>NC_049238.1:25568519-25891244 GCF_011100685.1 Canis lupus familiaris
TTTCTTTCTTTCTTTCTTTTTTTAAGATTTTATTTTACTAACTCATGAGAGATACAGAGCCAGCGAGAGAGAGGCGGAGGGAGAAGCAGGCTCCACGCAGGGAGCCCGACGCGGGACTCGATCCGGGGTCTCCAGGATCAGGCCCTGGGCTGCAGACGGTGCTAAACCGCTGCGCCACCGGGGCTGCCCTGTATCCAGTTTTCTTTTTTATTTATTTTTTCTTTTTTTTTAAGATTTTATTTATTTATTCATCGAGACAGAGTGAGAGAGAGAGAGAGAGAGAGAGAGGCAGAGACACAGGCAGAGGGAGAAGCAGGCTTCATGCAGGGAGCCCGACGTGGGACTCGATCCTGGGTCCCCAGGATCACGCCCTGGGCTGAAGGCGGCGCTAAACCGCTGAGCCACTCGGGCTGCCCTGTATCCAGTTTTCATTCTGATAAGTATCCTTGTGCATACATATGTGCACACTTCTCTGAAGATTTCCCTAGAATAAATTCCAAAAAATAGAAATTCGGTGTCAAAGGAAATACACTTTTTAAGGATTTATCTAATTTGTCCAATTGCTTTTGAGTAAGGGTATATCTATGTGAACCATTCACAAGGTCATAAAAGAAGAACCACTTGTACTTTTACAACATTGGGCTGTGTCATTCTTTTAAACTTCTGCTAATCAGATAAATATAAAATGGTATCTCACTGTTACTCAAATATTGTTTTTTTTTAGATTATTAGTTGAGCTCCTTTCGTCTTTGCTGACAATTCTGAGTCCTTATTATATGAATTGTCTGTTCCAGTCCTTTGCCTCTTCTTTTTTTTTTAATAAATTGGCTTTATTGAATACTAGTTTATGTACATGAAAACCCACTCATTTAAAGTTGTACAGTTGGATGAGCTTTGATAAAGACTACCACAAACATAATACAAAGCATTTCCACGTGCCTAAAAAGTTCCCTCAGGCCTTTTTTGTTTGCAGTTTCCCTGCCTATCAATTCTTGTCTCAGGCAACGACTAATCTCCTTTTGGTTACTGTGGATTAGAATTTCTCTTGTTTAGGATTTCATATGAATGGGATCATAATGTATATATTCTTTTGTGTCTGTCTTCTATCACTCGCATAATATGTTTAATATTCATTCGTGTTCTTGTACGTGTCAGTAGTTCATCCTTTTTTATTGCTAGTACTATTCCATTGTATGGATAAAGCACAATTTATTTATCCATTTATTCACTAATCTGTTAATAGATATTTGGATTGTTTCTAGTTTGGGAGTTTGTTTTTCATTTTTAGGATTTCGCTTTTAAGTCATCTCTACAGGGCGGCCCGGATGGCTCAGCGGTTTAGCACCGACTTCAGCTCAGGGCGTGATCCCAGGGTCCGGGGATCGAGTCCCAGGTCGGGCTCCTTGCATGGAACCTGCTTTTCTCTGCCTGTGTCTCTGCCTCTCTCTCTCTCTCTCTCTCTCTCTGTGTCTATGAATAAATAAATAAAATCTTTAAAAAAAAGATTAAAAAGAAAAGTCATCTCTACACCCAACATGGGACTCAAACCCACAACCCTGAGATAATGAGTTACACTCACTACTGACTGAGCCAGCCAGGTGCTCTTTTTTTTTTTAAGATTTTATTTTATTTTATTAATATTTTATTTATTTGAGAGAGATAGCATGACAGGGGTGGGGGCAGAGGGAGTGGGAGAAGCAGACTCCCCACTGAGCACAGGGCCCACAAGGGCTCCATCCCAGGACCCTGAGACCATGACCTGAGCCAAAATCAAGAGTCAGACACTTTACAGACTGAGCTATCCAAGTGCCTCTTAAGATTTTATTTTTAATAGTTGTTATTAATAAAGCTACTATGCACATTTCTGTACAAGTCTTTTTTTTTTAAAGATTGTATTTATTTATTCATGAGAGACACACAGAGAGAGGCAGAGACATAGGCAGAGGGAGAAGCAAACTCCCTGCAGGGAGCCTGATGTGGGACCTGATGCCAGGACCCTGGGATCACACCCTGAGCCAAAGGCAGACGCTCAAGTCTTTGTGTAGACAGGTTTTCCTTAGGTAAATACTTAGGATTGGAATTGATGAATCACATGATAAGTATATGTTTAACTTTCTAAAAAAAAACACCAAACAGTTGTCTTTATATGTTACATTTCCAGTTGGTCCACATCCTCTCCAATGCTTTGTATTATCAGTCCCCTTAAACGTAGTTATTCTCATGAGTATCTTGTTATGGTTATAAATTTCCATTTCCATTAAGACTAATGATATTGGGCACCCTTAATGTACTTATTGGCCAAATGAGTATCTTCTTTTAGGAAATATATCTTTGAATCCTTTGTCCATATTTTAATGACAATGAGTTATAAAAATTCTCTAAGTATTCTAGAGACAAATCATTTGTCAGATATATGGATTATGAATATTTTCTCCCAGTCTGTGGTTTGTGTCTTTAGCAGTTTAAATATTTTGTGAAGCTCAATTCACCATTTATTTATTTTTGATTTGTGCTTTTTGTATCATATTAAATCTCCTGTTAACCCAAGATAGTAAAAATTCCATCTACGATTTTAATTCTCTTTTGCCACATAACATAGTCAGAGGTTCTGGGTATTAGGATTGGACATCTTTCGAGGGCCATTATTCTGCCTACCACATATGTCCATTATCAGAATGAGGAACTGCTATTCTGTTCCTACTTTGTTGAGTGTTTTTTCTTGTAGACATCTTTATCTATTTTATTTTAAAAGTTTTTATTTGATTATAGTTGACACACATTACATTAGCTTCAGGTGTACAGCAGTGATTCAAGATCTCTATACATTATGCCATGCTCACCACAAGTGTAGTTACCATCTGTTGCCGTATAACACTATTACAATATCATTGACCGTATTTTCTATGTTGCACCTTTTGTTCCAGTGATTAATTTATTCCAAAACTGGGAAACTATATCTCGCCCTTCCCTTCACCCATTTGCTGAGTGTTTTTTTTTTTCATCAAGATACATACTATTGGGATCCCTGGGTGGCGCAGCAGTTTGGCGCCTGCCTTTGGCCCAGGGCGCGATCTTGGAGACCCGGGATCGAATCCCACGTCGGGCTCCCAGTGCATGGAGCCTGCTTCTCCCTCTCTCTCTCTCTCTGTGACTATCATAAATAAATAAAAACTAAAAAAAAAAAAAAGAAAAAAAAGATACATACTATTTACTATTTGCTAACCACTCTGTGAAGTGCTTTACATGTATTATCTCATTTAACCTTTACCTATGACATGATTATCATCTTCAATTTACAGAACAGTAACTGAGGCTTAGAAGAATGAAATGACCTCTCCTGAGTAATATAACTAATACCTAGAATTATAATTGATGGGTCTTTTGTTAAGTATATGTTCAACTTTAGGCAGAAGTAAAATTTGAACAGAAATATGTTAAAACTGAAACCCAATGTTTTAGTAACTATCAAAATAAACTTAAATTTGAATGTTCTTCAGTTTCTGCATAAGGCCATCCGCTTATCTTTTTAAATGTCTTTATTGAGACACAAATCATATACCTTAAAATTTACTAATTTAAAGTGTATAAATCAATAGCCATTAGTATGTTCTTAGAGGTGTGTATCCATCATTACAATTTTAGAACATTCTCATTGCCCCCATAAGAGAATCTATACTCCTTAGCTATTACTCTTAACTCCAATGCCCCCCAGCCTGAGACAACCACTAATCTACTGTCTCCAGACTTGCCTATTCTGAATATTTCATATAAATGGAATCATAATATGTGGTTGCTTGTAACTGGCTTATTTCACCTAGCATAATATTTTCAAGATTTATCCATGTTGTAGCATGTATCTGCACTTCATTACTTTTTATTGCCAAATAACATTCCATTATATGGACTATAACGGAAACTATTCATTAGTTGATAAACATTTAGATTACCTCCACTTTTTGGCTATTATGAATAATGTTGCTATGAATATTAGCATACAAGTTTTTGTGTGGACATATACTTCCCTTAGATATATACCTTAGAGTAAAACTGATAGATCATATATGTTTAACCATTTGAGGGACTGACATACTTTTTTCCAAAGCAGTGGCACTATTTTACATTAATGGGGGCTGTGTATGATGGTTCCAATTTCTTCACGTACTTTTTTTTTTAAGATTTTATTTATTTATTTGAGAGAGAGGGAGAGAGCATGAGCAGGGGAGAGGGGCACAGGGAGAAGGAGATGCAGACCCCCTGCTGAGCAGGGAGCCCAACATGAGGCTTGATCCAGGAACCCTGAGATCATAATCCCAGTCAAAGGCAGACACTTAACTTAACAGCCAGGCTCCTCACCTCCACATCCTTGTCAATACTTGTTATTATCTGTCTTTTCTATTACAGCTATCTTATTGTTTGTAAAGTGGTATCTCATTTTGTTTTCATTTATTTGCTTCTTTAAAAAATAAATAAGTGAGTAGATAAGTAGAATCATAACATATTTGTGATAAGTTCTAGGAAAAAAATAATCAGCATACTATAATAGAGATTGATGTGGTAGCTAAAGAACCTAGAATTGTTACATTTAAGCTGAGGTCTCAAGGATGAATTTAACCAGCCCTAAATGTGCTGGGAAAGGAATTTCTAATCAGAGAACAAGCACAGAGCCCTAGAGGTAAGAAAGAACCTGACTAATTCTAAGAACTGGGGAATAAAAGCCAGAATAATATATTGCAAGCAGGAGAGTGGCATGAGATAAGGCTGGGGAGGTAAGCAAGCGATGGTAAAGAGTTGGATTTCACCCTAAATAAAGTGGGAAGCCACAGAAAGGGTCTACACTAAACAGGACATGGTGGTGTTTGTGTTTAGAAAGATTACTGGGCAGCCCGGGTGGCTCAGTGGTTTAGCACCACCTTCAGCCCAGGGCCTGATTCTGGAGACACCGGATCGGGATCCAGTCCCACATCGGGCTCCCTGCATGGAGCCTGCTTCTCCCTCTGCCTGTGTCTCTGCCTCTCTCTCTCTCTCTCTCTCTCTCTCTGTCTCTCATGAATAAATAAATAAAATCTTTAAAAAAATAAAAAACTAAGAAATTAAAAGATTAGCTGCTCCATCATAAACCCAGTTAAGAAGTGATTACAGTTGTTCACATGAGAGATAATAGTAACTTGAATAAGAGTAGTGATAATGATGATGAAGAGAAGTACTTTCCAGCTCTACTGGAGAGGTAGAACAAGGAAGACTGGATGGGACTCGGGTGAGTGAAAGGCAAGAGTCAACAATGACATTGAAGTTTCTGGCTTTAATGATGAAGCGGATGAGGGTGTCATATAACAAAATAGAAAACCAACAAGTTAAAAATGAATTAGCAATGATATGGCATACTGGTCCTTAAGCAATGACCCTACAATATGCTTAAATAAATTCTGAGGACTTTCAATTCAGTTTTTCTGGAGTTGCCATCCATTCCTTTAGGTGTATACAACATCTGCTTCCTTGGCTATAAGTTTAATGATAATTGACTGGGTTCTGGGATTTATTTACCTTTACACTACATTTGTTGCATTACATTCTTCTCTCACTAGTATTAATTAAAATTTGAAAACATTTCGTTTCATTTCCTTTCAGATGTCTCTTCCACCTACTATTTAGATTCTGTCAACTTTTCAAGTACTTTGAAGTGTCATAAGTTAATTGAAATCAACGAAATATGCAACAACAAAATACACATCACTCATCATATTAGCATGTTAAAAAATGATTATAGCCAGTGTTGATAATGGAGACAGAGTAGGGAAAAAAGTACTCTTACACTCCGCCAATGAAGGTACAACTTGTTGCTACCTCTAACAGGACAAGTTACCAATGTGTACATACTTGAGACATTTGCACCCTTTTGACCTCAGTTATTTCTCTTTGAAAATCTTATCCTAAGAAAACATTCATTAATATGTACAAAGGTACAGCTAAAAGGTTGTTTATCATGGTACTGTTTGTAATTATGGAAATTTGGAAGGAAATCCAATGTCCAAAGATAGGGAATTGGCTTTATTAACTGCAAGATCTTCATTAGGGATTGAGCCCTCCCCGCCCGGGGTCCGACGCGCTGGGTCTCGGGGAGGCCCGGACGCGCCCTCGCAGGCTGGCGGGGAGCGGCGGGCGGCGGGGAGGGGGCTGCAGGGGCGGGAGGCGGCCCCTGGGGGCGCGCCCGGCCTCCGGCGTCCGGTCACCGCGTCCCCCCCCCCCCCCCGCCCCCCGCCTCGGCCGCATCACGGTCCTGAAGGCCGAGGGCGCCGCGCTCGACTGCTTCGAGGTGACGCTCAAAAGCGAGGAAGGGGAGGACGAGGCAGAGGCCGTGGTGGTGGCCGCAATTCCACGGCCCGAGCCGATGCTCAGAGTGGCCCAGCAGGAGAAGACCCCACCGCCGAGGCCCAGCCTGCTGGAGGCAGGCAGCCGTGGCTGTGAGGAGCCCAAGCAGCAGGTGTCTTGGGAGCAGGAGTTCCTTGCGGGAAACAGCCCCGGAGGCAGCGGGCGGGCACTGTGCATGGTGCGTGGGTCCGAAATCCGGCCCCCCCTGCCGACACGGCGCGCATGCATACCCTGGAGCAGCGGCCTCACAGCCTGGACCTGAGCCCTTCAGGGAAAAGCAACATCCTGGAGGCCTGGAGTGAGGGAGCGGCCCATTTGCAAGACATCAGAGCTGAGCAGCCTTCCTCGCCCACCTCAGACTCAGGCCAGGATGTGGAAGCTGACCCGGGCTCCGACCCAGACCCTGCCTAAACGCCAGCAGAGATCGCGGTTCTCCTCGACTCTGAGGACAACCCATCTCTCCCGAAAAGGAGCCGGCCCAGGGGACTCCGCCCCCTCGAGCTTCCTGCTGCCCCTGCCTCAGAGACAGAATAGGAAGCCCCGTGGTCAGAGATGGAAGGAGCCCCCTGGAGAAGAACCGGTCAGAAAGAAAAGAGGCAGACCCATGACCAAAAACTTGGACCTGGACCCAGACCCTGACCCAGACCCCCCATCACCTGACTCACCCACGGAGACTTTTGCTGCTCCTGCTGAGGTCCGTCACTTCACCGACGGCAGCTTCCCCCCACCCCCCGGGCTTCGTCCTCCAGCTCTTCTCTCACACACAGCTCAGGGCCTCAGACAGCAAGGACTCACCCAGAGGAGGGGTCGCTGCAGGAGGCGGCCTTCCCCAGCCAGAAAGCCCCTCTCCAGCTCCCCCTCCGGGGCTTCGCGGGACGCTGGATCTCCAGGTTATCCGCGTA
The DNA here is from genome assembly GCF_011100685.1 of Canis lupus familiaris. Classification (NCBI taxonomy): domain Eukaryota; kingdom Metazoa; phylum Chordata; class Mammalia; order Carnivora; family Canidae; genus Canis; species Canis lupus. Next base: position 25,575,788 of record NC_049238.1, read on the forward strand.
GCGTACGGATGGAGGAGCCCCCGGCAGTCAGCCTCCTGCAAGATTGGTCCAAGCACCCCCAGGGCACCAAGAGTGTGGGAGGAGGTGACCCCCCAACTGGCCTGTGGTTCTGTCAGAGTCCAGCACCACCATGGGGGGGCAGCCAGAGGCAGGGAGTGGCATGTAGGTTCACGCTTTCCTGGGGAAGGAGGGGGGGGGGGAGGGGGGGAGAGGGAGGGAGGGAGGAGGCAAGGTCCCCCCTTTGGCTTATCACTCAGAGCTGCCCAGCTTGGCCACCTGATGGAGAGACTAAAACCAGGTGCCAAGGCAGGATGGAGGAGAGGATGGGGGGCAGCATCCATTGTTACTTGGGGGCACTGGAAGATGTTGACCCCTGGCAAGGCACAAGGCCAGGCCCTGGGAAGGGCAAGGCTGGCCTCAGGGCTGTCGTATGGTAGGGCATTGGGCCTGTGGAGAACACCTACCCCAATCCTTTTGCTGACCCAGACCTCTCCGTCCCCCTTCCTTCCCCCCTCTTAGCCCCCACCATTCTCCCTTGGCACAGTGCCTTACATAAGAGGTGGTCACGATGGGGTTTGAACTGAGTCCCACTACCTCGGGGGACGCCTCTCCTCCCCCACCTGTTCAGGCTCCTAAACCAGGAGGCCTCCATTACCTCTTCCCGCTCCATCCCTGCAGGAGGCCCAAGCAGACCACCTGGGGGCTTTGTTCACTCCCTCCTTTTCACTTACTTTCCTGTTGTATATATTTCCTTTGTTGACAATAAATTATTTTTTTTATTAAGAGAAAAAAAAAGATCTTCATTAAATGAAATAAAAGGCAGCATTGAAAATGTAGAAAAATATATGGTGACATTGAAAATGTTAATGCTATAAAAGTGTGTATGAAATAATATATTTTATATACAAAATGCTTAGAAAAAGGATTGTATGGATTTACATGAAGATGGTGTTTACTTCTATAGGTAATATAATAGGGTGATATTTACTTTGTTTTCTCTAATAACTATGCATTAATTTTAAGATAAGAAAAATGTTATAAATATAAAAACAACCAAAAAAATAAACAAGTCATGGGTTTCCCACTTGAGGTAGTCTCAATGAATATCATAGTTAAATGTTCTTAGTCTGAGTAAGCTAGCCCTCTTCAACAATATTTAAAACATTGAAAGTCAAATTATCAAAATAAACATAGCATTTGTACCACTCCTAGAAGGTCAACAAAACCGTTATTTAAAGAACCAACCAACCAACCAACCAAACAAACAAACAAAAAAAAACAAGACATGAATTCCTGAAACAAGATTCCAGAAACAAGAACCACAGTCTGGAAATATCCTAACCTTAGCTGCCCAAAGTGTGGATTGGAGGAATGGGTGTCTATAATTTACTAAGATTATATCACCATTGACAAAACAGTGACTGAGAAGCAGCCCTTGTGCAGCTACATCAAAACTACTCTTTTAAATTCCATTGTGGCTACTGCAAGTTGATTGCAAGGTGTCACATTCAGTAAACAACCAGAGCTGTGTGACCTATTAACTTGAACAGAGCCAAAACAAAACAGAACCATCAAAAAACTTAAGCATCAAAGGATGAATAATGTAGAGTAGCAAAAAACAATAAGTTTTCAGAGCATTGAGGTCCAAACTCAAGTCAGATCACTAGAGTCTACTTCCTAATTTTACCACTTAGTATTTCTGTGATATTTGGCAAGTGATTAACTTTTATCTGCCTCATATTCCTTATTTGTAAGTGAAAGATACGTACTCATGAGATTGTAATGAGGATTAAATGATTTAATGTAAAGCATTTACAGTACTGGAATTCCTGGTTAGCGCAGTCAGTTGGCCATCTGACTCTTAGTGTCGGCTCAGGCTGTGGTCTTGGGGTTGTGGCATCGAGCCTCGCTTTAAGCTCCACGCTCAGTGTGGAGTCTGTTTCAAATTCTGTCTCTCTCCTTCTGTCCCTCCCATCATCTCTCCCACTCTCTCTCTTTCTATCCTGAATAAACAAATCTTAAAAAAACACAAACCACTCACATAGTACTTGGCACATAGTAAGTGCCATGAAACTATTATATATCTAATTGGACTTTCAGAAGGAGAAGAGAGAGAGAGATGAATAGTGGTACTATTGGAAGAGATAGTAACTAAAATTTTCAGTGACTAAAGAAAGGCAAAAACATTGAGGTTCAGGTTACCCAATACATTCCAAGAAGCATATACAAAAAAGAAATCCATACCACTTACTCATTTCTATTTCCATTCTCTGCATATAGAAAGGCAAATATATATTAAAAGCCACTGGGGAAAAAAAAAACAGAAAAATCATCTTCAAAGAAATGAAGCTCATTTCTCAACAGCAACTAGAAAACAAAAGACTGGAATATCTTCAATGTGCTGAAAATTTTTTAAACATTTATTTACTTGAGAAAGAGAGAGAGAGAGAAGGAATCTTCCTTCCAAAGGAAAGAGAAAAAGAATGAAGAAAGATGATCAGAGTATAAAGGCCTTGTGGGACACCATCAAACTGACCAAATACATATTATGGAAATCGAGAAGGAGGAGAGAGAGAAAGGGACAGAGAAATTGTTTGATGAAATAATGGCTGGGAATGTGGAGCTCTAGAAGAGGGAGTTGAAGAACCCGAGAAGGAGTTCACCAACTGACTTGAGAAGGTAAGCACATCCAACTGCTAACATGAGCCTGACAAAATCAGTTGATCTGCGTAGCTACCACTTATGTGGGGCCACAGCTAACTGTCTAGGGGCCTCTGTTGGTTGACAGGGTTTGCAAATAGGAAGAACAGCTAAAGGCAAACCATAGGACCACCAGGAGAAGCTGGAACCCATTGCATTTGTCAATCACCACATCTAAGAAGAGGCTCACAGTGCAATGGCTACTGCTTCACTTCTTTACAAATCTTGTACAAACTATTCTTTTGAGAAACTCTAACCTGAAGACATATAGGAATATGAATTCAGGAATCATAGTTCCAACTTAACTGAATGGATCCAGTACAAATGATCACATCCCTGAAATCTTTGTCCAACTGTCTCTTTCTCAATTTTGCATATTCTGACCATCCAGTTTTTATTTTTATTTATTTTTAAATAAAGATTTGTTTATTTATTTATTTATTCATGAGAGACACAGACTGAGACAGAGAAGGGGAGACATAGGCAGAGGGAGAAGCAGGCTCCTCGCAGGGAGCCCTATGCGGGACTCGATCGGGAATCCCAGGATCATGACCTGAGCAGAAGGCAGGTGCCCAACCGCTGAGCCACCCAGGCATCCCATCCAATTTTTTAAAATTTAAATTCAATTAGGCAACATATAGCACATTAGTTTCAGATACAGTGTTCCACAATTTATTATTGAACAATAATATAGTGTTCAACAATTTATTATTGAATTTATTGTTATTGTGTATAACACCCACTGCTTATCACATCATATGCCCTCCTTAATGCTCATCACCCAATTACCCATTCCCTCATCCACCTCCCCTCTAGCAACCCTCAGTTTGTTTCCAGAGTTTAGTCTCATGGTTTGTCTCCCTCTTTGATTCTTTTCCATTCAGTTTTCCCTTCCTTCCCCAAAGATTCTCTGTGCTTTCTTAAATTTCACATATGAGTGGAAACCATATGATAATGGTCTTTCTCTGACTGACTTGTTTCACTTATCATAATACCCTTCAGGTCCATCCATATTGGTGTACATGGTATGTATTCATCTTTTCCAATGGCTAATATTCCATTATATATCCATATCCATATTACATCTTTTCTATCCATTCATCTGTCGATGGACATCTCTGCTCTTTCCACAGTTTGGCTATCGTGGACATTGGTGCTATGAACATTGGGGTGGAGGTGACCCTTCGGTTTGTATCTTTGGGGCAGATACGTTTGTATCTTTGGGGTAGATACTTAGTAGAGCAATTGCTGAGTCATAGGGTAGCTCTATCTTTAACTTCTTGAAGAATATCCATACCATTTTCCAGAGTGGCTGTACCAGATTGCATTCTCACTAACAGTGTAAGAGGGTTTCCCTTTCTCCACATCCTTGCCAACATTTGTTGTTTCCTGTCTTAGTAATTTTCAGCATTCTGACTGTTGTAAGGTAGTATCTCATTGTGGTTTTTAAAAAATATTTTATTTATTTATTCATGAGAAACACACACAGAGAGGCAGAGACACAGGCAGAGGGAGAAGCAGGCTCCATGCAGGAAGCTCGATGTGGCACTCGATCCTGCGACTATAGGATCACGCCCTGAGGCAAAGGTGGTAGCTCAACCGCTGAGCCACCCAGGCGTCCCTCATTGTGGTTTTGATTTGTATTTCCCTGATGCCAAGTGATGTTGAGCATTTTTTTTCCTGTAGCTGGTGGCCATTTGTATGTTTTCTTTGGAGAATTGTCCGTTCATGTTTTCTTCCCATTTCTTGACTGTGTTGTTTTTTGGGTGCTGAGTTGGTAAGTTCTTTATAGATCTAGGATACTAGCCCTTTATCTGTCATTTGCAAGTATCTTCTCTCATTCCCTAAGTTGCCTTTTAGTTTTGTTTACTGTTTCCCTTGCTGTGCAGCTTTTAATCTGGATGAAGTTCCAATACTACATTTTTGCTTTTGTTTCCATTGCCCTTGGACACATGTCTGGCAAGAAGTTGCTGTGACTGAGGTCAAAGATGTTGCCGAGTCCTTCTCTAGGATTTTGATAAATTCCTGTCTCACATTTAGGTCTTCCATTCATCTTTAGTTTGTCTTTGTGTACATTATAAAAAAATGATCCAGTTTCATTCTTCTGACCATCCTATATTAAATTGCAAGTCATCTCACCTCTTTTGCATGCCAACCCTTCCTCGACTGCCTTTAAATGGTGGTGTTCCGGAGAGTACCATTCTTGGCACTCCTTTCACTCACCACATTCTTCCTGGGGAATCTCATCTGTACTCATAAATGCAATTACCAACCATACACTGATGATTATAGTGCTTTATCTCCAGTTCAGAACTCTGTGCACTGGGTCCTTATTACCAAAGAATAACTAGACAGCTCCATCTGCATGTTCTTAAACTAATGGTGTTCAAAACTTTCCCCTCACCCCACACCAGGTCCTCTTCTGTTTCCTCACTTGACAAATAACACTTCCAACCACCTAAACAACAAACATGAAGTCACAGCAGACTCTTTCCTCTTCCTTACTCCCAATCTCTTTCCATTGATCACTAAATCCTGTGGATTCTTTTTTTTAAAGGTATTTATTTATTTGAGAGTAAGAGAGAGCATGAGTGGGGGGAGGGGTAAAGGGAAAGGGAGAAGCAGACTCTCCAATGAGCAGGGAGCCCTACGTGGGGCTCAATTCCAAGACCCTGAGATCATGACCTGAGCAGAAAGCAGATGTTTAACCAACCAGGCACCCCAGTCCTGTGGATTGTTAAACTTAATATATCCCATATATGTTTCCTCTTTTCCCATCTCCAGTTCTGCAACCCTAGTCCAAGACTTCTATTTCTCTGGAAGTGTCATACAAGTCTCTGCTCTCAAAGTGAAAATACCCACTACTGTGGATATTTTAAAGTAATAATTCTAACAGGGTTAACTGATATGTCATTCCTTTGTTCTAATTCCTTTAATGGTTCCTCCAACACTTCCAGAAAAAAAAAGCTAATCCTTTGAATAGCACGCAAGATTCATGATCTCTTCTTTACCTATTCATGCAATCTCATCTGTAGCCATTCTCTCCCATGAGAGGTAAGCTCCAAGTTAACTAAATGACTTCCGGTTCTCCAAGTCCATTGAATGATCTCTGGAATGTTATGACCCAAGCTGTTAGCCCCACCACCACCTCTTTGCCTGTAAGTTTTTACTCCTCCTTTAAATACCAACTGAGTTGTTACCTTCTATATCTATATAAAAAAAAAAATCAATATTCCCTTTTACTTGGCCATGCCTTCCCATTGCTCTACTACTGGTACATCATGCATCTCTGCAAGTCTGTCTCATGCGACACCCTCAAAACCTCTCCCTCCAAACTGGAAGCCACAGTTACATAGCTTGGGTATTACATTTAAGCATATTTACTTAAACATTTAAAAATGTGGGTAGGTGTGTAAACTTGGATAAGTTTATCAATAGACGGGGCCTTGTAATGAAAAGAGCACTGGACTAGAAGTCAGGAGATCTGAATACTATCCCAATTCTGTTCCTTCCTTACCTTTTCTGGCCTCCGTTGTCTCCCTCATACAGAAATGTGGCTAGCCTACAGCCCCAGTCTCTGGGTGGCAATTTTACAACAATTGATACAATTTACAATATCTGTTTTTTTATTACCATCCAACCCAGTCCCTTTCCATCCACACGTGACTCTCAGAGACGATATATTAATTAACTGAAAGCCTATTACAATCAACTAATGACTAAAAGCAACACGACTTCGGTACCTAGACCGGGTCTGACCTCTAGGAACGTTCCTAGTTCCACTATTCTTTAGCCCATCCCGTTAACAAGACGGAAGAAACGAGTAAAGAAAAGCCGCGAGAGAAGAGACGTAAACAACAGCAGCGAAGAAGGCAGGGGAAGCCGGAGATCCCACGAATTAGAAGCGAACTTCCGGTCCTTGCGTCAACTTCCGGAATCAACAAGGGGAGACCCAATCAGAACCTTTCTCCAGGAGCCAATGGGAGAGCACATTACAAAGAGCCAATCGGAGGGCCGCTGTCATTGTTATGGTCCTGTCAGGGCGCCGGCGTCGTGGTGCCCAGGGCGGTCGCAGCCTGAGGGACTTCGGCGGGGCAGGCCCCGGAGCGGCTCGTCTCCGGCCTCGCTCCCAGCCCGCTCCTCCCGGCTCGCGGGCCTCACGGTAGGGTGCGCGTGCGGGCCGGTGCCGCGGCCGCCTTGGGGCCTGGGCCCAGCCGCACAGGGGCCGCGAGATGCAGCCGCCGGGCCCGCCCCCGGCGTATTCCCCCTCGAACGGGGACTTCACCTTTGTCTCCTCGGCCGACGCGGAAGGTGAGGCTGCGCCCCTGGGGGCCGGACCCCCGCCCCGCCCCCTCCCCACCCCCCAGCCCTCCGGGGGACGCGGGGTCCGACGCGGCGGGCCCTTCCTCGGGCCGAGGCGGTTGCGGCCGGGTGGGGACCGCAGCCCTCCGCGCCTGCCGGGCGGTCGGAGCGGCCTGAGCGGGGCCGGGGGGCGGGGCCGGGGGCGGGGGGGGGGGGACGGGAGGGGGGTCCCAAATGACTCATTTGGCCTCCGGCTCTTCCCCGCACCTCAGATGGGCCCACGCAACCGTACGATTTCATTTCTGCCCTGACTTGCTGTTATTCCAAAAAGGGGCGGTTTAATTGGCCGGGGAATAGGTGTCAGAGAATGAAAACCGAGTAGGGCAGCTGTGTCCCTCTTATCTATCCACGGACAACCCTACGCTGCAATTAGAGTACAGACTTCCCTCGGGGAGTTGCTGGGTGGGTTGGTTGGTTTTTGATGGACACTGACCTCCTGTCTGCGTCCCACTTTTCTTCCTATTTTACATACAGCGTTTGACCTCAATATTGAGAGAAGTGGGCTTGAAGTATGTCTGAAACTTCTTGTAATACAGTTGGATTGTTCTCAAGGGCTTCTGCGTAGTTCCTTGTACTGTCGCGAGGAACCAGTTGTGCGGGAGAGATCGTTCTACATCCCAGGAAAAGTTTGTTTTCCTCCTTTTCTCTGCTCGTTACCAGGCTCTTGGTAACCCGAATCTTTCTCTGCCAGTCAGTTTCAGATTTTACTCTTAGACTGTGTACACCAGGCTTACTGCCCGACAAGGAAGATATAAATCATGATAAAGCTGTAGAAATTTCGGTCTAGAGAAGAACCTAGCGTTTGCTCAGAAATCTGGTTTCAGAGTGCATCAGTTAGTATAGCTTGTTTTGCTTTCCTTGTTTTGATTTCTGAGTGGCGTTGTTTAAAAAACCAATATGACACTGTATGTTAACTTAAACTTGAATAGTATTATAGTTTTGGTTATAAATTAAAATGGAAATTTAAATTTATATTTATCATGGAGAAGATAGCCGATACATTTATTTATTTTGCTTTTTTCTAAATTTTTAAAAAAGATTTTATTTGAGAGAGAGAGAGAGAGGAATAGAGAAGCAGAATCTCCAATGAGCTGTGAGCGCACGTGGGGCTCCATCCCGGGACTGTGGCCTCATGAGCTGAGCTGAAGGCAGATGGGTTGACCGACTGAGCCACCCAGGCACCCCTGATACATTTATTTTATTTTTATTATTATTTTTAGATTTATTTGTTAATGAGAGACAGAGAAACAGAGAGAGAGAGAGAGAGAGAGGCAGAGACACAGGCAGAGGGAGAAGCAGGCTCCATGTAGGGAGCCCGACGTGGGACTCCATCCCCGGGTCTCCAGGATCACCCCTGGGCTGAAGGCAGGCGCCAAACCGCTGAGCCACCTGGGCTGCCCTATTTTAAAGTTAATATGAGTATTTGGTGAAATATAGCAACCCAAAATATTTCCGTTTGTTTAATCTAAATTTGATAGCATAGTGTTTCGGGAGGAATATCAACTTTAACTTACTAGACCTTAAAGAAAAATTGTCTATCATTGTTCAAACTTATGTATTTATGTGTGTATGTTTCTTACCCACAACCTACCCACCCCCAAGCCCCAGAATAACCTTTCTTAAATACACCTTAAAAAAAAACAAACAGAGTGATACAACAAGCTTACCCATTGACTCTATATACTAAGAAACCCGGAATAAGTAAACCTAACCTAAGGAATATAAGGTTTATTTGAACTTCTCCATTTAGCTTTTAAGGATACGTGGACTCCCTATATATTTGAAGAGGTACAGACAAAGATAGATATACTTATAATAATACTGTCAGGTGTATAACATTGTACAGTTTCAATTTACAGAGTATTTTAAGCAGATGACTTGTTTGGTCTTATAAGAATTCTGTTGAGCATCAGCTGTCTTGTATTTTACGACGAAAATAAGGCTTAGAGAAGTTCAGTAACCTCCATGTGAAGGATCTGAATTAAGAGCTAATCAGAATTCTTTCCATGAAATTATGATGCTTCTTACATTTTTGTAAATTGAAGAGTGTATCTATAGTGTTAAAGAGTCCTGGGTTTGCATCCTGGCTTTGCCAGTTACTATCTATGTGCTGTTGCCGAGTTCCTTAGCCTCTCAGCTTCAGTTTTCTCTTATACAAAATGGGAATTAATCTGTAAGTGCTCAGATATTTTGCAAATGCAGAGTACTTAGTACTATATCTGGCAGAGTTAAGAGCTTGCCACATGTTAACAATGATGCTGCTGCTCAGTTTTCACTATTAACTGGCCCCACACTTTTTTTTTTGTATTTTTCTCTAACTTGAAAATTTGACTGCAATTCTGTCTTTTCTCTGGTTCCTAAGCATGTCATGTAAATTCTTTCTTCTCCCTTTTTCTACTTTTACTCTAACCATGAGTGTTTTCAGTGTATATTTTCCTTCTGGATTCCATCCAGGTCTCTTAATGATACCTTTCTGTACTCTTTGCACATATATATCCTTTATTCTAAAATGTTCCTTGGTGTTTTGTCTCCACACCTATGCATATCCTGGTCCTCATGCTTAGACTGCCTTTCTCCTTACCCGGAGTTGAGACTGAAGACTGAACTGTAATGTTCCTTCTTTGGTTTCTTTGGTGAAAACCTGCTTAACTATCTTTCAGAAACAGAGACTTCCCTGATCTTTTTTATACCACAGCAGTTACCACAGAACCTGAACATAAACATCACAAAATAATTGTTGAAGGAATAAATGATTTATGCTTTTATCTCATATGACATTGATGCTTGGGACTATAAAACAGCTTCTATTGGATGGTATAAAAAGTTACTGGATTTAGGGCCAATAGACTTCAGTTAACGTCTTGACTTATAGTAGCTATGTGGTATCAGGCAGGTTATATAACTTCTGTAAGCTTCCATTTTGTCACCTATAAAATGAAAAGGAGGGGCACCTGGCTGGCTTAGTCCATAGAGCATGCAACTCTTGATCTTGGGGTTGTAAGTTTGAGCCCTGTGTTGGGTGTAGAGATTACTTATTTTTAAAAATTTTTAAATGAGGTGCCTGAGTGGCTCAGTAGGGTTAAGTGTCCGACTCTTGATTTTTGGCTCGGGTTGTGATCTTAGGGTTCTGAGATCTTAGGGCTCTGCGCTCAGCATGGAGTCTGCTTGAGATTCTCTCCCCCGCATCTGCCCTCTCCCCCTACTTGCACATGCTCTTGAGGTCACGTGCTTTCATCTTTAAAAAATTTAGAAATGAATAAAAAGCACGCATAATATCGTGGGGTATTTAAGATAATATATATTAAAGCAAGTTCCATGTTTAAGTTAAATGAACATGAGCTATGTGTGAATAAGCCAATACATGTATAAATAAATAAATAAATAAATAAATAAATAGTGAAATCCAACCTGAACATTCAAGTCAATGGTGTAAAACTGTATGCAGAAACAGTGATAAAATGCATGTATGTAAATATAAGAATGTAATTATACCATTATGTATATGTAAAGTGTAGTATAGAAGTATTCAGGATCCTTTGACTTTATTTGTATCTGATAAATAAACACTTTGCCTAGTTTATGTCTTGGCACTTAGTAATACAGATACTGCCTTAATCATAATTTGCATTTTAACAAGATCCCCCTGTGACTTATATGCATGTTAAGGCTTGAGAAGTACTGATTTAGAATGTTATGAACAATTAGAAGAGGAGGAAATATTTTCTAACTGTAAGATAAGGGGCAGTTTAATGGAGATAATATTTTGCCAAATTTTGAAGGATAGATAATGTTCTTTATCTGTAGGATGAACTAAGTATCTCCATGTGCAAGGGTCTGCAAATGAAGAAGTCCCTGACACCAAGAGATGGTCTAATAAGAGAGATAAATTTCATTGTACATAATAAATGACATAAAAAGTATGGTTCACAGGAGGAAGTGATTAACTGCAGGAAGGATGAAGGAAGTCTTCAGGGACAGAGGAGGTATATTGTGAAGAATAAGTGGGAGTTCTTCCAGTTGAAAGGGGGGAAGAGCATTTACTTAAGAACTGTGCAGCCTCCTTGGTGGAGGCTGTCTGTCCCTGTGTCTTATATTAAATCTTCACAGATCTAGAACAATGCTGATTTAGACCATGAGCTACTCAGGGTTAGAAGCTGTGCTTTACTCATTTACACTGCCTAGCACAGAGCCCAGCACTAGCAGGAACTCAGTGATGAATGAATGAATGATTACATGATACTTTTTGATTAAGATAAAGGTGTTGTGCTCCTAGCACTGAAGCCAATACTAATTCAACAGAAATTCAGCAAGGAGTTGGAAAGGTAATGAGCAGAGACAACTAAGCAAGAAAGATGATCTAAGCCACCTGATAGCCATTTTCCCATCTTCTTATTTTTCTACTACTGAATATCTTTGTATGTATATTGAAACATTCATCTCTCCTGCAAATCTTTTTTTTAATTTTTATTCATGAGAGACACACACACAGAGAGAGGCAGAGACACAGGCAGAGGGAGAAGCAGGCTCCATGTAAGGAACCCGATGTGGGACTCGATCCAGGACTCCAGGGTCACTTCCTGGGCTGAAGGCGGCGCTAAACCGCTGAGCCACCCAGGGATGCCCTCTCCTGCAAATCTTACAGGAAAAGTTTCTTTTCCTCCTTTCCTAGAATAAGCCTCTACTAGTGCTTTTATGCCCATATCTTCCTGCCTTTTTGGAACCTTTCTCTTCACTGTTTTTCTCTCTAGCAATTTGGATTTCTCCTGTTTTTTCCATCTCTACTATCAGTCACAGGTGTCCTCCTAATTTACAGGATTGTAAATTAGATCTACTTCCCTTTTTCCTTATTTTCACAGCTAGACTGTTATTTCCTGTTTCCTCAGCATCCAGCAATCCCACCGCTCTGTTGGCACTTCAATTGCTTCCTTTCCTCAGCAGAAGTATCTTCAGCAGTGTTTCCCAGCAGCGAAAGGTTCTATGACAACATAATTTGACACATGACAAGTAATGTTAAACTTATTTCCTTAATGCAGGATTTCCAGAGCCTTTAATATGCCAATATTAGTTCTGAAACACCAAGTGGGGGTTGTATGTAGTATGTAGGATTTCCCAAATTTAGTGAATATCAGAAGCCTTTTGTGAAGGGCATGTCATAGGATCCAGATTCCACAGAACATGCATAAAGAAACACTTACCTATAAAGACAAGTTTGTTTTTTGCTTGATACTTATGCTCTTAAAAATTTGTCCCCACCCTGTCTTCTATAGCTTTTGGGGATGAACTCTTTCCCTTGGGAAACCTTCAGCTTCTATGCCTTTGTTCTTGCCATTTCTTTTCTTTGGAATGATTTCTCTTCTCATTCTTTCACTGCTTATCTGGCCATCCCTCATGGCCAAATTCAGGTTCTGTTTCCACAAAGCCTTTCTGTCCACCTCTCTGGTAGCTTAAGCCTACTTATTCCCCTGGCACCTATGATCACTTGGCAATTTGCATTGCCGTTGACCTACAGAAGAGTGTGTTTTACAGTATTAATAGGGTTTTATGTTACATGTTACCTCAGTTAGATTTTTTTTTTTTTTTAAATTTTTATTTATTTGTGATAGTCACAGAGAGAGAGAGAGAATGAGGCAGAGACACAGGCAGAGGGAGAAGCAGGCTCCATGCACCGGGAGCCCGACGTGGGATTCGATCCCGGGTCTCCAGGATCGCGCCCTGGGCCAAAGGCAGGCGCCAAACCGCTGCGCCACCCAGGGATCCCCTCAGTTAGATTTTTTAATTGAGATATAATTTATGTGCCATAAACTTCACCCATTGAAAGCATACAATCAGTTTTTAGTTTATTCACAAAGTTGTGCAACCACCACCACTGTCTAACCCTAGAACATCTCATCACTCCAAAAAAAGCAACCGCATACCTATTTTTAGTGATTCTTCATTGTCTCCCAGCCCCTTGCAACCAATAATTTACTTTCTGTCCCTATAGATTTGCCTTTTCTGGACATTTCATGTAAGTGAAGTAATATGTGACTTTTTGTGTCAGATGTCTTTTACTCAACATAGGTTTTCATATTTCATCCATGGTGCAGCCTGTATTCCTAATAATGTTCCATTGTTGGGATATACAGTACTATAAATTAGATTTTAAACTCCTCGAAGTGTCTCACTTCTTCATAGTCCTCTAAGGGCATCAAAGAAATAAGCTAAGTAATTCATAAATATTAATTGTTAGATTAATTAATCAATATTGAAAACTAGGTACTAAAGTAAAAATGGCAATGTTTGTAACTTAGTTCTTCTTGCCAAGGGCTAGAAACTTGACTTCAGTCTCTTTCTCATTTTCTCATATTTAGTTGGTCATCAAAGTATTTCATACTACCTCCAGAATAACTATATAGTAAGTCTATTCTTTCTCTACTGATACTACCTTGGTTTTAGTCTTTGTTTCTCATTTATAATGTAGCCTCCTGAGCATACTCCCTTTTCCGATCTCTCCCCTCTTAAATCAGCCTTCCATCGTGCAGCTAAGATTATGTTTCCAAAATACAAATCTAATTTTGTATATTTGCTCTATTAAAAAGCCTTAAAAAAATAAAAAGCCTTTAATGTAACTTATTTATTTAAGCCATATGGAGCTATTTGCCCTTCCATTCATTAATTAATTCCACCAGTACACATTTGTTGGTCGCCTATTATGGGCCAGGCACTGTTATAAGTAGTGGGGAAATATGTTCAAGATAAAACTACAGCAAAAACACTTAGTTCATGCCATCATAGAACTTAAAAATATTAACCAAATAATCACACAAATAATATTATTATAAACAGTGATAAATGCTTTGAAGGAAAAGTCCAGCAGACTATGAAAGGAATCTAATCTAGTCTGGGAGATCAAGGAAAATTTCCTTAAGCAAGTACATATGACGACTGAGAATGGATGACACTTAATTATCTGAAGTTGGAGAAAATAGCCTGGTGTTCATACCAGGTAAAAGGGATCCTGGTTCATTTAAAGAACCTGAGAGGCTTAGTATGGCTAGAAGGCCACTGAAGGATTTAAAACAGGAGAGTGAAAAAAATAAATAAATAAAACAGGAGAGTGAAGGAATTGCATTTTAGAAAGATTTTTCTGGCTACAATTCAGAGAATGGATTGAAAGGAGACAAGAATAACTAGGGAGAAAGCAGTTGGTAAACTATTATAGTCATGCAGGCAGGAGATGTAGTTTGCTCTAGCTTGTGCTGGGAGTAGAAATGGAGAAAAGTGGACAAGTTCAAAAGCATTTTTTTTAAGATTTTATTTATTTATGCATGAGAAACACACAGAGGCAGAAACACAAGCAGAGGGAGAAGCAGGCTTCCCACGGGGAGCCCATTGCAGACTTGATCTTAAGACCCTGGGATCACAAACTGAACCAAAGGCAAATGCTCAACCACTGAGCCACCCAGGTGCCCCAAGTTCAAAAATATTTAGAGGTGAAAGTGACAATTTAGGTGGGTTGGATGGAGCAGGGAGCATGTGAATGAAGGAAACTGTCAAAGATAATCAAGCTTCCAGTTTATAATGCTGAGTGGATAATGGTACCATTCACTGGAGGAAGACTTTAGGTACCAAGAATTCAGTTTTGGAATATTGAATTTTAGGTGCTTTTGACATAGTTAAAAGGAAATGTTAAACTGACAATTGATTGTATAAGTCTATAGAAGCAGACTGGGCTCAGTATATTGCTTTTTGCTCAAAAAAAAAAAAAAAAAAAAACCTTCTTCAGTCTTCTTAACCCTGTTATGGTCTGAATGTTTGGTTATCCCCCCACAATTCATTATATTGAAATCCTAATGCCCAGTGTGATGGTGTTAGGAGGTGGGGAGCTTTGGGGAGGTAGTTAGGTTACAAGAGTGGAGCTCTCATAAATGGGAATAATGTTTTCATAAAAAAGACTGTACAGAGCTTCCTATCTGCTACTTGTCTGTTAGGATTCGAGGAAAAGTCTGTAAGCCAGAAGAGGGCCCTTATCTGACCCTGCTGGCATCCTGATCTTACACTCCAGCCTCTAGAAATGTGAGAAATAAATTTCTATTATTTATAAGGCACCCAGTCCATGGTCTTTTGTTATAGCAGCCTGAACAGACTAAGACACTCCTATATAGAAATCATAGTGTCTAGAGCTCATAGTACATTAATGTAATCAGTAAATTGTAGATATAATAATCCAATAATTATTATCAGTATTCTTTTGAGTAAGTGATAATTTTCTGTTAAGGTGGCCAAACATTTTTTTTTAAAGATTTTATTTATTTATTCATGAGCGATACAGAGAGAGAGAGAGAGAGAGAGAGAGAGAGGCAGAGACACAGGCAGAGGGAGAAGCAGGCTCCATGCAGGGAGCCCGATGTGGGACTCAATCCCGGGATTTGCTCAAAGGCAGATGCCCAACTGCTGAGCCACACAGGCATCCCAAGGTGGCCAAACATTTAGCCTACTCTTTGTGTGAATTTCCCCCTCCCCAGAAAGGATATTATCTCGAATACAAGTTAGTAGTGTAGACAAAGGAATTGTTAGTTTTTTAAATAAAAATTTTGTACTTGATTTTTTTTAAATTATATTCATGTAGGGGCACCTGTGTGGCTCAGTAAGTGACGAACTCTTGATCTCAACTCAGATCTTGATCTCAGAGTCGTGATTTCAAGGCTTGTATTGGGCTCTGTGCTGAGTATAGAGTTTATTTTTTTAAAAAGTTACATTCGTTTAGATATTATCACTAATATCTTCCTTACAATAGGCTAATGAAGTATGATATGTGGTATATAATGGGTGCATGAAGAGCTTTTCTTCCCTGTTTGAAACTTGAAAATGACTTTTTAGCTAGCCTTTCTTGGGGTGACAAAGGGTAGTTAAGCAAGGTTTACCATTTAAAACAAACTGTTTTCGGGACACCTGGGTGGCTCAGCGGTTGGGCTTCTGTCTTTGGCCTCAGGGCGTGATCCTGAAGTCCCAGGATCGAGCCCCACATCAGTCTCCCTGCAGTGAGCCTCTTTCTCCCTTTGCCTGTGTCTCTGCCTCTCTCTGTGTCTCTTATGAGTAAATACGTAAGATCTTTAAAAAATAAAAATAAAAAACTTTTCATAAATTTTAAATTCATAGGCATTATATATATCTATAAAAGTGATAAAATTGCACAGAACTGTATATACATACACACCCAAATAAGTGCATGTAAGACCGGTAAAATTTGAATAAGGTCTGGAAACTGTATCAATGTTAGTGTCCTGGTTTGGTGATTATATAACATGGTACCCATTGGCAGAAGTTGGGTGAAGGATACATGGAACCTTTCTGTACTATTTTTGCAATTTCCTGTGACTCTATAATCACTTCAAAATAAAAAGTTCACTTAAATGATTCATAAGACAAAAGAAATTTCTGTGAAATTAACATTTAGGCCAAAATGAGATTTAGTTTTTCCAAAGGCAGGTTCAGGAGATTTTTGATTTTTTTTTTCTTAAGTTTATTTATTTATTTATTTATTTATTTATTTATTTATTTATTTATTTTTGAGTAATTTCTACAGCCAGTATGGCTGGAACTTATGACTTTGAAAAGAATCACATACTCTTCTAACTGAGCCAGCCAGGTACCCTGATTTAATTAATTTTAATTAATATTATATACAATATAAAAATTTACAGACAATAGTGAATAGTAAGGGTACTCAAACCATAAATCAAAATAATATGAATAAAAATATAGCCTAAGACACAATTTTATATGAAGCTTTTAAAATTTTTCTTGTGGAGTAACATGATCAAACTCCAATGTAAGGGTAGCAGTGATAAGATCATTATTTACTTGCATTGGTTTCTTGATCTCTTTCATTGACCTATGCAAGCATTAAATATTTTTATCTCTAAAATGGAATGATATAATTTATCCTTTCAGTGTGAAATATGTTCTTGTTTTGCCGTGCACTCAGTTCTGTTTTAGATTTAAGCACATATGGATTTCATTTTCAAATGAGATGATTTTTATCCTTGTTGCTTAAGTAAGAAAACGCTTCTTCACATATATAAGAAGCTAATAAGTATCAACAAAATGTTAATTGTTCATTGTAGGATACTCTTCTTTCTCAGAAATCTAGAACTTGTGTAGGAGAGGAGATCAGTAAATCTCATCCTGAGTATAGATCCGACAGCACTGACCAAGTTCTCCCTCATCTTTCCAAGTGAAGTTAAGCTGAAGAGAAAATTCACATGAAAGATTCCTCATCTAGTAATACACTTGAGTTTAAAGGGGTGAGGGAAATTACTATTAAATCTTCTGCAGTTTTTCTAGGTAACTTTTTAAAAAAGATTTTATTTATTTATTCGAGAGAGAGAGAGAGAGAGAGAGAGAGGCAGAGACACAGGCAGAGGGAGAAGCAGGCTCCATACGGGGAGCCTGAACTGGGACTCGATCCTGGGTCTCCAGGATCACGCCCCGGGCTGAAGGGGGCGCTAAACCACTGAGCCACCCGGGCTGCCCCAGGTAACTTTCAGTAAAATTTGAAACTTATTCTTGTCACTGAGGCAAACAGGTGGAAACATTTTTAAGATTTCTTTTTGCAGTAGGTTGTTTCAAAGATTATTTTCTTTTAAATCCACTTACATTTACTACCTTTATGTTGTTTTTACTTAGCAAATGATGAGAATATTAAAATAATATAGCAAGAAATAATTAATTTAAAATTAGTGTTTTATGATAACCTATCCTAGAGTTGATAACCAAGCTAGCTGGTTCTTACTCTGGTTTAACTTAAGACACCTGTGCTCCTGGAGTAGTTTGGAATCTTCTTGTTTTCTAATATTCTTGTTAACTTGTTAACGTATTAAGCTAACTAGCATTTTTTGTTTTGTTGTGTTTTGTTCTTTATTTTTCTATTGGTTCTTCTCACCCACACCTAATTATATTTTGGGGACATTACGGGATGTGTCAAACTGCTGTTACTGGCATTCCTGCATATGTCCATGATACTTTCCTACTTTATTAAATGGGATGAAAAAACGACAAAATCATAAGCTAAAGGTGCCTTTTTGAGGTTCTGACATATGTGCTATGACAAACTGCTAAACATATAATTCTTTATCACAGCATTTCTTAGCAGTATAATTTATATATCCTTTTTTGGTTTAGATTAAAGACTTTAAGTGCAGTTCTTTTTGGAGGCCCGGAAACAGTTGTTAAGGTCCTTTCCTGCCTCATAATTTTAAAACCTTTAATGTTACTGCTGTACTAATCACTTCCTGAGCTAAATCTTCCTCTTGTTAAATCAAGAAAAGCACTCTTTGTACCTATTGGAGATGGAATCTTAGTTAAATTTCACCCCTTTTATTTATTTTTCAATTTAGATTAAAACAAGCAGAAAGTGGTTTTGGAAAATATTTTAGTCACAAGATTCTATGATAGCATTTATAGGGACTATTTTTTTTTTATAGGGACTATTTTTAAACTAAGTAGGAAAGGACAGCAAATTCAAAAGTACTTGGATTTTATTTCTAGCTGAGTAAACTCCTTTATAAAAACTTTTTAGAATCATATACTATTAAATCTGGAAAGAGTTTTGAATAGGAAACTGGAGACAGAGACTAATGATTTTCTCTATATAATCTCCGGGGAAGTAGAGTCTTTGTTAATGTTTGTCCTTGCCAAGAGAATTTTCTAAAGTACACTCTAGTCATGTGACTTCTAGTTAACAGCATTGATGATTGTTTAATAGTGCATATGTCTAGTCCTACAGATTTTTTTTTTCTTCATTCCCATATGACCTCAATTCCTTTATTCTTAACATTTTCTTTCCAACCAGAAAATGTGCATTTGTACTATTAAAATTATCCATGACCTCTAAGGCACTGGTCAGACTAGAATGAGACTTATTTTGTATGTGAATAACTGATTCACTCCCTTTTTAGAACTGACCTAAAAGCAAAACAGAAACCCCAAAGCACCTTCATTTTTATCCAAACTAAAGATGATGTCATTATATAAAGAATAGAGCTGAAATATCAGGAATTCTTACTAGTCAAATTTATCCAGAACCAAGCACTAATATACAAAGCACTGAGCATCAATATTTGGTGATTTAAATGCAAGAATATGTAAATAAATACATGAAAATGTAGGGGAAAATTACCTACAATTTTTCTTTTCTTTTTTTTTAAAGATTTTATTTATTTATTCATGAGAGACACAGAGAGAGAGAGAGAGAGGCGGAGACACAGGCAGAGGGAGGAGAAACAGGCTCCTTGCAGGAATCCGATGTAGGACTCAATCCCGGAACTCTAGGATGCCCAGATGCTCAACCGCTGAGCCACCCAGGCGTCCCTACAATTTTTCTTTAGCAAATTATATGCAATTGTTTATATGTATACATGTGTATAAAGCCTTTAGGAAGTATTTGTATAGTCACTTTGTTCCGAAGTACATAGTGTGCATAATAATGAAGGGAATCCAAAATGATATCATGTAGTATATTTTGTATATATTTTCCATATAAAGTTGCTATTATAAGTCTAGTTTTTTTCCTAGTCTAGCTAATTATCTGAAATCTTTTAAATGTCTTTACTTTTCTCATCTTTCATTTTCCTGTCAAATAAAAGATGATTTTTAGATATTTATCAGCTATAAAATATGAGGATTGTATGCAATAGCAGATGTTCATTGTTAGAGATCTTCAAATGATCATTATTTTACTTGAATATTATGCTAATGTTGATTAAGATTCACACATTTTTACCTTGATTTAAAGTTTTGTCCTCTCTTCTCCTAAGATCTCAGTGGTTCAATAGCATCTCCAGATGTCAAATTAAACCTTGGCGGAGATTTTATTAAAGAATCTACAGCTACTACATTTCTGAGACAAAGAGGATATGGTTGGCTTTTGGAAGTTGAAGATGATGATCCTGAAGATAATAAGCCACTCTTGTATGTAAAAATTAGTAATATATATTTTCTGTTTTTTAGAACTAATCTATGGGATGGTTATATTCTTTCATGTTATTTAAAGACAAGTATGGCAAATCTTAACCTTTTTGGTCTAAACTTCTAGATAGTTGTCACTTTTACTAGTAATTAGAAAAGTTAAAATAATGAGAGTGTTTTTAGTCTATTGAATGGCAAAAACTGGAAAAATCATAATTCTGTATCTCTCTTTTTCTTTCCCTCTCTTTCTCACACACACACACACACACACGCACACACACACACATACACACACACACACACACACCATAAACTCCAAATTATTAGGGCTTACTTGGGCCTATAACTATCCCAAATAAACATTCAGTCTAAGTAAAAAAGCAGGATGCTTGCTGTGGCAATTCAGTATAAGGCAAATTAAAACTTCTGAAAAGATCAGCGCTCCAAAATCTCTCCCATATGGAAATTCTCGAGCTACCACTATGAGGAATCTTTCACTTTCTTCATGGTACTTGAAATTATTTAAGTGATTATCATTTTGGGGGAAAAAAGGTAAAGAATTGAACAACTTGGGAAAGAACCTATGGCTCTTTAAAATTGAGGCATTATCAGATTAATCTCTGGTAATGGCAGATTAAATGCTAAAACATTATGTTTCTTACTATTAATGTACCATATTTCATCAAATATAAAACAATTGCAAGATGCAGTTATTTTTGTCAATAGGAGGAAACAGTATGTAAGGCAGCATAAAGCTAAGACATTAAAGGGCTGTCTCCTTAGTGTAAGGTTAAATGAGAAATAACCCATCATACAAAAAGACAGCAAGGACATTTGCTTGTCTCAATTTGGCAGTGGGTGGGTTGTTGGAAGAAAAGTTTCCCTTAAGAGTGGAAACCCCACACTAGCACTCATATAGGATTGCAGACTGAATTAGCAATATGGACCAAGAAGGGCTCAAGCAGAAGATTTTATTCAAAGTTGTAGTGCCTCTAGGATACTGGAAAATGGAAAGGCAGATCAGAGGTGTTAGAATATTGAAAGTGTAGGCATCCTGGGTGGCTCAGCGGTTGAGCGCCGACTTCAGCCCAGGGCCTGATCCTGGAGACCCGGGATAGAGTCCCACGTTGGGCTCCCTGCATGGAGCCTGCTTCTCCCTCTGCCTTGTGTCTCTGCCTCTCTCTCTCTCTCTCTCTCTGTCTCTCATGAATAAATAAATAAAATCTTAAAAAAAAAAAGAATGTTGAAAGTGTACACCATGGAATCAGTGAAATACTGTACTTCAGATGCAATGCTTTGTTGACCTATGGAGGTGACACTGTCATATTCAGACTTTTCTTAAATTTTATTGCAGCTGTCTCAGTATTCAGAAGTGTGTGCGTTTTAAGAATTTTTATTATATATTGTAGGGAGGAATTGGATATCGATCTAAAGGATATTTACTACAAAATCCGGTGTGTTTTGATGCCAATGCCATCACTTGGTTTCAATAGACAAGTGGTGAGAGACAATCCTGACTTCTGGGGTCCTCTGGCTGTTGTTCTTTTCTTTTCCATGATATCATTATATGGACAGTTTAGGGTAAGTATATGTTGCCTTATACAAATTTGAAATATTTTAAAAGTTTAAAATTAAAACTAGCCAAACATTAACTGTAATACTACGTTATATATTTCTGAAATACTTTACTTTAACACATTATTTCTAACTTGTTCATCTCTAGAACTCTTTTTAATTAAGTGGAGGAGTACCTTAGATTAATGCTTTCCAAACTTTTATATCATCATTCACATAAAATATTAATACTTGGATGGAAACCTGGGTAAACAGATGGGACTACTCTCAGCTGAACAGAAGTGACCACTGACTAGAAATGACCAAAAGGGCTGCCCTTGCCCTTTAAGATTTCCCCCAAGGGATGAAGAGTTTGAAACACAATACTCAGAACATGTTCTTACCTTTTACTCATTTTTAAGATAAATATTTTAGGGGCTCCTGGCTGACTTGGTTAGTGGAGCATACAACTCTTGATCTCAGCATTGTGAATTCGAGCCCTACATTGGACCTAGAGCTTACTTTAAAAAATAATAATAAATATTTTAATAAATAATGACAAGGATTCCATCAGAATTTGTTTTTATATAATACTTTGCTCTACTAACGGGTTTTATCTTTATTATCAAAACACAACATACATACATTACTCCTTAGTCCCTAGTTTAAGGCTTTAGGGAAGTAAAAAATAACTATCACAGAATGATTTGGAAATGAATTCATTTCTCATTGCTTCTGTAACAGATTTCCACAAGTTTTGTGACTTAAAACAGTGGAATTTTATTCTTTTACAGTTCTGGAAGTCAGAAATCCAAAATGGGCTTGAAGGAGCTAAGATCAAAATATTAGCAGGCCTGGTTTCTTTATAGGCTCCAGGGCAGATTCTGTTGATCACCTCTTTCCATGTTTAGAGGCTGTCGGTATTCCTTGGTTTCTGGAGGCATTACTACAATCTCTGTTACCATGGTCACATTACCTTATTCTCTACTGTAGTCAGAACTTTCTCTGCCTCCTTTTTTTAAGTACGGTTGTGATTACATTTGGTGCTCATCTGGATAATCCAGAATAATCTCACAACATCAAGAATCTTAACATAATACAACACTAGTCTTATTAATATTTACCTTAGATCAGTAATTTATATCTTACTATTTTGTGTAATCTTTCATTTGAACAAAGGATTGTAAAGCTAAAAACAGATTACTCCTCCATAGAATGTTGCTTAGTTTGGTCTTGCTTGATGTTTTCTCATTACTAGATTGGGGTCCTGAATTTTTGCAAGGATACTACTTTGTGTCCACCTCAGTATACTATCAGGGAGTATGTGATATTCGTATATTTTTTCCTGGTGCTGTTAATATCGGTTGCTTAATTAGGTGATGGTTGGTGTCTGCCCAATTCCTCCACTGTAAAGTTACTGTTTTCCCCCTTTTTAATTAATAAATAAATATTTTATGGAGATACTTTATGACTATGTAGACATCATGTTTCCCATCAAACTTTGCCCACTAGTTTAGCATCTATGCATGGATCTTGAGTGTAACAATTACTACTATATTGTTTACTGAATGGCGGTTTTCAGTTTTCGTCATTCCTTTCCCTTGTATTAATTGGTCTTCTCTATGGAACAGCTATTCCTTCTTTGTCACTGCTTAATCATTGTTTTATTTATTCATGTCAGTATAGAATAATGAATGTTTATTTTATTTTCTGAATTATAACCCAATGCTATCATTTATTTTATTGAGATTATTCCATCGTTAGCAATTGGGAACTCCTTCAGGTTGGCTTCTATGTCCTTTGGACATCTTCCCATTGTTTTTTGAGCATTTCCTTTCCTTCTAACTCCACAGACTGTTCCGGGATCATCTTTTTATCTTTCCTTTTTTTTTTTTTTTTTTTTTTTATTTATGATAGTCACACACAGAGAGAGCGAGAGAGGCAGAGACACAGGCAGAGGGAGAAGCAGGCTCCATACACCGGGAGCCTGACGTGGGACTCGATCCCAGGTCTCCAGGATCGCGCCCTGGGCCAAAGGCAGGCGCTAAACCGCTGCGCCACCCAGGGATCCCTCTTTTTATCTTTCCTGTCGCAGTTTTGGATTCAATTATTTATCAAAGGAATCCTAGTTCCTTTTATCAGGGAATGATATTTAGAAACCAGGATCTGGGCAATAAATATACCTATTTTGCTGTTGGGGCTTCATTATATCTAGACTCTACAAGCAGACAAAACTCGGAAATAGAGGCATGTATCATTATTACACTAAGTCTTAGGAGTTAAAATTGTCCGAAACATCTTCCACTTATCTATCACTTAGATACATTTATAATTAATGTAAATTTTAAAGACCTCCGGAGAAGACCTATAACTTCTTTCAGGGATGAATTTTCTTCACAAGATGTTGTAAACCAGAGGTTTGGATGTAAATACTTTGTTCTTTTTTTACAGTAATATTTGATCATAGATATTGAAATACTGAGATTTCCTAAGGCAATTGATCATTGCTAAATTTTCAATTTGGAAGTAAAATTGTATTAACATATTGCATTCTTACTGGGTTTTGGAAAGATACCTGGGAACTCAAACTCTCTATGACCTGAGATTTGGTATACCAAACTATCTTATATTAGCAGAGAATTGACTTCCAGGGAAATTGTCAGCTTATTTGGTGCAAAGATATTAATTGCATGATTTTTTTCCCCTTTAAGGTGGTCTCATGGATTATAACCATTTGGATATTTGGTTCCCTAACAATTTTCTTACTGGCCAGAGTTCTTGGTGGAGAAGTAAGTAGTTAATTTTGAAAATAGCCTTCATTTCTTATCATAAACTTTATTTTTGGTATTGTAGATATTATCAGTAGCTTTATTCATCGTAACTCTTTCTTGACCTAGAATTGCTCTTAAGTTATACTACCCTTAAGATGATAAACATATTAGTATTGTACATACTCTATAAATGTTATAAGAAAAAAAGAAGAAAGAAAAGATCCCATACCACTTGTAAGTAATTTACAGCTTTTTAGGGAAGCATATCCTTTATTCTCTAGTACAGCAGTTCTCAAACTTTTGGTCTCAGGTACCCAAAGAGATTTCTTTGCATTGGTTATATTTATCAATACTCCTCATGTTAGAAATTAAAATTAAGATTTTAAGTATGTATGTATTGATTTAAAAATAAGATCAAATATATTTTAACATAAAGAAATACTTTTTTTTTTAAAGATTTTAATTTATTTATTCATGAGAGAGAGAGAGAGGCAGAGACACAGGCAGAGGGAGAAGCAGGCTCTATGCAGGGAGCCTGACATGGGACTTAATCCTGGGTCTCCAGGATCAGGCCCTGGGCTGAAGGTGGTGCTAAACCGCTGAGCCACCCGGGCTGCCCTACTTTATTTTTTTAAGATTTATTTACTTATATATTTGAGAGAGAGTGAGAAAGCAGTGGGGAGGGGCAGAGGGAGAGGGAAATCCAGAGTCTTAAGCAGACTTCCATGCTGAGTGCAGATTTTAGGACTTGAGCCAAAACCAATAGTCTGGACACTCAAATGACTACGCCACCTAAGTGTCCCATAGATAAGATATTCTAAAGAAAAACAACTTTTTCAAAACAAAAGAGCAATGAGTGACCTTATTTTACATTTTTGCAAATAGCTTTAATGTATGGCTTAGTGGAAACTAGTATGTAATATCTGCTTTCTACTTTCAGTCTGTTTTAATACATTATTTTGGTTAAAGTATATGAGAAAAATAAGGCCTTAACCAGATATATAATTGGAAGAGGAAGAGTATCTTTTTTTTTTTTTTTTTTTTTTTAAGATTTTATTTATTTCTTTGAGAGAAAGAGAGAACACAAGCATGGGGAGCGGCAGAGGGAAAGGATGAAGCAGACTCACCCCTGAGCAGGGAGCCCACACAGGGCTTGATCCCAGGGCCCTGGTATCCTGACCTGAGCCGAAGGCAGGCGCTTAACCAGCGGAGCCACCCAGGCTCCCCAAAGGAAGAGTATTTTAATAGCTTTTTCAGATGTTTGTGAATATTCTTTTTTGATACTACACCTACATTCAACAAGTAACAGTTTCAGTAGTAAGGTACTGCAGTTTTGTTGCAGTAAGGAATCTCAAACAATATTAATGAATTTTTCTTACTCTGTTTCATTAAAATTCACTTTGGGTGGATCTTTTTACCATGCATAGTCACTTGGAAAACAATGGTTCACTGAGGTTTGCAAATCTTACAAATGTTGACATGACTCATTGTGCCATATCAGAAAATCATTTTCATTAATATTACCACCCACCTCATCAGAAATGTGTATTGGAAAACTGTTAAGCTTATAGTGTAGATACAAGGTTTCCAAAATTCTAATTTTTGCTTAAAAGATAGAATTTTGGGATCCCTGGGTGGCGCAGCGGTTTGGCGCCTGCCTTTGGCCCAGGGCGCGATCCTGGAGACCCGGGATCGAATCCCACATCGGGCTCCCGGTGCATGGAGCCTGCTTCTCCCTCTGCCTGTGTCTCTGCCCCCCTCTCTCTCTCTCTCTCTCTGTGACTATCATAAATAAATAAAAAAATTAAAAAAAAAAACAACAAAAGATAGAATTTTATCATTTGCAACAAATACTCAGTTTTCCTTAAAGCAGTAGGTTCCCATCATTTATTTTTAAGAACATGCTTACAGATATCCAACTTTGAATAATCATAGCTTATCTCTCAGTTGTTTCAAGTAAAAATGGTGTTTCATGGTAAACACATCTAATTCAGCTCTTTACTCAAATAGTTGTGTAAGTGCTTTTCCTTGGGATAACATTGAACCAGAATATAGTAGAAATGCTTTCTGTGTACTTCTCATTTTGTTGTACAGAATATTAAAAAGACATATTCAAAAGTTGATATTCAATAAAATTATTTTAACTGCTTCATTAAGGACATTCTTTTTTTTTTAATTTAAAGATTTTATTTATTTATTCATGAGAGACACACAGAGAGAGACAGAGACATAGGCAGAGGGAGAAGCAGGCTCCCTGCAGGGAGCTTGATGTGGGACTCAATCCCAGGACCCCAGGATCATGACCAGAGCCGAAGGGAGACACTCAACTACTGAGCCACTCAGGTACCCCCTTCATTAAGGACATTCTTAGTGAAACTAGCTTTTTTTTTCTTTTTCTGTGATTGTGTAGTAGTAAAGAGTACAGTAACTACTAGCATAGTTGTGCCACCTTGATTCAGGATAAAGTAGCACTTTTTACCCACTGTTGTTTTTCTTTGTGAGTACCAATGTGAACCCAGTGAGAAGCCAAAAAATGTTTTATTATTTTTATAGAAAATAGTTTTGACCTTCGTCTTCTGGAAGAGTCTCTGGGACCCTCCATGGCCCATGAGGCACACTTTGAGAACTGCTGCCCCATTAAATAAGACTGAATTCCTAGGAATTCTACGAGTTTATTCTTTTTTTTTTTCTCTCTCTCCTCTTAACAGTTTATTCTGTGGAAAGAATAAAGCAGAGTGGATCTCAGGCAGAGTTACCTTGTGGGTGCTGACTCCATGAGCGTTGATTGCTAAATGCAGAGACCTTGAGCCCTTTTTTTCACATTTTGTAGAACGATCTGCCAAGTCAGTTACTTAGCTCTTTTTCATCTGTTTTCCAGCTTCCAAAATTATGTTGCTGTTGTCCTATGTCCTGCTCTTCTGTAGAAGCCTCTTTTTTTTTAAAGAAAATTATGTTGGGGTGCCCAGGTGGCTCAGTTGGTAAAGGTGTCTGCCTTCAGTTTGGGTCATGACCTTGAGGTCCTGGGATTGAGCCCCATGTCAGATTTCCTGCTTTGCAGGGAGTCTGCTTGTCCCTTTCCCCTTGTCCCTGCCCCTGCTTGTGTTCTCTCTCAAATAAATAAAGTAAAATATTTTAAAAATAAAATTGTCATTTATTAATATAATAAAACAACATACTTTTATTTCATGATATAGAATATATAATTATACACTAGGGAGAATGCAAAGAATGATATGAAGATACCATCATTCATAAAGTGTCACAACTGGAAATTACTATAAAGATGAGGAAATAGCTTTCATCAAACTTTATTTTCTCCAAATAATAGAGTTATCTTACACAAAATAACACTTTGATTCTTACAAATGGCTTTTCTTTCATTACACTCATTCTCTTTTTTTCATGTGTCTGATCTAAACCTAGAGTTTAGAATCAGACTTTTGTTCCTGGTCCTTTTGATAGTGTTATTTTTTTCCCATTTTATTCATGATTTTATATGTACTTTGGGACTTAAATTATTATGAATAAACTAAGGTATATAAGTAATGAGAATGAACTTGATCTGCATTATCTGTGTTCTTAGAGTGCTCAGGGGTTTCATCCACAGCCCATTGAGCCTTTACTTATCACTTCCTGTGGTGAGTGCTGAGATGTACCTTTAGGTTTATAAATTTTTAATATATCAGTTAGGAATCAGTCCTCCTTTATACAATGACCAACCTATATAGCCTCTGGATTTTACTATTACTTTGTTTCTCCCAGGTGTGTACAATGTTTTTACATCCCATGATTATTTAATGGTTTAGTTTCCATTGTTTATGCCTTTTTTTTTTTTTTTTTTTTTTTTTTTTTTTTATAAATAAGTTTGTTTACTGGACTACATTTCGCCCCCAATGTTTTGTATGGTTGGTTTTAAGATTTTTTTTTTTAATTTTTATTTATTTATGATAGTCACAGAGAGAGAGAGAGAGAGAGAGGCAGAGACACAGGCAGAGGGAGAAGCAGGCTCCATGCACCGGGAGCCCGACGTGGGATTCGATCCCGGGTCTCCAGGATCACGCCCTGGGCCAAAGGCAGGCGCTAAACCGCTGCGCCACCCAGGGATCCCTTATGCCTTTTTTAAAAAGATTTTTCGGGAGGCAACTGAGTGATGCAGTCCCTTGGGTATCCAAATCTTGGTTTTGCTCTGGTTGTGCCCTCAGGATCCTGAAGTCAAGCCCCAAATTAGGTTCCCACTCTGCATAGACTCTGCTTGAGACTCTCTCCCTCTGCCTTGCTACCCCCCTGCCCCATGTAGGTAGGTAGGTAGGTAGGTAGGTAGGTAGGTAGGTAGGTAGGAAGGTAGATTAAATAGATAGATTAGATAGTTTTTCCCCCTTCCCTTTTAGTATAGTTTCAAGAGGTAATAATATTAGATAAATGTGTTCAATCCATCATTTTAACCTAAAACTGTTGAATAAATTTAGAATAACATTTATTGGGGCACCTGGGTGGCTCAGTGGGTTGGGCATCTGCCTTTAGCTCAGGTCATGGTCTCAGGGTCCTGGGATCAAGCCCCACATTGGGCTCCCTGCTCAAGGGGTAGTCTGCTTGTCCTTCCCTCTGTGCTCCTCTCCCTGTTCTCTCTTCCCCTCTCTCAAATAAATAAGACTTTTTTTTTTGCTTTTTTTTTTAAATAAAACTTTAGAATAACATTTATTTATGAAACTTTTTCATTCTACATATGAAAATTTAAAATAATTCGATAGAGACTTAAAATTATATTTGTTCACATATTATTTATTGTATCTTTGATATAACCCTGTATAATATTTACATGAAAATAGATATCAGTAAATGTTTTGGCAATTTAGGATTATTGATGTAAGAGTTAAGAGACCTAGATCTTAAGAGCCTGGCTCAGTCAGTTAAGCATCTGCCTTTGGCTCAGGTCATGATCTCACCATCCTAGGATGGGAACCTCCTGTCAGACTCCACACTCAGCAGGGAGTCTACTTCTCCCTCTATCCTTCTATCCTCCCTCCTACTCATGTGCTTGAACACTCTCTTTCATGTGTAAAATCTTAAAAGAAAGAGAGACCTAGATATTAATTTGAACTCTTTCTCCCATCAGCTTTGCTTTCCTAAACAAAGTACTTTGTCTTTCTAAAATGCAGTTTCTTCATAATGGAGGCAGTAATACCTACTGAATAGGATTGTTGGTCTATTTAATCTGTCTTGATCTATCACAGAATTTGGCATGCTGTAGCCATTAAGTATTTTTTCTTTCAGTCTCTCCTGCCTGCCTTCCCTTCCCTTTTAGTCTGCATTTGTCACATGTAGCTTCTCTAGACATTGATTTTTTTTTTTTAAGATTTTATTTATTCATGAGGGACACAGAGAGAGGGGCAGAGATATAGGCAGAGTGCAAGACTTGATTCCAGGATTCTGGGATCACAACCTGGAGCCAAAGGCAGCAGCTCAACCCCTTAACCACCCAGATGCCCCTAGACCTTGAATTTTTTGTTTAAATAAGATTATTGTGGTCCCTTTAAATAATCCTTCCTACAACTTAAGGTAAGTAGTGAGAAAGTATACTGTAGGTATAATGAAGATAATTGGATATATAAGTCTCAAAAGGGAGAAAGGGCTGGAAATGTAGATTTGGGTATCATCAGAAAGTTGATGAGTTTATGAGACTGTCTAGGAACATAGCAGATTATGATAATTTGAAATATAAAGCATATGATACTTCATGATTTCTTCTTGTCACGTTTATGTAAGTACAACCAAGATATGTAATGTTCAGTAGTGATTAATGTAATTATTTTGATTTCTATGACATTTGTTTAAACTTTAAAATTCACAGGTTGCCTATGGCCAAGTTCTTGGAGTTATTGGATATTCACTACTTCCTCTCATTGTAATAGCTCCTATACTTTTGGTGGTTGGATCATTTGAAGTGGTGTCTACTCTTATAAAAGTAAGTAGAATGATCATTGTTTTCCAGGAACAAAAGTTTACTAGTTATCTACCTAAAGCATTGTAACTATCAAACATTTTTAAGTGTTTTGGGACAGTGATCTCACTCATTGTTTTTACTAGTTGTATTTCTTTTATTTTCCCATTTTAATTTCCAGAAATATATTGTATGTCGGAGGGGGAGGAGTAAAAAACAAAGAGCAAATAAGACTACAGGATATTACACTCAGATAATTTTTTTAAGATTGAATTTTTATTTTCTTTGTAATACAACTTCACATGACTTAGATTTTGTGGGAGATACTTATTTTAAATTTTACTGGACATTTATTTAATAACTGTTGCTCCTATTTGAATAATAACTTCATTATCAAATTTCTTAGACATGGTTGTAAAAAATTGGCTTTTCTGTATTGCAGAGATTGGAATTTCTCCATTCGGTGTTAAATTTACATTAACATATGTGCCTATATTAAACATTTACTGATAATATTAAGTACTAATAAGTAGTAAAATAAATTCAATTTTGGTATTTATTAATTTTGAACAACTTTGAGAAGTAAATGTTATATGTATGTATATTACACAATGAATGTAATTCTTTTCTTTGTGAAAAAATATATACTTTCTTAAAACCACCACTTTCAGAACTGCCATTATGTAGCCTTCACATTAAAGTATTATTTGTTTTTAAGTAGAACCACTTAATTTTTATGACATTTCGTTTTATTTAAAGTTGATTACTAGTTTTAATATAAAAGAAATGATTCTTTTAGAATTGGGTACTTACAGGCTAATACTAACATATAAGCATTCGGTATTGAGAAGAGTATGGATTTTGGAACTAGTCAGTTCTAAATTCAAATTCTGATTGTTCCACTTACTTGCTGCCTGTCTTGGGGAGAGATCCTTTCTTATACACCTCTGCAAATTGGAAAGTTTGACAACTATTTTTTTAAGATGTGTTAGCTAGGTGGTAAAGTATATATACTTGATAACAGAGTAGGCACACAAGAATATTTTGAGAACATCTTTGTATGCTAGAACTGCTTGAACACTTTAGAGACTAAGTAGAAATCATTCTTTCCTCTCTATTCTAATGCTAAGGTCGTTTTTTTTTTTGTTTGTTCTTTTTTTAATTGGCATTATTAGCACTTAGTTTAAAAGTCTTGCAGTGCAGAAGCTAGCTCCATTGCTGGCATTTAATTATCTAGTGAACATACCACTTTACTGAATCATTCAGGATCCTTCCTGTTTGTGTGTTATTTTAACTTGGGTTAAAGCCTATTTGAGTATTTCTGAGACTACTCCCAAAATTGCTAAAACTGTGTGTCCTCTGGTCACTTTTAGTAATCGAGTTTAGGTGAAAGTTGGTCTTTAATATTCTTTATGCAACTTATGAATGTATTTTAATAAAATGGCAAAGTCTTTTACATTGTTAAAAATTTAGGATACAATTGTTTTAAACTTCAGATTTTTTCTCTGCCAATTTCTTCCTAATCGTTTAATCTTCTTTGTATAGTGAGCTATTATATGTTTGAGATTTGTTTTGTTGAGAAATATGTTACAAAACCCTTGTCATTTAAATCTAGCATTAGAATACAGTGTAATCTACCAGTACTGTTTTTTTAACATTAAATCTCTATAACTCTTACCAACCTTTAACCATTTATTTATAACAAAAAATATATGACATACAAATGCAGTTTGATCGTAATCTTACATATTTCCCTATACTTTTCTGAAAGTTTTAAATATTTTGTAGTTTATTTTAATTTAAAAAGCACAATAGAAAATTGGACCATCTCAAATATATTTTCAGTCTGCCAGTGTTTATTTTTGACCTCTCTACCAGTGGTTCTCAAGTGATTTTGTCACCTGAGGACATTTGGCCATTTCTGGAGACTTCTTTGGGTATCACAAATGGGTTAGGAGTGGAATCATACTAGTAGTATGTAGTAGGTAGAGAGGCCAGAGATACTGCCAAAATCCTACAATGCACAGTACGGCTTCTCACAACAATTATTCAGCCCCCAAATGACAATAGTGAGAGATTGAGAAATCCTACCCTGTGCCAAGTCTTTTTCCTTCATACTTTTCTTATTTTTTGCCCTTGAAGTTCTTCCTTTCATTTTACTCTATATAAAATGCCGTTAGTGTCTATATCAATGAGTACTATATAATATTCCAGGGAAATAATTTAAGTTTAGGTATGTGTATAATCAGAAAACCAAGGTACATTTTATTTAATTAAACTCTTGACCAAAATATTATTTTTTCTTTTAACCCTGTACTTTTACCAATTCATGAGAAAATGCTGTTAATACTTAATAAACATTGTCTAAAATTTTCACTTAGTCTGTTTTCCTACTTCTTAGAAGAAGAAACAGGAAAAGGTTTACTTTGTAATGATCAATTCATTTTCTTTCAGCAGTCAAATTTCTTTAAGCAATTGGCCAAAAGTTTCCTTATCTTAAATCACCAGGGACACTGTTAAAAAGACTGATAACAAGACCCTTCCCTTAGTGATTTTGATTTAGCAGAGCTAGAATGAATCCCAGGATTCTCATTTTGTTTTGTTTTTAAGATTTATTTTTAAGTAATCTCCACAACCAATGTGGGGCTCAGACTTACAACCCTGAGATCAGGAGTCTCATGCTCTGTCAACTGAGCCAGCCAGGCACCCCTCAGGATTCTCTCTCTTTAATAGGCAAGGGATTCCTATGATTAGACAGGTTTGATAACAAAAGACTTCATTTGCATAAGACCAAGGAACAGAGCAAGGAAAAACATTCTTAAATTTTAAACATTCTTGGGATCCCTGGGTGGCGCAGCGGTTTGGCGCCTGCCTTTAGCCCAGGGCGCGATCCTGGAGACCCGGGATCGAATCCCACATCGGGCTCCCGGTGCTTGGAGCCTGCTTCTCCCTCTGCCTGTGTCTCTGCCTCTCTCTCTCTCTCCGTGTGACTATCATGAATAAATAAATTTGAAAAGAAAAAAATGTTTTAAACATTCTTTAATTTTAAACGTTCTCAATAAGTTTTACTGTTCATCACAATTGGTTGTCATGGTTATTTTAAGAAAATACTGTAAATGTTATTTTATTTTCTGATACCTAAAATGTTAATTGACTTGCTAATATGCTGCCTTTTGTCTTTTTTGTTTGTTTTTTTAAAGCTGTTTGGTGTATTTTGGGCTGCCTACAGCGCTGCTTCATTGTTAGTGGGTGAAGAATTCAAGACCAAAAAGCCTCTCCTGATTTATCCAATCTTTTTACTATACATTTATTTTTTGTCTTTATATACTGGGGTGTGATCTAAGTCATACATGGGTAGAAAAAGACAATGTTAAACTTGTGTGTAGTCTGGGAATTCTTGCTGAGATGGTTGAAGAAAACCTGTTGCTGGTAAAATTTTACATGTTCCACATGTAAAGGCAGGTTTGAGGTCTTTTTAAAACCATATTTTTTGTATTTAATTAAATAAGCATTTGCAGTTACCTGAATTTTTTTTGGTCAGAATTCCAAATTCTGTTTGATTCTTCATATTCCAGTGAATAAAATATAAAAGCATTGTGTTTTTAAGGTTGTGTCAATATTCACCTAAAAACTTGTGCCAAAAACACCTGGAATGGTAATTATATTTCATTCAAAGGGTAAATATGACAGCATCCTGATAATCTAAAAGTGCAATTTTTTTTAAAGGGTTTTCTCCTGCATCGCAGATCCTGTAGATATATATTTATATTTATACATATATATTTATGAAATAATTCTTATTATCCACAAAATATATTTCTGAATAGCCTAAAAGTTAAGATATTTTAAATCTGATGCTTAACCATTAATTTGGCCATTCTTTTTATTTATAAATTCAAATTGTTTTTTTAATTGTATATAATTTTAAAAATCTCATATGTGCTTCAGTATGTCCTTATTAAGTTCTAATAACAACTAAAACTAATTTTAACAATTGCTGATACAGATTTGGTTTGCTTGGGTGTGCTTTGAAAAACCATTTTTGAATACCTAAATACCTGGTTTCAGTTTCGTTTATCTTTCTGACCAAAGCAACAGGAGGTATAATGGATATGGCATTATAAAAATTGTTAATATGTAGAAAAATAGTAATATTTATAGCATCAATAAATATTTTTAAGTGGTACTTCTAAGTCATAAAAGTTGCTGGAAAGAGACTTTAAAATCTTGTCCTGAACAATGTTATATGAAGTAGAAAAAAATAAAATGCTTCCCAGCTGTGTGTTTTGTTTTATAACAACTTGTCCTGTATTACTAACATGTATCAGGTCCTCTAACAAATGTACAGTATTTGCTAAGGGAAATACTAAGAAATTTTGACTAGTGAAATTTTTATTCCAATTATTTCATAGACTGTAGGTGTACTTTGTAAAGTAGATAAAATATTTTATTGATGTCCATAAAATAGCAAATGCCTGATAACTATTAGCAAATTATTGTATTATCATTTCTGGTCTCAGCTGGAAGAGGTAACTGCTGTCTTAAATGTGCTAACATGACATGGCTATACCCATCTTTAGTATGTATTCCTTTAGCAACTAACTGTGTCGGGAAATATCCAGCAACTCTGAAACAAGTCTTCAAATTAGCAAGGTATCGAGCTCATCTCTCCTCCTTTCACCCCTCTCCCCCACTAAAAAAATAAAAAAGGAAAGAAAAAAAAGAAAGAAAACCTGCAGGAAAACTATGAAGCTATCTTTGAGACAGGATAATGTGAAAATTACATATGATGATTTTCTTAAACAAGTTTAAGACAACAGATAGAAGCACCAGAGGGATAGAATTTCTAGAACCTAAAATAATATGAAATTGTGAGGAAGGATCAATAACTACAGAAGCAATAGCTATAAAATAAACATTTGTCACTTGTAAGGAATTCCTAAGATAAGTACTTTGTTAAAGTGGATTATAATAATTAGTGTTCATGGTGTTGAACTTGGAATCTTCCCAAAGAAGCTGAGAAGTTGGTACCAGGGGGTACTATTTTATTTAAGCAATAAGTCAAGGCATTTTGGGATCCATTCTATCAAAAAGTGGTTTAATTTTTTTAAGCTATCATTTCTTTAAGGTGAAAAGTTTCATATGTGGATCATGTTTATTCTCTAATGATGTAAAATAAAATAAGGTATTTGTGTCTAAAATGGTATTTTAAAAATATTAGCATTTAATCCTGAGAACTACCCTGGTTAGGGTTTGTATAGATACAGTTTATAATGTTTCAAGCCCAACCAACATCTTTGTGTGCTAATGAGCAAAGCAGTTAAAACAGATTGTCAGTTTGGAAACATAATTTGTACATTTTTACAAGATACAGTACTATTAACCATAAGCTGACTTTGACAATGTCCTTTCCTTGAATTTTTATATAATAATATTTTCTAAATCATATTAATTTTAAATCATAATTCCTACCTAATTACAGGTTCATTAGTATTTTTAAGATAGAACTAGCCATATAGTCTCTTCTAGAGTGTGTGTGTGTGTGTGTATTATCACCTTTAGTAATCGTGATGAATGTTAATCCTTAAAAGGAGAATTATGAGACATACTTACTTCTGTTTCAGATTGATTGTAAAATAATTGAAATTTTGATTAAAAATAAAAATCTGTATAATTTGCATTGTATTAAAAACCACAAGTTAGATTTGTAAAGTTTTATGAACCATTATTAAACTTGCTTATTTCTGAGGTCTATAAGGCAGTTTTATATATAATAATATGTATTTCTAAAACTTCCCCAAATATTAAAATGCTAATGTAGGGATCCCTGGGTGGCGCAGCGGTTTAGCGCCTGCCTTTGGCCCAGGGCGCGATCCTGGAGACCCAGGATCGAATCCCACATCGGGCTCCCGGTGCATGGAGCCTGTTTCTCCCTCTGCCTGTGTCTCTGCCTCTCTCGCTCTCTCTGTGTGACTATCATAAATAAATAAAAATTTAAAAAAAAAAAAATAAAAAAATAAAATAAAATAAAATGCTAATGTAGTTTTAAATTAGTGAAAATTTGCATTGACTTAAAATAGTGAGGTAGACAGTTTTGTTTATTGTTTAAAATTTAGTCAGATTTTTAAAAATTCCAATGTAATTAAACATTGGATAAAATAATGCCCTACAAACTAATAAACAATATTTTTCATATTCGGCAAAACTAATTGAATATTTTAAGATGATTACTATTTATTTATCTTTTATATTTTTATGCATATTTTAGCTAGTTTTAGGCTTTAGGGAATTGTGACACATTTTTAAGTTTTGTTATAATATCTTCCATACAATACTGGTTTTGTTTTGTTTTAAGATTTTATTTTTAAGTAATCTCTACACCCAACATGGGGCTTGAACTCACAGCCCTGAAATTAGGAGTCTCATGCTCTACAGGCACCTCTCGTACAATTCTTTTTTTATTTTTCTTTTTTGTAGTTGGACAACCGCACATCAGAGGCTTGTGTTAATACAATTCTTTCTGGTTGTATGGCCTGGCAGTCTGAAATAAGTTTTAATAGAGCTAAAAATCACCCTCAGCAATTCTCTGCTCTGATAACATAAAATAAGTGTTTTATCATCCTTTTTCATAAACGATTTCCTTAATGGAATCCATGTGTTGGATCTTACTTTATACTACATTTTAATTTCCCTTTAGAAACCAAATTACAATTTCTTCTTTATTTCTCATTTGTATGATTTCCTGGCAAGTAGTTTGTATGTTTGAGAATCTGTTGCCTCTTTTTTAAGTAAATCCCAAAATAAGATTTTGACATCAGTAAAGGCTAGACATCCTTATATCTTTGAACTTCAAAGCATATTTTCTGAAGAAAGTTCCACTTGTGAATATATTTTCTTTGTAACAAACTGATATAAATTTTAGACCGTACTGTGTCTTTATGTAGTGTAGTGATTCTGAAAGAATTCTCTGTACAAGCCATATTATTAAACATGAAGTTTAAGATTAGGTTTCTCATTTGAAATTCTTTCGATATGCTAAGGTTGCAACTTAGAGGTTAATTAAAGGAAAGATTGTCAGGTTGATTAAGGGGTGCCTGGATGGTCAGTGAATTCAGTGTTCGACTCTTAATTTTGGTTCAGGTCATGATCTCAGGGCTGTGAGATTGTGGCCACATCAGGCTCCATGCTCAGCTGTGAGTCTGCTTGAGATTCTCTCCTTCTTCCCCTCCCTGCATGTGCATTCTCTCTCCAATAAATAAAGAAATTTTTTAATGGTATTATTAAAATAATTCCCAGTTTTATATTTTGTGTTGGTAGTAACCCTGGTTTTAACTTTTCTTAGTTTCAGTTTCAATTATTTTCAACTTATTTTCAGTTTTAGTATACACAAGTTTTAACTTTGAAAATATTTATAGAGACGCTTGGGTGGCTCAGTGGTTAAGCGTCTGCCTTCGGCTCAAGGCATGATCCTGGAGTCCCGGGATCGAGTCCCACATGGGGCTCCCTGCATGGAGCCTGCTTCTCCCTCTGCCTGTCTCTGCCTCTCCCTCTCTCTCTGTCTCTGTGTTGCTCATGAATAAATAAATAAAATCTTTTAAAAAATATTTATAGTGTGCAGGTACTTGAAAAAAGTTCTTACATTCCTTCTGGACAGTTCGGTGGTATAAGTTAGAATTTAATAGGAAAAAACATTTTTTATAAAATATTTTGCATTTAACTTGTAATTAGAGCATGTGAAGGTTATTAATATAGTTGGAAATAAACTTTGCTACCTGTAATAATTTTGATAATTTTGTTAAATTAACACTTGGAATATAAGTAAATTAGGTATATCAAGAACAGAAACCTTGGTTTTTCTACAGTATCTGCCACTTAGCGATTTTTATTAAAAACTGAACAAGCAAAAAAAGCTTACCAAAGTATTTATTCAGGATCAATTACACAGAATGACTGGTTATAGAGGAAATTTATCAGCTGGTGACAAAAAGAAAAAAGAGAATATGAAAGTGGATTACTGCTGTTCATATTAATAAGCACTCATTGTTGAAGGTAAATGATTGAAATTCCTTACTTTAGCTTGATTTTATAATGACCCTACTCACTTTTGTGGAATTAATCAGTTGCTATGTGAAGTATCACTTAAATAGTATGCATCATTTGATAATGAAACACTCCAGGATTTGTAATCCTTATGCAGAATTATTCTCTTGTTCATGATGATGGGCCTAGTTGCTAAGTCCCCCGTAAGTCAATCTTCTTTGCCCCATGGGACTTAGAACAATTTTTTTGCCTAATAAAAGTTTACTTTTAAAGGATGGTAAGAACAAGACATTCAGAAGAAACAGCATTTAAATTAGGTACCGTGAATGTGAAGAGATGATAGATATTCATCAACTATTTATTGACCCCTTTGTATGTGGTGGGCACTGTGCTAGGTGCAAGGATACATTGATATATAAAAACCACACATGTACACCCTAACTTTAATGAGCCAGTATTGTTGGAGAGATAGCCAGTTAGTTTTACAAGTTGTAAAACAATGGCAACACATGGAGAAATAAGTATGAATCTGGGGTATCAAGATAATGTATAATTGGAAAAAAAATGAAAACCTTCCCTTAGGCAATGATGATTAAGCTAAAATCTTGGGGATAAGTAAAAGTTAAGTAGGCAGAAATAGGAGGGAGGACTAACCAGGCAGAGGGAACAGTGGATACGTAGAAGGAAATGAAAACAGGTTTAGCTGAAGTTGAGTAGTTCATGAAATTGAACAGGTTAAGTTGACAGCTGTCCATACCTGACATTCTAAGCTGTTTTCTTTGTCAGGGCTACAGTATCAGAAATGTGTTTTTAATATTAAAAGCTAATATATACAATTCTAGACCTATACCCAACAGATAGGGTTGTACATATGCCACAAGAGACATGTGCATAATAACATGATTCATAATAGCCAAAAATTGGAAATAGCATGTCCATCAACATAGAGTGGATAAATAGGTATAATCCAGTGGAATGTTATGCAGTGAAAATGAATGAATGACTGGAGCCATAAGTAAGAACATGGAGAGCATTATGAGTGAAAGCAGAAGCCACAGAACTTCTGTATTACTACATTTATATGAAGTTCAAACACAGGCAATATTAAGCAATAGTGTTTAGAGATACTTAGGTACAAAGTCTTTTTAAAACAGCGTTAATGAGGTATATACTGCATGCCACAAAGTACATCCATCATAAGTATACAGTTTGATAGTTTTTAGTAAGTTTGTATAGTTGTACAACTGCTACCACAATCCAATTGGCAAAGTCATTTTTATAAAAAATAAAGTGACCACCATAAAAGATTAGTGGTTACCCTTAATGTGGAAGGAGGTGGTTTGTATTTGGAAAGAGTCATGAAAAGGAATTCTTTCATGGGTGTTTAGTTTTTAATATCACATTAAGCTTATGTTTTAAAAGTCTTTTCTGTATGTGTGTTATAATGCAGTCCTAAAATTTTTTTAAACTGTTTTAGACAGGTTATACATTTAACATAGGTAAATTATCCCACCTTTTTAAAAAATTATTAATTTCCACTATAATGCCAGATGCACTGGAACAGGGACATTTTCTGACATGTTCATCAGTGTATCCCCAGTACTTTGTGAATGAATACATGAACTGATTGCTGAATCCTGAATTCAAGTCCACATCTAATGAATTTCAAAACCAGTAGCCATAATTATTAGTCTTTAAGAGTGTTAAAGTTAGGCAAAACTTAGAGATCACTTAATGAGTATAATTATTTCTCACTATCCAGATGAGGAAATTAGACTTAAGAAAGGATTGTCTAAAATAACACTGTTGACCTACCAGTTAAGAGTTTGTCTCCAAACCCCGAATCTAGTGTTTGTTTCCTTACAACATAGAATAATAGCAGTGCTGCCATTTAGCAACATAGGAGTTGCTTTTTACCACAGTCCTTTATATAAATAAGGGAAACATCTTTGCTTTCCTTTTTAATCTCTTCTACTTTTTAAAGCCCACTGTTAGTTTTAGGCTTTCAAGTACTAAACATTAATATAGAATAATTAAGGCTCAGAGGGCTGTTGTCCTTTGAATTGTCCTAGTAGTCAGTAAACATTAGCTAATATATTACCTATTAATAATAATACTGAAGTCATTTAGATAATGAAACAGGAGAGTTTCCAGAAATATACCAAATTACATATGGGAAATTAGAATATGATAAAGATAGCTTATCAAATTGATGTAAAAACGTGGATTATCAAGATGCCTGGCTGGGTCAGTCAGAAGAGCATGCAACTCTCTTGATCTTGGGGTTGTGAGTTTGAGCCCCATGTTGGGTGTAGAGAGTATTAGAGAGATGAATTATTAAATAAGTGACAGTACTGCATCAGATAAGAACATTCTTGGCTATAAGAAGCAACCCTGTGATCAATGGCTTCACTAAACAGGAGTTTATGTTTCTCACATAGTATGAAATCCAAGAATATATGATCCAGGACTAATACGGCAACTTAATGTCATCAAGGACTCAGGCTCATCTTATCTTTTTACTCTTCCAGTTTGGATGGGTGGCTTTCGTTTTCATTGTATGAAGGTAGTAGCTGCTTCACCTCTAGGTATTACATCTAGATTCCTAGCAGAAAGAAAGGTGAAAAAGAGACCAGAAGGACCATGTCAGTTGCTCTTATTTAAAAGTTAGGACAGAACTGAAAAAGAAAGAAAGGTGAAAAAGAGACCAGAAGGACCATGTCAGTTGCTCTTATTTAAAAGTTAGGACAGAACTGCATCACTTGGCCACCCTTGCTCCAAGAGTCTGGGAAAGTACTTTAAGCTGGGCACATTCTGCCCTAAACAAAGTCACAGTTCTGTTAGTAAGGGAGAATGGGTGCCAGGTAGGTAACTAGCAGTGTCTTACAAAAGACACGGCAGGCCACTTGGAAAAATATAAAGCTGGATCTGCACCTCACTTTGTATGACAAGGTAAATTACACTTACATCAAATATTCCAAAAACAAGCCAGAAAAAACAGGAATTAATTTTTCATATACTCTTTGAGTAAGGATTTCAAAACATGGTATAAAACACAAAAACTGAAAAGAAAGATTAAGAAAATTGACTACATGTCATTTAAAACAATTCTGTAAGAGAAAGGATGAACTACAAGTTGAGAAATATTTGTAAGACTTAGATAGACAATAGGCCTAATTTCCTTAATAAAGAATATAGAGATGCCTGGGTGGCTCAGCAGTTGAGCATCTGCCTTCAGCTCAGGGCATGATACTGGAGTCCTGAGATCAAGTCCCACATCGGGCTCCCCACAGGGAGCCTGCTTCTCCCTCTGCCCATGTCTGCCTCTCTCTCTCTGTCTCTCTCATGAATAAATAAAATCTTTTAAAATATATATAAATCAGTAATTTATTTTTTTAAATCAGTAATTTAAAATGGTAAAAGGATATATGTGGGCAGTCATGTATTACGTGATATGTAATAGTAAAAGCATATTTATAAATTTTTTTTTAATTTTTATTTATTTATGATAGTACACAGAGAGAGAGAGAGAGAGGCAGAGACACAGGCAGAGGGAGAAGCAGGCTCCATGCCCCGGGAGCCCGATGCGGGACTCGATCCCGGGTCTCCAGGATCACGCCCTGGGCCAAAGGCAGGTGCTAAACCACTGCGCCACCCAGGGATCCCCATATTTATAAATTGTTAATTAAAATGGGCAAGGTATATAAATGAACAATCCAAGAGGAAAGAAATGATTTTTTTTTAAAGACCAGTGAGTATGTACAGATGCACAAATTCATTTGTGATTAAATGCAGTTTAAACACGGACAAATTGGCCCCTCAGATTGCCAAACCTTGGAAAGGTTGGTAATATCCAGTATTATTTCAGATTATGAGCAGATCTGATTTAAGCGATAGACATGAGCATGGCTGATTCAGTTATTAAAATATTGAGATGCATTCCTACCATTGATAAATAGTAGTACTGTTAATTACGTAAATTCTGATACAGATTTGTTAGTTCTATTGTGACATGTATTGGTAATGGACCTTTTGTTGATAATGGCATAGGAGAAACATTGCAACATCTGTTAGCTTGACCTGTGTCATGTTAAATAATGTTGCTACATTGTGCTTTACCTGTGAAACACTCCATGCCCTAACAGTTGCTACTTCTAAGTAGTTTCATTTTTATTTGCTTTTACTTTTAGTGAATTGTAGTTCTTAGATGAAAAGTAAATACAGTGTTTTAGTATTTTAAAATGGGAGAATTTATAACAAAATATGAGTAATTGATACCCCCAAACTGTTTGACATCTGCTATCAATGCAGAACGTGCATACCCTGTGACCCAGCAATTCCATATGTACACCACCATAAATTCAGCACTGTGCAATGGGATTTCCTGCAATGATGGAAGTAGTCTGTATTCTGTGTTGTCTGTATAGCAGCTATGTGGGCTTTGAATAGTTGGAGTGGGATTAATGCAACTGAGAATGACCGTTTTTTTTTTTTTTTTTTTTTTTCTAAGTAAGCTCTAAGCCCAACATGGAGCTTGATCTCATGACCCCTGGATCAAGAGTTGCATGCTCTACTGACTGAGCCAGCCAGGCACCCGTGATTTTCAATTTAATTTCTTTTAAACTTAAGGAATTGGTCAAAGCAGTGAGTGTTTATAGCAGCACTTTTAATAATATCCCAAACTGGAAACAACCCAAATAGACAAATCATGGCACTCTTACACAATAGGATATATTAGATTGAAAGATCTAAAGCTACATGTAAAATTATGGATGATCTCAAAAACCAAATGCTTAGCAAAAAGAAGCCAGACACAAAATAATACACACTTTATGGTTCTATTTATGTAAAATACAAAAACAAGATGTCAGTTACTCTTCTGTGGGAAGGAAATAACTGAAAGGATTTGGAATTGGGGCATCTAGGATGCTGTTCTATTAATCTGGGTGCTAGTTACATGGGTGTGTTCAGTTTGAAAATATATC
The DNA here is from genome assembly GCF_011100685.1 of Canis lupus familiaris. Taxonomy (NCBI): domain Eukaryota; kingdom Metazoa; phylum Chordata; class Mammalia; order Carnivora; family Canidae; genus Canis; species Canis lupus. The sequence continues at coordinate 25,619,086 of NC_049238.1, forward strand.
AAGCTGTACACTTGTATCATGCATACTTTCTATAAGGATATTATATTTGAATTAAACCTTGTAAGAGGAAAGAGGAAAAAAACCCACCCAGAATGAAGTATCAGCAAAATGTTGGTAAGTTTCTTAGCATTCCTTTTAAATGTCATAAATGTTCACGTTCTAAAACTGGAAAAATATGATAACTCTAGCATGGGACACTTCTTGAAACATCCTGAAATGTCTTTTGGTACTGTGCAAAAATTAATATAAAATAAAACCAGTGATTTTCATTTCTGAAATAAAAGCATGACTTATTGCAAGTGATGTGAATGATGAATGCAGACAGTAACAAAAAATGTAGTGTTGAAGATTGGAAATGCTAAACTCATATTTCATCCAAAGAGCAATCGTGTTCACTTAGCTCATAGTTCAAAGATTTGTAATAATCGGGAGATGATTAAGGAGATCATATATTACTTTCAACAATAAAGAATTTGAAATAGTGTCTTTTAAAATATTTTTTCTTTGATCAATTGAAATTCTCAGGTGCAATTTTTAAAAGTACCAAATTGTTAACACCAGCTATTTGTCATGTTAACAGTTGGTACAAAGAAGGATTTTTAGGCATGAAATGTTTCATAAAACTTTTATACACTTTGCATTTTAGATTTATGATCTCACTTGTAAAACATACCTGACAAAAACAACATAAATTTCAATCATTACTGCAAAACTTCAATTGTTACAAATAAAAGTGTCTTAATAATTTATTTAAAAGACAAAATATCACAATTTAAAAAATAGTTTAATGGCTTTCATTGATGCTGTGGAGCTAAAGATAACATCTGGGAGAAAATAACAAACTTTATTATAGGTGTTCCAAAGAAAATGATTCCAATAAGAACTATATGGAAACTTTATTGTGTTTTGAACAAACAGTACTATGAAATGCTAGGGAGGAAATCTGGAATTATAGCCAAAATTTAGAAAGCTTTCCAGATGTTTTAATTTGGCACAGTCACTACTTTTGATTATCTCTAAATAATGCAATAGAGATATAAATAAATGAATCATTTTAAAGTATTTTCCCAATAAACTGTTACTTACTATCATAAATTTATGCTCAAAAACAAAGGTAAATTTTTCTGGGAAAGTTAATATCTGAAGAGCTCTGAATTGTGATAATAATGATAATTGAAATTACATTTTGGCTTCAGTGGCAGGCTATAGTTTTAGAGCTACAAAGGTAATTTGAAAATCATACTAAACCTTGCTTGGTTTCTTCATTAGAAATTTGAAAGAGTAGACATTTAGAATATGAAGAAAGTATTTTTAGAAATTTGACCTTACTAAAAGATACTTGATCAAACATTATTTGGGAGTTTTTCTATGAATGTTTTGAATGAAATTAATATTTAAATAAGTAGACTGAGTAAAACATTGCCCTCCATAAGGTGGGTGGACATCATCCTGCAGACCTGAATAGAACAAAAGGGCTGACCCTCCTCCCTTCCTACCCTGCCCTCCCACCTCCGCATCCCCCACCCGCTAAACTATAGTTCCTCTGGCTGGCTGCCTTCAAGTTGGGATATCTGTTTTCCTGCCTTCGGACTCCACTCTTCCTGGGTTTCAAGCCTGCCAGACTTTGGACTGGAACTATGCAGTTGCCTTTCCTGGGTCTCCAACTTGCCTGCTTACTCTGCATATCTTTGGACTTGTCAGCCTCTGTAATCATGTGAGCTAATTCCTTATAATAAAACTTTTTTCATATATATTTATACATATATACATATTTATACATTTATGTATTCACTGTTGGTTCTTTTTCTCTGGAGAACCCTAATACACTTTTTTCTTATGCATAGTCTTTTTTTTTTTTTGAAGGTTTCAAATGTACTTTATTTCTTAAATCATGCCATATTTTAGTAGGTGTACAGTGCTTTCACCTGGCATCAATTATGAGTTGGTTTTGAAACAATTCATTATTACACCAGCTGGGATTACTGATCCCTCCATTCCTTTGGGGTGACTCTGCCAATAGGGGACAGGTTCCATTCTATTCCAATTTGTGTTGCTGTATATGCCCATACAGCAATACAGAAAGTGGCTCCACTAGCTAATACAGCATTACCATATTTATGATGGAAATCAGGTGCCCGTTTCTGGTGACTCTGCCTTGCCATTGTTTGTGGAATGCTTTGAACTCGGAGACGACTTAGAGCATTTCTGGCCACGGGAAACATCCTGAAGCTGAAGGCAGAACGGTGCAACTGCGGTAACTGCTTTGCTACAACTTCGTGATAAGTACCCTTGCAAAGACTCTTATGCATAGTCTTAAAACGTGGGCATTTTATATAACTTTTGTACATCTTATTCTAAGTATGCTTTTGTGTTCATTGATTTTTAGGAACCTGTATAAGAGAAAATAGATAATATTTACCTTTTTAAAGCACAGGGAATGCAAGTCTTTCTGTAAGTGTGTCATCATATTTGTGAACAGCTTGTCACAGAATATAGTTACCTGAAAGCTCTAATTCACTCACTTTGGAGTTCTTTTTGGCTAGTCCATGTTCTTCAAACCTGGATGTGGTCTAACTGGCACTTAGTGAGATTTCTCTCTCTTTCTCTGATCATCTGACCCTACTAATCTGGCAGTGCAGTCAACTATAGGACTTATTTTCTTGGAAGCTGAATCACAGCAATGGTCCAGCTTATAGGTTCATCTAACACTTCTGTTGTACAAGGTCTCTTATTATGAACCTAAGTTTTCTTGTTTTACTATTGGTCTGGCCAAGTGATTTGGAAGTTATTTTCCTCCCTTGAGAAGATAGGAAAAAAAAGACTCCTAGCTCTATTTCCTTCCCATTACCTGCTAACTCTGCACTATCTATATTTGGACCTATTCCTAATAGTCTCTAGCCTTTGCTTATTCATTGTGGTAGCTTATTGATACTAGTTTAATGTATAATCATTCAGGCACAAGAAACATATTTCTCTGTTTCAGACCTAGCTGTAGGACTCCAATATGGGTGGAATACGGGATTTTCTGTACCCCTTCACTGGATCTTATGAGAACCCCTAGTTTTACCCGATGCCAAAGATTGAGTGTGATTCTTTGAGTTTTCCATTGTTGCTCTGTAAAGGTCATCAAGATGCCCTCACTGCCATTTCCCCACTGACCACAGGCCTGTACAGCACAAGACTTCTGCTTTGCTCTCAGGGCCCCTGTACTCATGCCATCTTTGACCACTATGGACACGGACACATCTAAACCTCTTTGGGCAGGTTGGGGGTGGGGTGCAGAGGAAGAAGGTGAGAGAAATCTTAAGCCCAGGTAGGGCTTAACTCAGGGCTCAGTCTCACAACCCTGAGATCGGAACCTGAGCCACCCAGGCACCCTGACACATTAAACCTCTTAAGAAAACCCCAGCAAAGCCAGTCCCCTTCCCAGTCCCTGGGACTCCCTTTTCTCTAACCAGGCTCCTCCTTTTCCCATCCCAAGCACCAGTATCTTCCACATCCTTGTTCCATCCTTAGCACCAGGTTAATTCCTTTTCAACAAAGTACTGGAATTTTTTCCCATGACAGCCCCTGAAATAGAAAGGAGTTGCAGCCAACCCTCACTCTCCCTACACACAACCAATGGAAAAGAATCCTATAACAAAGACTTGACTGGAAAATGGGTGATACCTATCGTAATGAGGAAATACATTTCTATCATGATGAGTCTACCGCCAGGAAAATAAGACAAAGGAGATATTTCTTTTAAGTATACTATGAGATATTTCAGACATAAAAAAGATATGCAGATTAATCACCTGTGTTAAAAAGTAAACTTTAAGAAATAAACATTACTAATAGTTTGTATTCCATAATCATAGTTTCCTTACTTTTCTCTCCAACAAAAATGAAGACTCTCCTAAATTTTGTGGCTCTCATTTCCATGCATTTTGTTACAATTGTACTGTGTATGTACATATCCTTAAGCAATATATGTGATTATTTTGTATGTTTTAAGTTTGTATGTCAGTAGTATCTTCCTGTTTATATTCCTCTGTATCCAGCTTCATCTGTGGAGAGACAGCTGTAAATTTACATTTTCACTGCTGTAGAGAATTTTCTTGAATTAAATGTACCACATCCTACTTATCCTTTCTCCAGTAGATGGAGTAGGTTGTTACCAAATATGTGTATTACATACAATGTAGCTATGAATATTCTTTTTCATTGTGCCTTGACTTAAGTAACAGTTCTCTAAAGGAAACTTTACCTAGGAGTAGAATTGCTGGGCCCTAGGGCATGAACATCTACTTCAATATAAGCTGCAAATTGGTGTTTAAAGTTGAGACACCAGGATGCCTGGGTGACTCTGTAGTTGAGCACCTGCCTTCCGCTCAGGGCATGATCCTGAAATTCGAGGATCGAGTCCCACATTGGGCTCCCTGCATGGAGCCTGCTTCTCCCTCTGCCTACGTCTCTGCCTCTCTTTCTGTGTGTCTCTCATGAATAAATAAATAAAAATCTTTTAAAAAAATAAAATAGGGCAGCCCTGGTGGCTCAGTGGTTTAGCGCCGCCTTCAGCCCAGGGCCTGATCCTGGAGACCCAGGATCGAGTCCCACGTCGGGCTCCCTGCATGGAGCCTGCTTCTCCCTGTGCCTGTGTCTCTGCCTCTCTCTCTCTCTCTCTCTGGGACTATCATAAAAAAAAAAAATCATTCTTAATATTTTTGCTCCTTTTAGAGCAACATAATCACGAGCAAGAAAGATGTTCTCTGGATAGATATTAAAAACTTCCCCATATCCTACCTACCATAAAGTATTTCCTGATTAATTTTAGTAATAAATTTCTTTTGACCTTATTTAAAAATCCATGATCCTCTTCATCCTCCACTTTATAAAATAGACTGATTTTCTTGCTTTTCCTGAGTATTTTGAAGTGTGAATTAAGCAGCAGGAAATAGAGCCTCAGCATAGTATACGATGAAGTTTGAGCACATCTACAGGATCGCTGGGTAGGCTTACCAGAGACCTATTTCCCTGAGGGCCTGAAAATCCTTGAAGGCCTGAACTCATCCTTGGGAAAGAGAGAACCAGGCGTAGTAAGTTTGGTGCAGTTGCAAGCCTTTAGTTTTCTGAGGGAAGAAGAAATTCTCTATCTAGTCTGATACTTAGATTTGATTCAGAGGTCAGCAGTACATTCCCGACTCCTTTCTTCCCCAGATGGAAAACTGATAGGACATTAAAGTCAAAGAACTCAATGAGAATTTTTATTTTTTTTTTTTTTTTTTTTTTTTTTTTTAATAATCTTTATTTATTTTTTATTTTTTTAATTTTATTTATTTATGATAGGCACACAGTGAGAGAGAGAGAGAGGCAGAGACATAGGCAGAGGGAGAAGAAGGCTCCATGCACCGGGAGCCCTACGTGGGATTCGATCCCGGGTCTCCAGGATCACGCCCTGGGCCAAAGGCAGGCGCTAAACCGCTGCGCCACCCAGGGATCCCTCAATGAGAATTTTTAGATCACATAGTATAACTTTCTTCTCAATTCTGAGAATACTTTTATCTTTACGCATTTATGCTAAAAGGGTAGGCCTGCAGCCAGACCACCCAGGTTCTAAGCTCAGCTGTGTGTATCACTTAATTGGCAGACTTTTGGGCAAGTTACTTAATTTCTGTGCCTTGTTTCCTTGAACTGTAAAACAAAAATAATAAAGGTAGTAGCTATTTCATAGGACTGTAGTGATGATTAAATGTTAACATGTATATATGTACGTGTGCATATAAATATGTCTATTTCCCATTTGTCTACTCATACAGCCCTGTAGCACTGAATGCACAAAGCATCTGGATGTTGGCTCCTAAATTCCATTCTCCATTAAAAAGAACTAAGAGTCCTTGAAGAAATGATTGATTGCAAGTCTGAGGCAGGGAAAATACAAGATGAACCTGGAACATATTTTTGTGCTATGTCAAAGCCACAGGAACCTGTTTGAAGGCGCTCTCATCAACCAAATCTCAAAAAAAAAAAAAAAAAATTGAACATCAAAAAAAAAAAAAAAACAAAAGCAAAGGAATAGAACCTACTGAATAAAGAACAGGGCCATGGGGCGCCTCGGTTGCTCAGTCAGTTAAACATCTGACTCTTGGTTTCTGCTCAGGTCATGATCTCAGGTTCATGAGATTGAGCCTCATGACCCACCGGGCTCCATACTCAGTAGGGAGTCTGCTTCTCCCTCTGCCCCTGCCACTGCTTGTGCATGTGCTCTCTCTTGCTCTCTGTCACTCTTAAATGAATCTTAGGAAAAAAAAAAAAAAAAGGTTCTCTCTCTCTCCCTCCACCTCTCTCCCTCACGCTCTCTCCTCTTTCTCTCTTATAAAAAAGAGAAAAGGGTCACAGTGGTAGAGATAAATAAACAGATAAAGAGAATGTTCATTTTCATTTTTTTAAAAGGTTTTATTTATTCATGAGAGAAGCAGAGAGAGAGGCAGAGGGAGAAGCAAGTTTCCTGCAGCGAACTTGATGCGGGGACCGGGACTCCAGGATCATGCCCTGAGCCGAAGGCAGACACTCAACCGCTGAGCCACCCAGGCATCACGAAAGTTCATTTTCAAAGTAGAAAGCCATGTGGAAGAAATGAGGGAATTAGAAAATCATTATTTGGCAAACATAATACTAATAATTATGGATGCTAAAACTAGTGAATGAAAGTTTGAGAAAATATTTACATAGTCTCAGAGTATCTTTCCACAAGAGACCTAATAAGTATGAAGAGTAAGCTAATAACTCGACAGCGGAGAAATATTTTGTTCGATACTACCTTAACCAATGTTAAAGGTAATATCACTAATAATGGGACGAAGCAATGTTATATGCCTTCTGAAGCACTTACAAGAACTCAGCATCACTTCTGTGGTATTCTTGCCAAATCACTTAGTCTGAATCTGATCATGGGGAACTATCAGACAAATCCAAACTGAGAGACTGTCTAAATACAACTGACCTGTGCTCTTCAAAAGTGTCAATGTCTTTTACTACAAAGAAAGACTGAGAGGGATGCCTGGGTGGCTCAGCGGTTGAGCGGCCACCTTTGGCACAGGGTGTGATCCTGTGTTCCTGGGATTAAGTCCTGCATCAGCCTCCCCTCAGAGAGCCTGCTTCTCTCTCTGCTTATGTCTCTGTCTCTCATGAATAAATAAATAAAATCTTAAAAAAAAAAAAAAAAAGAAAAAGACTGAGAAACTGTGCCAGATTAAAGGATGCTAAGGAGGCATGACAATTGAATGCAAACATAGTCTTGGATTTTCCTCTGACTTAGAAGACATTTTTAGGACAAATGGTGAAATCTGAATATAGATTAGATAATAGTATTACATTAGTTACAGTTTCCATGATTTTAGGAAGAATTCAGTATTGATGTATTTAGAGATAAAATGACAATGTAACTTACTCTTAAATGGTTCCCAAAAAATTACATATTATAGACGTATGAAGGGGATAAGAAGAAGCAAATGTAGTAAAATGTTAACAATTGGTGAATCTGGGTGAAAAGTATCAAGGAGCTCTCTGTACTATTTTTGCAACTTTTCTGTCTGAAATTCTGATTTTACTACCTTGATTATGATAATGGTTCATGGGTGTATGTATATGTGCAAACTCATCAAATGGTATACATTAACTGTGTGTAATTTTTTATGTATCAATAATACAACAAAGTGGGAAAATTTTTATTTAAATGTATGTAAAAGAGCTAAGAATGTGTCTGGCACATAATATATGTGTGTTATCATTATAAGGATAGATTAGAAACCTAGGTTATATGAAGATCTGAGACTGTGAGGATAAAGATCATGAATGTAGGTGACATTTTCCTTCGATTATCACAAGTCCCAGGAATCCCAGGACTTGTGATAGTTTATTTTAGTGTCTAACATAGCCTATATATTTTTTTCACTTGGAAAGAATTGAAAGCATATGATCTTAAAGTGGAAAGTAAAAAATAGCATTTTATTTGAAAAGAATGGAAGGATTTTGTAGGCAGATCATAAGCACACCATCTGGTTAACTCAAGAGAAATCCTAAGAGCTTAGATTCCACACTTTTTATCAGCCATGTATGGTTTAAGATAGACCTCCATAAGCTAAAATTATCTAATCATATTTGTCTGCTATCCATAAGTTAATTGAAAATGCCATCAATTGCAGTGCTACCGATTTCATTTATCCTACCTAAGAATCAGAATCCATCATGGTTTGTATTTCTCAAGTTCAGATGTTCAACTGTGTGTAAGACAAATTCATCATGTACGAAGTAGGCAGAGTTGACACAGTAGTCTCTAAAATAAATTTTAGTTTTTAAAAAATACAATCACATTCAGTGATCCTCAACCAGGTACACTTTTGCCGTCAGGGGATATTTTGCAAAGTCTGGAGACATTTTTGGTTGGCACTACTGGGAGGAAGGAGGTTGAGGAGAGAAGGGAATGTTACTGGCATCTAGTGTTAGAAATCAGGGATGCTACTAAATATCTTATGATGCACAGGACAGCCTCCTACAGCGAAGACTGGTCCAAAATGTCAATAGTACAAAGGTGAGAAATCCTACACAAAATGAATACATTTCTAAAATTTCAAGCAGTTAAAGTGCTACTAGGGATAGAATAATGCTTCTAGTCCTATCTTGATAAAGAATTTTATCAGCTAGTTTGTGCTTAGTACATAATATTCAATATTTAACCAATCAAAAATGGCTGCTCTGATTCTGAGTATTTTTTATGATTTTCCCTTCATTTATGTATGCACTAAAACTGGATCAGAAATTCATAACTAGCTACCTTGTAAGTATCCCACTCTTGTCTCAAAATATAGCAAGGGGGAGATTTTTATACAAGATTATAGATAAATTAGGTTACAGGAAAGTGGAGAATAGCCAATATCCGTTGGAGATTGAGTATGAAAGAAAATTTATGTGGCTTCTAGTATAATGAAAGGATTTTTCAATGACATTTTAGACATTTCTTAGGAAATCTCATTAAAAAGTTCAAATGATATTTGAGACTTAGGTAAGAATTCACTCCTGTATGGTTTCACATGCTGTGCAATTTTTTAAAGCTGTTCAGACCACAACTACTTGTACCAACAAATGGGACAGGATAACTCTCTCCCCATCCTCCTCTGCTTATTTTGTGCTTGAGCAAAATGATTTCTACTTCTCAAGTGTAAGCTTGAAGGTGTCCCCATTAAAATGGAGAAGCTACAAAGTGATGAGAATTCTTTTACACCACCATTCAGTTTTATTTCTCTCTAGGAAAGGAAATTTCCACAAAACTAACCAATGTGTATCAAAACCTCAGGTCATCTGATACTTTTGAAAGTCATGTTTAATCTCTTGTATTCAATGACTATCTCACATGTCTAGAAATCTTTGTTGTTGAAGAATTAATTAATTAATTAATTAATTAATGAGAGAGCGAGTGAGAGAGCACAAGCGAGGAGTGGGGTTGAAGGCCAAAGGGAGATGGAGAAGCAGACCCTCTGCTGAGCTGGGAGCCCAATGCAGGGTTCAGTCCCAGAACACTGGGATCACCACCAGAGGCGAAGGCACATGCTTAACCAACTCAGCCACCCAAGCACTTAAGCTATTCTCTTTCCTCTCTAGTTTTGGTATATTATCTTTAGTTATTATATGGAAAGTCTTTATAACTTAAGATAAGCTGCTGTTTCTTGTTCATAAGCTTTCTTTCTTTCTTTTTTTAAACAGTAGCTCTTGTCTCCCCTGTAGGTCAGATGAAGCCATTTCCCCCTTCTTTCCTTCTCTCCTTCCAACCAACCTGTCAGCTTTACTTTTGCTTTCTATCTTTTAATGTTATGACATCAAGGTTAATGACAATGACACTGTTCTGTAGCTATATATATAAAAAAAATACTCAATGTTTTGACCATAACCAAATCTAAACGTTGAATGGCAGTAAACAACATTTGCTCTTTTATCACAGTGTAAACATTACTCAGTGCAGAAACAGGTGCTAAACCAGGACAATATTTCCTCTTTCATGAGTCCACTTTTTGACCCCTGTCTCTGCCAGTTAAGAGAAAATATCCCTTTCCTTAAATTCTATCAGTTGTTCAAAATCAAACCACATTTTTGTTTGCTTCATATCTGGACCCTGGCTTCTTTGATACTTTGATATTTTGTTTTGTTTTTCCTACAAATCCCAATTGCCTTTCTTCCTACTGAAGAGAAGACATATGTGCCTCTTTTGTCCATCTACAGTGTGAAATACTTCTGTTTTTTGAATGCATGCTCCTTGGAGCCCACTGACTTCGGTCCCCCGGAGACATGTGGCTTACAGATCTGCCACATCTTGGCATTGTTCTTCACTGGACTCTTGGTTAGTTGCTGTGTTCTTGTATGTCATCGTCTTGTTTGATTTTTGTCCTTGTTTTGCTGCCATAGATGAATACATGTTCACAAGGATATCTTGTCTTCTAATTTAGAACATGTCCTTGATTTTGCTTTCTGAAATAAAAAAAGTAATATGCACCCATTTGAATTTCTTCACCTTATTTTTTTTTAAGATTTTATTTATCTGAGGAGAGAGAGAGAGCATGAGGAGGGATGGAGAGGGGCAGAGGGAGAAGCAGACTCCCCACTGAGCAGGGAGTCTGATGTGGGAGTATCAATCTCACGACCCCAGGATCATGAACTGAGCCAAAGACAAACACTTAACCGACTGAACCACCCAGGTGCCCCTGAATTTCTTCTACTTTAAATGTTCTCCCTTTGTGAACTTATCTTGTAACCTCCTTCTTAGATTCCTTACAAGAAAAGTACTAATATACTATAAAAGGTAGATAGATTATGAATTCTTTTTTTAAAAGATTTTATTTATTTATTCATGAGAGACACAGAGAGAGAAAGAGAGAGGCAGAGACACAGGCAGAGGGAGAAGCAGGCTCCATGCAGGAAGCCTGATGTAGGACTCAATCCTGGGGCTCTGAGATCACACCCTGAGTCAAAGGCAGAAGCTCAAATGCTGAGCCACCCAGGCATCCCTGAATTCTGTAACTTCAAGCAACCATTGGTTCTTTATATGGTGGAATAATGATCCAAATAATATGAAAAAAACCTACTGTGTGTTTTTTCCAGCATAAAAGTTGCCAGCGTTTATAGTTATTGAGTGCAAATTTGACCAATTTTGTCAAGTTGTCTTGATTTTAACAGTATTTTCCAATAACAGATTAAAGAGAAGACCTAAATCATAGCCAGCAATTTTTTAATAGTAGATATGAGATAAACTTTTATTTAGCCTAAAGAATTTAAACAGGGGCACCTGGGTGGCTCAGTGGTTGAGCATCTGCCTTTGGCTCAGGGCGTGATCCTGGGTCCAGGGATTGAGTCTCACCTTGGGCTCCCCACAGGGAGCCTGCTTCTCCCTCTGCCTATGTCCATCTCTCTCCCTCTCTCTGTATCTCTCATGAATAAATAAATAAAATCTTTTAAAAAATTATTCATATTTAAATATTTTTAAAATTCTGTTTTTGGGGGTGCCTGGGTGGCTCAGTTGGTTAAGCATCTGCCTTCAGCTCAGTTCATGATCTCAGAGTCCTGGGATCAAGCCCCACATTGAGCTCCTTGCTGAGCAGGGAGCCTGCTTTTCTCTCTCCGTCTGCCACTCCCCCTGCTTGTGCTCTCGTTCTTTCTCTGTCAAATAAAATATTTTAAAAGATACTGTTTTTTAAATGTTATTTTTTATACATACTGCTTAGAATAGGATTGGCTCAGAAACCTGGGACTAAAAGCAGGTAAAAATTGAGGCTTTTAAAAGGTGTCCATAGGGTCGCCTGAGTGGCTTAGCGGTTGAGCCATCTGCCTTTGGCTCAGGGCTTCCTGCATGGAGCCTGCTTCTCCCTCTGCCTGTGTCTCTGCCTCCCTCTGTGTGTCTCTCACGAATAAATATATAAAAGCTTTAAAAATAAATAAAAGGTGTCCATAATCCCAAGAGTCTTTTCTGCAAAAACGAATTAGTGAGGCTGATCAAACCTCAGAGATCTGTCAGAAGGATATGATAGATAATATAAAGATCCCGGACATCAGTAGAAGCTGGAATCTAAAGCCAAGAGTTGGATAATAATAGTCCCCAGAGCTGAACAGTAAAGATTTATGGAATAAATGGAAGGCAAGTATCCCAGCTGCAAGAAATAGTAGAAGTAAAAAGGATTATCCAATCAGCAAAGACATGACAGGCTTGTATAGAGAGATGCTCTTCAAAATATTTCAACCAATTGGGAACAGTCAAAGACTAACCAAAATTGAAGTTGAATGACTCTGGAACCAGCGCCTAGAGGACCCTGCTGGATGGAACATTAACTCTCGAGTGGATGCATTGGAGGGAGAGTCCAGGTGGCCTCCAGTTAGGAAGGGAAGTGTGAGGAAACACTAGGCTGTCCTGGATAGTAGCTGTTTCAGTATTTTTTTTTTTGAAAGATTTATTTATTTATGATAGACATAGAGAGAGAGAGAGTCAGAGACACAGGAGGAGGGAGAAGCAGGCTCCATGCCAGGAGCCCGACGTGGGACTCGATCCCGGGACTCCAGGATCGCGCCCCGGGCCAAAGGCAGGCGCTAAACCGCTGAGCCACCCATGGATCCCTGTTTCAGTATTTTAACCACCTGTATAGCCATTCTGCTTCCTGAGTTGGTTTCCAGCCTGGAGCTCTTGCAGTGAGCAGTGATCCAGATAATTTTCTAATCATTTATGCAGGAACTCAGCTTCCAGGGTATTAAGCAAAAATCTAGTTCAGAAACTGAGTGACAACTGTAGAAGCTCAACTCCAGGGGGTGGTTATACCTGATGCTGAAAAGCTTGGAACAAAAGTTAGGTTAGAATAAGCAGCAAAGCCAGAGGACTACTAAATTTGAGGTCTGCATATCTTACTAGACTGGGATCAGCTTTGAATTACAGTGAAGGGCAGGCCAAGACCATGGAGGGGGTGGGGCAGTAATGAGAATGACCTGGACTAGAACGTGAAGGTCCAGACACAACATTTCCAAGTATTCTGAAGTCTTTCTGATTGTACCAGATAGGGTTTAAGTGCAGGAAATAGAAACCATTGGAGGTATCTTAAGCATGAAAGCATGAAGGGATATATTATACAGATTGACGTGCTTAGGAAATCTTTGAAAAGGCTGAAGGAGCAGGTCCTAGGCTGGGACGTCAGGAGTGACTTCTAGAGCAGAACTGACTCACTAGGTGACTGCCTGTTGAGGCCACTACTTGGGATGACTGAGTCCAAGACCACAATACGCGGATGCAGGCTTCATGGATTCAGGGTTCAGGAATCCAACATGGCTCCTGTTTTTTTTTGGTTTTTTTTTTGTTTTGTTTTGTTTTGCTTATGATAGTCACAGAGAGAGAAAGGCAGAGACATAAGCAGAGGGAGAAGCAGGCTCCATGCACCGGGAGCCTGATGTGGGATTTGATCCCGGGTCTCCAGGATCGCGCCCTGGGCCAGAGGCAGGCGCCAAACCGCTGTGCCACCCAGGGATCCCCAAGGCTCCTGTTTGTAACTGCACTCCAACCCCTAGAAAGCTGTAAAAGGAACACTAAAGGGTGCTGCTATAAAGCAATAAATCTCACATTTCCATGACCTCACCTGCAGCAGAAAAGTAAGCAAGAGGAACAGGAAAATAGCTCTCACCTCATTTCTGCCCTTTCAAATCTCACTTGAATGTAAGTAACCGACAGAAGCCAACTCACATCCAGAGTTGTACCTGCAAAGGAGCCAGAGCTGCAGGTTTTGATGTTCTAGCCTCTCCTGTACAGGAAGGTACCCCAGAAAAGGGTAGAATGCAGCCTGAGTGACCAATCCACCTTATCCACTAAAATGACACACCCATTTTAAAGTACAAAGAGATACCCTGAGTAGGAACAGAAAGGATCACTCAAGGTATCAGCAAGAGGCCAAATGCTGTGCAAGGGCACCAAATTCAAGATTAATCATTTTTCTGTGGTGTTTATGACCACTATGGCCTTGATTGGCTCTCATAGTGCCTAATTGGTCAGTCTTTTCTCCTTTTAAGAAACTTACTTGACAATTTTATTTTGTGAATGGATAATGCATCCATATGGTTGAAGCTTTGAAAGTTTCACAAAACTTTGCAGTAACTGCCCCTCGGCTACTCAGTCATTCTCCTTAGAAGTGAACAATCATATCTTTAAAGAAATTATTCTAGTACAATCTGCTCTGGATTTATAAAAAATTTTTTTTGTATTTTATATTTTAATATTTTTAAAGTAGGCTCCATGCCCAATGTGAGGCTTGAACTCATGACCTTGAGATCAAAGTCACATACTCTACTGACTGAGCCAGCCAAGCACCCCAACAATCATATCTTTTTGCGTGTGTATTTTTCCAGAGCTATTTTGTTCATACATACGTATGTATGTGTATCATAGTCTCCCCTCCCCTTTTACACTATGATGACCTTTATGCACATTGCTGTGCCTTGTATTTTTAAAATCACTTTCTAGTGGGTCTTGAAGATTATGCCTTACCACCACAAAAAGAACCTCTCCATTCTTATTTATAGATGTCTAGTCTTCCATTGAATGATTATATACCATAATTTATTTAACAAGTCTCATGTTGGTGGATGTTTAGGTTGCTTCTTTTGCTATTACAAATAGTCCTTTGAGAAATAATCTTGTACACATGCCAGTTCACAAGTCTGCTGGCATTATCATGTGATATTCCTAGATGTGGAATTGGTGGTATTTTCATTATTTAAAAAAGAATTTGCTAGAAATGATGAAGAAGACCTGGAACATTAAGGTAGTTCTGCAGAGGAAGGTCATCCTAATGTGCTTAGATGGGGTCACCCTGTGGTGAATCCTCTAGGACTTTCTTTAGGACCTTGTGATTTCACTTGATTGGTTTCCCCTTAATCCTCCAATTTACTATGACCAACTTGTCCTTTAAAATTCAGTAAACTTGGGGTGCCTGGGTGACTCCATCAGTTAAGTGTCTGCCTTCTGCTCAGGTCACGATCCCAAGGATCCTGGGATAGAGGCCCACGTGGGATTTCCTGATCAGCAGAGAGTCTGCTTCCCCTTCTCCCTCTGCTGCTTCCCCTGTTTGTGTTCTCCTGCTCTCTCTCAAATAAATAAAATCCATTAAAAATTTCAGTAAATTTAACTATTGGGACTTCATTGACATAAAAAGCTTTTGCACAACAAAGGAAACATTTGACAAAAAGGCAGCCTACCAAATGGGAGACGATATTTGCAAATGATATATCTGACAAAGGATTAATATCCAAAATCTATGGGATACGTGAGTGGCTCAGCGGTTGAACGTCTACCTTTGGCTCAGGGCATGATCCCAGAGTCCCGGGATTGAGTCCCACATCGGGCTTCCTGCATGGAGCCTTGCTTCTCCCTCTGCCTGTGTCTCTGCCTCTCTCTGTGTCTCTCATGAATACATAAATAAAATCTTTTAAAAAATCTTCTACACTCAAAACTTAAAAAAAATACCCTAAATCTATAAAGAACTTATCAAACTCACCTTCTACCCCCAAATAATCTGGTTCAGAAATGGGTAGAGGTCATGAATAGACACTTTTCCAAAGAGGACATCCAGATGGCTTACAGACATATGAAAAGGTGCTCAATATCACAAGGAAATACAAATCAAAACCATAATGAGATACCATCTCACACCTCGTCAGAATGGCTAAAATTAACAGTACAAGAACCAACAGGTGATGGCGAGAATGTGCAGAAAGAGGAACCCTCTTGCACTGTTGGTAGGAATGCAAACTGGTGCACCCACTCTGGAGAATGTTTTGGAGGTTCCTCAAAAAGTTAAAAACAAAATTACCCTCTAACCCAGCAATTGCACTACAAGGTATCTACCCAAAGGGTACAAAAATACATATTTGAGGGGTACCTGGGTGGCTCAGTAGGCTAAGCATCTGATTTTGACTTGAATCATGATCTCAAGATCCTGGGATTGTGCCTTGCATCTGGCTCTGCACTCAGCTGGGAGTCTGCTTATCTCTCTGCCCCTTCCCCTACTCATGCATGCATGTGTTCTTTATGTCTCTCTCTCTCTCATAAATAAATAAATCTTTAAAAACTATAGATCCGAAGGGTTTCATGCACCCTGATATTTATGGCAACATTATCAACAATAGCCAGATTATGGAGAGAGCCCAAATGTCCATTGACTAATGAATGGATAAAGATATGGCATATATGCACAATGGAATATCATTCAGCCATCAAAAAGAATGAAATCATGTCATTTGCAATGATGTAGATGGAGCTAGAGTGTATTATCCTAAGTTAATTAAGTCAGTCAGAGAAAGACAAATGCCATATGATCTCATTCACATGGAATTTAAGAAAACAGATGGGGACACCTGTGGTGGCTCAGCAGTTGAGTGTCTGCGTTTGGCTCAGGGTGTGATCCAGGGTCCAGGGATCAAGTCCCGTATTGGCTCCCTATGAAGAGCCTGTTTCTCCCTCTGCTTATGTCTCTGCTTCTCTCTGTGTCTCTCATGAATAAATAAATAAAATCTTTTAAAAGAAAGAAAACAGATGAACATATGAGGAGGGGGAAAGGAAAAAAAAGAGAGCGGAAAACAAGCCATAAGACACTCTTTAATAATAGGGACAAACTGAGAGTTGATGGAGGGTGGTGGGTAGAGGATGGGTTTACCTGGGTGATGGATATTAAGGAGGGCACTTGTTGTGATGAGTACTGGGTGTTGTATATAAGTGATGAATTACTGAATTCTACTCCAGAAACCAATATTGCTGTATGTTCACTAAGTAAAACTTAAATAAAAATAAAATTAAGTAACCTTAAATAAAAGTCCTCTTCATAGGACAATTTACCAATATCTAGAAAAATAAAATAATATATGGGGTTGCCTGGGTGTCTGTCGGTTGAGCATCTGACACTCAGTTTCGGTTCAGGTCATGATATTGGTGTGGTGACATTGAGCCACATGTTGGGCTCCACGCTCAGTGTGGAGTCTGCTTGAGATTCTTTCCCTGTCCCTCTCCCTTCCTCTCTGCCCCTCCCCTCACTCACTCTCTCTATTAAATAAATAAATAGATAAACAAACAAATAAATTAATAAATAAATAAATAAATAAAATCTTAAAAAAAATAATGCCTGTGCACTTCACCCAGCAATTCCACTAGAATCACCATAATATCTAGCAATAGGATCTGTTTAAAAACCATTATGGTACATAGTTATATGTAAACTGGCATACTGTTATATGTAAAAGAACATGGAAGCTATTTATACACTAATATGGAAAAATCTACTAGAAACATCATTAAGCAAAAGAAGTAAGGTGGAGAAACTATGTAGAATATGCTAGTTGTGTAATAGTAAAGAGAAGGGCAATATATACTCATATTTTATTGTAAATGTGTATTTACAATTTCTAGAATGGTACTTACAAAACTAATAATGGTGGTTAACTGTTAGTGGGAGGGAGGAAAAGCCAGGCAAATGGAAGACAGAAGGATGGAGGAAAGTGGAGGAAGAGAAGAGGTGAAGGAGAACAATTTTTTTAAAGACAAAAAATATAAAATAAAATAAACTTTAAGTAAAATAGTTCAAAAGCATAGTATACTGGGAAACCCCATATTTCTTTGAAAACCCTGGGAATAGGGGCACCTGTGTGGCTCAGTCAATTAAGTGGCTGCCTTTGGCTCAGGTCATGATCTCAGGGTCCTGAGATCAAGCCCCACATTGGACTTCCTGCTCAGGGGGACAGTCTGCTTCTCCCTCCCCCTCTGCCTACTATTCCCCACTTGTACTCTCTCATTTGGTCGCTCTCAAATAAATAAAAATAAAATCTTAAAAAAAAGAAACTCTGGAAATTCCTATGGTACCCACATATTTTTCTAGTTGTCTCTGTCTTCAAGTTCTGCTGACTTCTCTTTTTTCTCTATTTTACCTCCCCTGCAGTGTTGTCCCTCTGCCATCCTGTGGCACAGCTGTGCGTCATCCTGACTCATTCAATCCCCACAGCACCAGCATAGCGCTGCTGGTAGCACATTAGGGTCCCATAATCTCAATGTAGATCTTGTTCTTAAAATTCCCTCAATCATTCTGTCTTCATGACTGCCTCTCCACAGAGACTTGTAACTGGGTACTCGTCTCCTCCTTGATCTTCTCCCCTGCTCTCTAGTGTCCCTCTCAAAATTTCCATGAATTTCTTCAGCAAAGCAGTTTGGCTCTCTCTTTGCCTCTCAATCTGATCTAGAGGGCTTCTGCCGGCCAACCAAGAGCATGTTGGTGTGTGGTGTGGGTGGTGGTGTGTGGGGGGTGTGTGTATTAGATTTTCATTTTGAAATAATTTTAGATTTAACATGGAAGTTGCAAAAATAATACAGAAAGTTCCTGAATACCTATCACCCAGTTTTCCCTAGTGTTAATGTCTTGGAAAAGTAACGTACATTTACCAAAACCAGGAATTAACATGAGTACAACAGTATAAACTAACGACAGACTTTATCTGGATTTCATCAGATTTTCTATTGACATCCTTTTTCTGTTCCAGGATCCAATCCCAGATCTCACATTAAATTTAATTATCATGTCTCTTTAAGTCTTCTCTGGCACTTTCTTATTCTTTCCTAGTCCTCAAGACTATGAAATTTTTGAAGAGTATTGACACTTGTGAAGCATACAGTCCTTTTGTAGCATGTCTTTGGTTCAGATCTGATATTTTTCTCATGATTCAACTGAGGCTATGCATTGTTAGCAAAAAAATTCAAATGATGTACTTTCCTTGGAGGGTACATAATGCCAATGTACAAAGTGGTTTCAGAATTAGTAACCCAGGCACTTGTGAGAACAAATTTACTAACTATCCAGGGTACAGTACCTAGTGTGGTTAACTTTATAGTATACAGTCAAAATACTGGTTTCCAAAGTTACCTGGGTTAGCTTTTTTCTGCTCCACTTCCTACAGCATGCTTATGTTATTGATTCATGATGCACTTAAGTTAATTTTTTATAATTTATATTCCATTTCGAGTTTCCTTTACAATCTGGTTGAATTTTAAAAATTTTTCATTAAGATGTGTTTTTAAACCAAGTATATTCTCTTCAGGAGAAAAATTCTATAGACAGTTCTCTTACAGCAGAGACCAAGTCAGGTTAGGTCCAAGGATATAATTTGTTCACACAGAGGATTTTGCTGTTGTTATTGGTGTTGTTTTAACAATTGTGCATTCCTTGCTAACATTGAAAAATTGGAAACTTTACACAAAAGTCCAAACTGACAGCTTTGTTTAAAAGAATCTGGTCTGTCTACACTGATCCTGGCTTCCCATATGGCAACAGTTCCAACTTATAAGTCTGTAGTGGGACAAGGAGGTTCCCCTAGAGGATGTTAGAGACTCCTATGATTGAGAAAGAGTGCTCAGGGGGATAGAGTGAGGGATACCAGCAACAGGCCAGATTGTAACCTGGGTCTGCTGACCTGATGAGCATCCCTCTCACTACACCACCTTTTCTCTGAGCACTAATATCAAATGGATAAAGCTATACCCCTTTGGGGGAAGTTTAATATGTATAGTGGCTGAAAATACAGGTTATGAAGTCCAGCAGGAGTTCCAAATTCAAGCCTTGACTCCCCTACTTACAAATATATGATCATCCTTATCCCTCTAACTCCTTTTGACTTCAGTGGCATCATCCATAAAACAGCAAAGACAACATTTTGCACCTGAGGATTGTTGTAAGGTATGTTTAGGTTAGTGTTCCTCCTTTAATCTCAAACTGTATACTGCCCAAACGTTGACTTATGTATTGAAAAAGTTCACTGTAGTTACTACCTTACGGTAAAGACTGCTCTTCAGAAGGGCTGTTCATTATCAAGATCAGGGAACAACCTGACACAGTGGGGCAGGTTAGGAATGAGGGGAAGGATACCCAAAGAGATAAGAGATGAGTAAGGGGGACCCTCCACTGAGAAGAGAACACAGCTGCAGAAAAATGTTAGGCATCAAGGACAGAACATGCTAACTTAGAGAAGGATCCTGAGGTGAACAGCATCCCTCTTCCTTACACATCAGTTGGCTAGACTCTCCCTATATTATTTTTTATTCAGGAAAACTGGAGTGGATCTCTTAGAGACATGGATCTGCTTTAAATCTGTGAGGCTGTGGGCATTTGAGCTAGAGCTTATGGAGCGTCAAGGTATTGATTCTGGGGGAAGTGGTCTGTAGCTGTGTTCATGTACTCATTCCTCTGACTCCTGATTTCTGCTGGACTTAAACTGATCAATGACAGTCAAAGCATTTGCTGTCACACTTTTCCTTCATTTCACCAACTGTGAGGTCAGGGAATGTGAAGTCTTTTGAAAACATTTGTCTGTCCCTCCAGGATCTTTGAAGCAATTATTGATTCTACTTTTTAAAACATTTCATGGGATCCCTGGGTGGCGCAGCGGTTTAGTGCCTGCCTTTGGCCCAGGGCGCAATCCTGGAGACCCAGGATCGAATCCCACGTTGGGCTCCTGGTGCATGGAGCCTGCTTCTCCCTCTGCCTGTGTCTCTGCCTGTCTCTCTCTCTCTCTGATGTGACTATCATAAATAAATAAAAATTAAAAAAATAAATAAAACATTTCACATCAGCCACTGCTATACATTTCTTTGCCATCTTGCCAGCATAGGTCACTATTCACCCTCATGAATCCTATGCCAGCTTATGTAGACATTGCCTCTTCCTGGGACCCCCTTCCTTGGTCCTCACCATTCAGATTTTCATTCTATTGGCCTTTTCTGGCCGCATTCCCTTCAGTAGCCCCCTCCTGGTTACCAGATTAGATTCTTTCTTTTACTTCTTTGACTATACTTGACAAAGTCTAAAATCATCTTGGTTTTTTGGTTGTTTATATTACACCAGAATATACATTCTGTGAGAGGATGGAGACTATAATTGTCTTTTTCATTCTGCACCCCCACAGTGTAGAATAGTGTCTGGCATTGTTGATGGAATGAATAGATGAATAATCTCCTAATTGGTCTTCCTGTTTCTGTCCTTGTAAGGTGAGACAAAGTGAGGCACTTGCCTTAGGTGCAACATTTTAAGAGGGTGCCCCAAACCTTAGTATTCAGGATAAATGATGTTTAATGAAATAATTTTTAAAAAATAAGAATACACACAAAAAATGGTGAAAAAACATCAAAATTTTAACTAAGGGCAGCATCTGCACTCCCACAATCCTGTTGTACTTCTTTCATTCAAACCAATCCCAGCTCTGGTTCCAACATAACTTTGTTTACAAAAACAGAGAGAGTGAGTATAGGCCATTGTTTATAGATTTGATCTTTCTTTAAGTCTTGCTTTATTATTATTTTTTGAAGATTTATTTTATTTATTTATTTATTCGTGAGAGACACACAGAGAGAGAGGCAGAGATATAGGCAGAGGGAGAAGTAGGCTCTCCACAGAGAGCCCCATGCGGGACTCGATCCCAAAACCCAGGATCACAACCGGAGCCATAGGCAGGTGTCCAACCACTGGGCCACCCAGGCATCCCTCAAGTTTTGCTTTAAAATATGCTATACCTGTAAAAATCTTAAAAAAAAAAAAAAAAAAAAAAAAGGCAGCCCGGGTGGCTCAGTAGTTTAGCACCGCCTTCAGTCCAGGGAGTGATTTCAGAGACCCAGGATCAAGTCCCACGTCAGGCTCCCTGCACAGAGCCTGCTTCTCTCTGCCTGTGTCTCTGCCTCTCTCTCTCTCTGTGTCTCTATGAATAAATAAATAAAAATATTTAAAAAATTAAAAAATATATAAAATATGCTATATCTGGCTCACTGAGTGTTTTGGCAGATTTTCTAGTTTTGCGTCCTAGGTGAGCACCTTATTGCTTCTCCCCAGTCAGGCCCTGCTTGTGGCTTTTAAGTTTTCTTTTCACACAATAGCCAGAGTGGTCTTTTTACAGGCAAGTCAGATCATATCACCCCATTGCTAATCGCTTTCCTTTGTACTTAATGTAAAGTCCAAAATTCTTTTTCTTTTTTTTTTAAGACTTTATTTATTTATTTATTCATGAGAGACACAGAGAGAGGGAGGCAGAGACACAGGCAGAGGGAGAAGCAGGCTCCATGCAAGGAGCCTGATGCGGAACTCGATCCCAGGATTCCAGGATCACACCCTGGGCCGAAGGCAGGCGCTAAACCGCTGAGCCACCCAGGGATCCCCTAAAGTCCAAAATTCTTAGTGCCCGCACCTACCTACCCACCCTGCAAACGCTGGCCCTGCCTTGCTCTTGAACCTCATTCCCGTTGTCTACTGAACTCCAGGGACACTGGCTGTCTCAAGCCAAATGCCCCACAGCCTTCATACAGAATATTCTCTTTTCCAAGACACTCCTAAATACTGGTATTTCCTTTCCAGGTTTCAGGTATCAGCTGGACTTATACTTCTGTGGAAAAGCCTGGTTTGAATCCCCAGGCCAAAGCAGCTTCCCCTGTTAATTTTTCATAGCACTTGGGTTTCTCCTTCATACTCTTACCACATTTGCAATCTAGTGTTTAGTTTGATGAGATGATTTGGTTAATGTCTGTCTGCTCATTTGATTGCAAATCCCAAGGAGCAGAGATTGTCTCTTTGTTCTGTTTCTGTCATCTTTACCCTATCACGTGACTAGTCTGTGTAATGAGTGCTTAATAAACACCTGACCCAGTAACTGGGTCATAATAAATTCTTTTTAGATTTTATTTATTTATTCATGAGAGACACACACAGAGAGACAGAGAGAGGCAGAGACACAGGCAGAGGGAGAAGCAGGCTCCATGCAGGGAGCCAGTTGTGGGACTCCATCCTGGGTCTCCAGGATCGCCCTGGGCTGAAGGCGGCGCTAAACCACTGAGCCAACCGGGCTGCCTTTTTTTTTTTTTTTAAGATTTTATTTATTTATTTATTTATGAGAGAGAGAGAGAGAGAGAGAGAGAGGCAGAGACACAGGCAGAGGGAGAAGCAGGCTCCATGCACCGGGAGCCCGACGCAGGGCTTGATCCCAGGACTCCAGGATCACGCCCTGGGCCAAAGGCAGGCGCCAAACCGCTGAGCCACCCAGGGATCCCCTAATCCAAGGATTTTAAATCTTGACTGGTATCAAAACGCCATGAAGTGCTTGTGTAAAAATATAGATTCCATGAGATTCTGATTATATGGATCTAGCCCTTTGTGGATGGGACTCCATAATAACTCTGATGCTGACAACACATAAAATGACACTTGGAAACTGCTGATTTTGTTCAGTTTTATAATTTATCACAGGACTGAGTTGGGAAGCTTTAGTAGCTTACTCATGGTCACTAGATAGTGACAAAGCTGCCCTGGAAAATAATTCTTTTGGAAGGAGGCAGAAGGAGATTATAAGTGTTTACTTTTGTTTTTTCGTTCTGGTATGTATTTTTTTAACATTTTATTATGAAAAAGTTCAAGCACACAAAAATTGAGAGACTTGGGACGCCTGGGTGGCTCAGTGGTTGAGCATCTGCCTCTGGCTTAGGTTGTGATCCCAGGTTTCTGGGACTGAGTCCCACATTAGATGCAGGGAGCCTGCTTCTCCCTCTGCCTATTGTCTCTGTGACTCTCTCTCTCATGAATAAATAAATAAAATCTTTAAAAAAATTGAGATATTTTTCATAGTAAACATCTGTATACTGACCACTTGGATTTAACGAGTAGCATTTTACTATACTTGCTTTATTACACGTCTATCCATTTTGATCCATTCTTCTATCCATCCATTCATCAATGTATCTTTTTAAATGCATTTCAGAGTAAACTGCACACATCAGTACATCCTCCTCAATACTGCATCATTCATATGAGATAATTTGCTTGACTTTTCATCTTTATCCTATATCACACATTTTCCATAGAAACAGCAAGAAAACCATGAGGATGTAGAGGTGAGAAAAATGATAAAAACATGTAAAAGAGGAAGGCAAGAAACATTGGCACACTTAAAGATGATTAGCTCCAATTTCTGAAGCGGAAAAAACCCTGCTAAGTTTATGCAGGTTACTACAGAGAGTAATTTTTTAAAAATAGTACCTACAAGTATGTATTTGCTTCACGGAGTCTGGTCTTTGGCACTAGAAGCAATATTTGGAGTGGTATTATTATTATTCCCATGACAATATTTCCCTATTATAGATCATCATTTTCACATTCCACATATACACATGTGTAACAGTCCTATCTCTGGCCTTTTTCCAGACACTAGCATACCACTAATGTGAAACAAAACCATCTGGAAAAACTGGGGGGACTCTAATCACTTCTCAGTGTTGAGAAGCAAATGTAGAATATTTTCTCCTTACAGTCAATGTTTTTTATCTTTAAAAAACTGTAATAAGGGGAACCTGGGTAGCTCAGTGGTTGAGCGTCTGCCTTTGTGATTCTGGGGTCCTGGGATCGAGCCCCACATCAGGCTCCCCACAGGGAGCCTGCTTCTCCCTCTGCCTATGATTCTGTATCTCTCTCTCTGTGTCCCTCATGAATAAATAAACATCTTTAAAAAAACTGTAATAAAATGCACATGAAACTAATTTTAAAACTTTAAAATAAAAAAAAAAAGTTTAAAATAATATACTTTAATTTTTATTTTTTTATTTTTTAAAATTTTTAAAAAAGATTTTATTTATTTATTCATGAGAGACGCAGAGAGAGAGAGGCAGAGACACAGGCAGAGGGAGAAGCAGGCTTCATGCAGGAAGCCTGACATGGGACTCAATCCCAGGTCTCCAGGATCACTACCTGGACTGAAGGCGGTGCTAAACTGCTGAGCCACCTGGGCTGCCCAGTTTTTATTTATTTTTAAAAGATTAAAAAAAAAAGATTTTATTTATTTGAGAGAGCGCGCAGAGGGAGGACACGAGGGGCAGAGGGAGAGGGAGAAGTAAGCTCCTTGCCAAGTAGAGCAGGGAGCCCCATGCGGGGCTCCATCTCAGGAACCTGGGATCATGACCTGAGCTGAAGGCAGATGCTTAACCAAGTGAGCCACCCAGGTGCCCCAGACTTTAATTTTTAGAACTGTTCTAGATTTACGGAAGAATTGAGCAGAGAATCCTCATATATCTCCTCCCTAGCATTTAGTTTCTCCTATTGTTAACATCTTGAATTAGTATGGCATATTTGTTGTAGTAAATGAACCAATACTGGTACATTATTATTAACATAAAGTCCATGGTTTACAGTAATGTTCCCTCTCTGTGTTGTATAGTTCTATGGATTTTGACAAATGCATAATGTCTTTCATCCACCATTACAGTATGGTTTAGTTTATGGATGCATAAAGTAAGGGAGTGAATCAGTTTCTTGTTTATATTTTTTTCACCTTTTAAACAAAAATATTCTTAAAAATATTTTAATGCATTCTTTTGAAGAGATAGATGTTTGGTACATTTTATGGCTCCCAGAGCATATATTTAATTGGCGCATGTTATGGAAGGGGGAATTGGAAATTGAATGAAAATATATGACTTTTGGTCATGTCAATCTGTAAGACACACAGTAAAAGGATATTATGCTCTGGGTTTTTTTGTTTGTTTCATTTTTGTTTTGTTGTATTTTTGTTTTGTTGTGTTTTTTGTTCTTTTTTGGTGATGTGGCTTAAATGCAATAGTTTCTTTTTGGGGACATATTTCTGCCAATTAAAGACTAGAAGCACACAATTTTTTTTAATACCATAGAGAAGATGCATAAAAAAAATCTTCTGATGTTTTGTAGCCATAACTAAATTATGGTTAAAATGTGCACTATTGGGATCCCTGGGTGGCGCAGCGGTTTGGCGCCTGCCTTTGGCCCAGGGCGCAATCCTGGAGACCCGGGATCGAATCCCACGTCGGGCTCCCGGTGCATGGAGCCTGCTTCTCCCTCTGCCTGTGTCTCTGCCTCTCTCTCTCTCTCTCTCACTGCATGCCTATCATAAATAATAAAAATAAAAATAAAAAAAGTAAAATGTGCACTATTGTGAAAAGGAGCAAAGTATTTTTTTTTGTCTTTGTTTGTTTTGCTTTGTTTTTTTAAGAGATTAAAATGTTTCTGGATAAGGAAAAAAAAAGGTAGTTTCACCATCCTAAAATCCCATCATCCACCTAATCATCCCTCCCTCTTCCCCATAAATCACTGGCAACCACTTATCTTTTTATTGTTTCCCTGGCTTTACCTTTTCTAGAATGTCATTTAAGTTGGATCATACAATTTATAGTCTTTTAAGTTTGGTTTCTTCCACATAATAATATTCAGTTAAGGTTCTTTCACATCTCTCATAGCTTGATAGTTTACTTCTTTTTAGCATTGAACAACAATACATCATATGGATGTATCACAGTTTGTTTATCCATTAACTTATGGAAGGACATCTTAGTTGCTTCCAGGTTTTGGCGATTATGAATAAAGCTGGTATAAATATTCATGTGTAGGCTTTGTGTACACTTAAAGTTTCAACTCAATTGGGTAAATACCTAGGGTGTGATTGCTTCATTATACGGTAAAACTATGTTTAGCTTTGTAAGTAACTGCCAAACTGTCTTCCAAAGGGGTTTTGCCATTTTGAATTCTTACCAGTAATAAGTGAGTGTTCCATATCCATACCAGCATTTGGTATGGTCAGTTTTTTGGAGTTTAGCCATTCTAATAGGGGTGTGGTGGTACCATCTTAACTATTTTTAAGTGCATAGTTCACTGGCATTAAGTACATTCATGCTGTTGTACAACCATCACCAGTGTCCATCCACAGAATTCCTGTCATTTAGCAAAACTGAAACTCTGTACCTATTACAGAGTTTCACCTATTACAACTATTACACCTATTAAACAGTGCCTTGTTCCCATTATGCCTTGTTCCTAGCCTCTGGTTTTCTAACTCTATGAATTCTACATTCTATCTTTACAAATTTGACCAGTCTAAATACTGCATGTAAATGGAATCATATACTATTTGTCTTTTTGTGACTGGCTTATTTCACTTAGCATAATGTCCTCAAGGTTTATCCATATCTTAGCATGTCATTCCTTTCTTTTACAGGCCGAATAATGTTCCATTATTATTTATCCATTCATCATCATAGATAGACACTTGGGTTCTTACCACACTTTAGCTATTGTGAATAATACTGCTGTGAACATGGGTTTACAAATATCTTTGAGACCTTATTTTCAGTTATTTTGGGTATATACCCATAAGTGGAATTGCTGGATTATATGGTAACTCTTTTAATTTTTTGAGGATCCTCCATACTGTTTTCCACAGTGCTTGTACCATTTCACATTCCTACTAAGAGTGTACAATGGTTCCAATTTTTTCCTTCCTTCCTTCCTTCCTTCCTTCCTTCCTTCCTTCCTTCCTTCCTTCCTTCCTTCCTTCCTTCCTTCTGAACGTGTGAAGGCTTTATTAGGAGATACAATCTTAGGGCAGCAAGAGTGAGGGGAAGAAGAACAAGAGGCAGGAGAGTAGAGAAAGCAAATATAAATTGTTGCATTAGCAGGCTGTTAGTTTCATAAGGAAACATAGATGACTTGTCATTCACATAGTATATGTTTCAAATGGGTTCTTTGGAACCAGGGCGTTTTCAAACAGTCCATTAAGGAGAGAAATTATCAGCCAACCCCTTTCCATCTTCTATGCCTTAATGGTCAAAGTCGGCCACGTGGTACATTAGCTCCCCTGCACTTCTTGGTGGTGGAGTGTAGCTTGCCCAGGCAGCTACTGCAGAAACCAAATACCACACCTTACATTAAGATGCTTCATTACAAAGGTTCCAATTTCTTCACATCCTTATCAATACTTACTTTCTTGTTTTCAATTTTTTCCTTTTCATAGTTGCCATCCTAATGAGTATGAAGTTGTATCTCGTTGTTTTGTCGGAGAGTAAATTTTAATGACATACATATGGGCTGTCAGTATCAGCCTTTCCATTAGAAATCATTAGAACTTCATAATTTTCTGCATTGAGATAAAGCAAATCTGCCTATAAACTTCTGGGCATTAGGGTGATAATTTCTTTTTCTTTTCTTTTTTTTCTTTTAGTTTAGAGATTGTTATTATCAACAAAATTTTATTCCCTCTAAATTTAGATTCCTTTATTACATCAGGCATTTGTTTTAGGCAACGTTTGTATATGGCTCAGTTGTGTGTGTGTTGTTTTACGAGCGTGTGTTATAAATGTGCCAAAATTTTAGCTCCCATGGCATGACCTCAGTTACCCACTCAGTGTCCCCTTAGTATTTACCAGGGAATCATTAGGGAGAATGTTTATTCTGTAAGCTCCAGAATCAGTTTTGGTCTCTCTCTGCTCTTATGGAGCTGCAGACACAGGCTTCTGTTCAGCCAATCATCACCTGTAGTTGTGGGTCAGTCAGGCCGTTTGAGACTTTAGCGTTTACTCTTCTTCATAAAGACTGCCTCCCACCACCAATGGCTGCCCAAGGTAAAGATAGATGGGTGGGTCTGAGAAACTGCTCTCTATGCTTTTTATTTCTTTTTCTTGCCTTGTTGCAAGACTTCTGGACTTATAAGTTCCAGAGTTTTTAGTTCCTTGAAAAGTAGTAGTGAAAATAGATGTCCTTGACTTGTCCTTGATTTTAGAGGGGAAAGCATTCAGTCTGTTAAGTGTGCTGTTAGCTGTAGGTTTTTGTTTTGGTAGATGCTTTTTACCAAGTTGAGGGAATTTTCCTTTATTTTTAGTTGGCTTTTTTTTTTTTTTTTTCTTTGAATGGATGGATGCAGGGTTTTGTCAAATGCTTTTTCTGTATTGGGCCCCCTTTCCAAGTCCACATTTGTGATTCCAGCAAATCCTCTTTCTAAATGACTGTCATTGGGAATTTCTACTTTCTTTTTGTTGTTTTTTTTTTTTTTTTAAAGATTTTATTTATTTATTCATAGAGATGCAGAGAGAGAGAGAGAGGCAGAGACACAGGCAGAGGGAGAAGCACGCTTCATGCAGGGAGCCTGACGTGGGACTCGATCCAGAGTCTCCAGGATCATGCCCTGGGTTGCAGGCAGCGCTAAACCACTGCACCACTGGGACTGCCCTCTACTTTCTTTAAGCAATCACCACCTATGCCCAAAATGGTTTGGCTGGAAGCCCTCAAAGTCCATCACTTCAAAATACACTATTCATAAAAATCAGTGTATTTTTCAAAGTTAGAAGTATTCATTCTCAATTCCACATGCAGAAAGAAATCAACATAGTTGATGCTGAACTTCACTCAGCTTTTCCAGTTTTTATGGTAATTTCAATTTAAGGAATCTTAACCTGAGTCCTGAAACACTAAACTGCAGTTTTGATTTTTTTTTTAAGATTTATTTATTTATTCATGAGAGACAGAAAAAGAGAGAGAGAGAGAGAGAGGCAGAGAAACAGGCAGAGGGAGAAACAGGCTCCACACAGGGAGCCCGATGTGGGACTCGATCCTGGGATTCCAGGATCACGCCCCAGGCTGAAGGCAGGTGCTAAACCGCTGAGCCACCCAGGGATCCCCTAAACTGCAGTTTTTTGAGATCTCAGTAAGCACTCAACAAAAATATGTATTCACAAAAACAAGCAACAAGTTACACTACAGAGTGCTCTTTGAAACACTGTTTTTTCAGGAATCTATGGTCATAGGAGTTTGTGAAATATTGGTTAAGGAAGGTTAAATAGGATTTTTTTTTTTATCATAGGAGGTCTCAGAGCTTTTGGTATGCTTATGTGTATTATAAATCTCCAAGAGGAGAAATATAGGGGTAGTTGTTTCCTACATTTGATTATGGTAGTGTTTTATTTCAGAACATCTTCTGGGTAGCTTTGGAAAATGCTGGTTTACAAGTGAGAGCAGTCTAAATTCATAGAGAGAAAAGACAGATATTTTTTTCCTAATTAAAAAAAATGTATCACGGGCTAACAGATAAAACTGCTTCAATTCTCTTCAATATGGTGTAACATTGAAGTATACTAAGTTTAAATTTAGTGTTCAGGTTATTAGTTTGTTTTCTCTATCAATACAATGGGGGACTTGATTTGCATTTAAGGCCTATTCAGGTACCCTTTCAGAATAATGAAAAAGTTTGGCTTCAACTTTGAAATAGTAGTTTTTAGTTTCTGCTTGTGTCCTAAGATGTAAAACACTTTTAGAATGACACCTCCAGTTACATTTAGATTTGATTATTTGCATACTTTATTTACCTCAAGGCACTGAAGTTTTGAGCAGGAGGGTTAAGTTAGAAGTCTGGGTTCTAGAGTCAAAGTGAGTTCAAACTCTAGCTTGCTGTTAACCCCTCCTCCTAAGCTGGGAGATCTTGGACAAGCTTAACCTCTCAATGTGTCCATTTTTACAGTTTTCAAGTACTTTGATAAGTTTTACAATTTACAAGTCTTGTAACAAACCTAAGTAGGGCAAATAATTTTATCATTTCCAATTGACACTTGGTGGAACATTCTCAGGATGTGTAAGTGACTTGCTCAGGTTCATAGATAGAACTGATAAATGAAGCCGCAGTGACTCAAAATCAGATATTCATGTTGACTTTAATACTTGGGTATTTTTCCACTTTATTATATGTTGCCACCCAACATCAGATAAAAATGGCATATTTGCCATTCCAAAATGGAATGGATAGATTATATAAATACAACTTTGCATACAAAAAAAAAAAAACAGGTTTAGGAGGTAGTTGGGTTAATGTATATGAAGACTCCTGAAGGAAGTGTGCAGGAATGTGGGTGGACAATTAACTTTCATTGAGCACCTACTGTGTATCACATGCTACTCTACACTTTTTACATGACTTTTATTTATTTTTTTTAAATTTTTATTTATTTATGATAGTCACACAGAGAAGAGAGAGAGAGAGAGGCAGAGACACAGGCAGAGGGAGAAGCAGGCTCCATGCACCGGGAGCCCGACGTGGGACTCGATCCCGGGTCTCCAGGATCACGCCCTGGGCCAAAGGCAGGCGCCAAACCGCTGCGCCACCCAGGGATCCCTTACATGACTTTTAATCCTCTCAACGGTACGTTAGTTGTACGTTAGGTTTTTTTTTTTTTTAATATTTTACTTAAATTCAATTTGCCAACAGGACTTTAGGTTTTAAGGAAGAAAAATTTAGGCTTTTCAAGATAATCAAATGATCCCCAGAACATACAGTTCTGTATCCTGATTGTGGTGCAGCAATCCACACATGAGAAGAGGACAGAATTATATCCACAATACATAAATGTCACATCCCTGCTTTTGATATTGTACTAAACTTATGTAACATATAACTGTTGGGGAACCTGGGTAAATTGGACCTGTCTGTTCCAACTGTGAGGAGCACTGGTCAGGTATTTTATAGACGTCCCTCAATTTGAGTTTGTCCATGTTTTTTTTTTTTTATAGTTGGATAGGGATTATGGTTTTGGGGGAGGCAGACCACAGAGGTCTGTACTGTCTATGCAAGTGTGACTCTAATAACTGCTTTTAAATACAAAGATTGAAAACGCTATTCTTCAAAGGCGCCCGACTAGTAAATTCTCTTGACTACAGTCCTTTCTGGCCCCCCTCCCCCCACACCTATTAACAATCCACAAACTCGAATGGGATGCGGATAAGGACACTAAGCTAAATGATATGCTTCCAGCACCTCTTCTCTGGCCCTTCTGTCGACAAAAAAGCCCAGATCTGGGTATGACGGCGTGCATCGTCGTCTGGTTTCTCCCAGTCCAGACCACAGGTTTCATTCAGTCCGGTGTCCTGCCGACCAGGGCCGCGGCCCAAAGCCCGGGGTCTCCCTGCCGCCGCAGCCAAGCAGCTGCGCGGCGCCCGCAGGGCACCGTCCCGGCGCGGCTGGAACCGCCGCAAGGGCGCCCGCGCCAGCCGCCTCCCCGCGCGGGGGTCCCACGGAGCCCAACCCCCACCGCCGGGAGCGAGGGCGCGAGGGCGCGAGGGCGCGAGGCGGGGCCCCGGCGGCGGCCACGCCCCAGGCTCGCGGGGGACGGCGGGCGGGAACTGGGACACTGCGGACGCGGAGCCGGCGGGACCGGAGGCGCGTGGCACGCGCGAGCCCTCCCGCGCATGCTCCAGCCGCCCGCTGCCCGCCCCCCGCCGCGGCCCCGCCTCCTGCGCGCCCTCCGAGCGTGGCCCCTCCGGCGCGCGGCCGACGTCCCGCGTGCGTGCCGGCGCCTGACCTCACTTCCGGCTAACGCGCTCCGCTTGCCCCCTGGCCCGGATGGTGACTGGCGGCGGCGCTGCACCTCCCGGGACTGTCACTGAGCCGCTTCCCAGTGTGATTGTGCTGAGCGCAGGCCGGAAGATGGCGGCTGCGGCTGCGGCGGCCTCGGGCCCGGGCTGCTCCTCGGCGGCGGCGGCGGCGGCGGCGGGGGCGGCCGGGGTCTCCGAGTGGCTGGTGCTGCGGGACGGCTGCATGCGCTGCGACGCCGACGGGCTGCACAGCCTCTCCTACCACCCGGCGCTCAACGCCATCCTGGCCGTCACCAGTCGCGGGACCATCAAAGTCATCGACGGCACCTCGGGGGCCACCCTGCAGGCCTCGGCGCTCAGCGGTGAGTGTGCGGCACGCCGGGCGGGGGTCGGGCCGCCGCGGGAGGAGCCGGGCCCGCGGGATGCCGGGGAAGGAAGCCGCCCAGCCCCGGGGCCCGGCCTCCGGAGGAGGGGAAGCGGCGTGACGGGCGTGGGGTGGCGAGCGCAGGGCTGGGGGCTCGGGCCCAGAAGCCGATGGACGAGGGCCGTGGGGCTCGTGGGGCTTTCTCAGCGGCTGCTGCAGCTGGGAACAGACGCCTGGCGAGTCGGGGAGTGGTGGGAGTCGCCTTCCGGGCCTTGGGCGTCCGGTGTAGGTTGGTCCTCCGGGGGAGGTGGGGCGGCCTCGGAGCTCGGCACCCGAGCAGGCCGGGCCCCCGTGTGGGTCCTGCGGAGGGGCCGCTGCTGCCTTCTACTAGGTCGGAGAGCTTGGGCCCGACGGGGAGCCCGGTGGCCGGAGGCGAGCGGCGGAGCCGGCAGCCAAGCCCTGCCGTCCGGGGCAGAGAAGCGGGTACTCGGCTGTTCCAGGACCCGCAGGTGCAGGGATGTACCGCGGGCTTCGCGCGGGGGGTGGGGGCGGGGGTGCCCCTGGAGTGGGGGTGGGGAGGGAAGTAGGCGGGCCCGCTGCCTGAACTGTTGGTCGACGGCTTTAGGACTCTGGCGGACGCCGTGGAAGACTAGACCTTGTCCCCTAGCTCGGGGCTTCCAACTTCTGCCCCCCGGTGATGAGAAACTGAGGGCCCGCGCGGTGTACGAAACGTAGATTCCCTCGGGTTCCTGATGAGGTGAAACTTACGGCCCTCTCTCCTTGTTTTACCACAGCGAGCCGAAAAGTTAGGATTCGGAGGTATGGGAGTCTCTCCGGTGGAGGAGGGCACTTCGGGGAGGCGTGAACGCTGTTCCAGGACGGGACTTGATGCATTAGGTGAACGCTCTGTGTACTGGAGTGCAGTGCTTTGGAATTGCCCTGGCCAGGTTTTCTTGGGCCGAAGATGACATTTCATTTGCGGTTAAACGATGTGTAGCTGAACTTAGACGTTCTAAGCTGAGATTGAAAAGTTAATGTAGGAGTTAGACTCGTGCACAGAGATCTATAGGACTGCCCGCATTTGGCCAAGTAAGCTAGTTCTGTGGCTTACCAGTTCGCTTATATGTTAACATACACGATACAGGTCGCGATTCTAGTTGATGTGTAATCAGGCATGTCAGAGTTGACAGCACTGTAGGGATACAAGGATAAAATAAGGAATTTAACTTTTGTTGATGTGAGAGTTGTGAAAGAAATGGGTTGTCGATAGCTACAGAATGTAAACCTGGATCATATCTAAGATAAGTCTAAGAGAAAGTTTCAGATTGTAGACTTGTACTTTTTCTTTTCTTGGTTTAGTAAAGGTCGGGGCGAGTGGGGTGGGGCGGGGGGCGGGGGGCGGGGGTGGTGTCCCAGATGTAACAATGAGCGGAAACTACAATTTGAACGTAACAACTTGTCACTATGTATGAGAGGGAGATACTGATTGGTAATTGGATATCTTTCTTCTTAAACTCACCTAAAATATTTCAAATACAGAAAGGTGTTAAAGAATAAGATGAAAAAACATGTAACTCTGACTGTGAAATAAGACATTAGAAAGTTGAAACCTTCTCTGTAATTCTTGGATGGCAGTCCTCCAGTCCTCTCTCCCCCATGAGCATTCCCCTTAATTTGGTTTTATTGTTTTCATACAGTTTATGTTTTTTAGTGTATGTTTGTATCTTTAAACAGTATCTAATACTGTCTTTCATGATTTTAAACTCTGACTAATTGGTACCGTAGTATATGTATTTGAATTTTTTATAAAAAGCTATATTAATGGAAGTTTTAAAATGTTTTTGATAGAAAGGAGTCTACCGGAGTGTTTATGCTTGGAGCCTATGAGAGAAATAATGTGTTTTAGAGTTATAAGTGGTTGGGGAAATTGGACATGTATGAATGTGTCTGTTGTGAAAGGGAAGAAAACAGTCACTCTAGTGGTAGATTTCTAAAGGAGAAGGTTTTAGGGTTTTAATACAAGTTTCGAGGTACATGCATAGGACATCATTGATTTGGGATAACTTGCCTGGGATATGTTGGGGAATTTGTTAACTAGAAAAGTATGAGATGGAATACAATTGCAGATGCCCATGCATTGACGTTTGAATGTGTGATTAACAATATGTAGGAGAGTTTATGGTAAACAAAAGGATTACAGAAAAGGTTTGAAACTAGCAATGGACAAAATCTGAAATGTCTTCATTTATGAGACTCACAGCTATTAATAATAACTATCAGAGGTTTTATAGAGTTTTGTATATGTCACCTATTCAGGTGATTGGGGAGGAAGTGCTGTTTTTTTTTTTTTTTTTGGTCTTACCTGGAATACATATGTATTTTACATATTTGTTGAGGTTTGCTCTTAATGATTAATAGAGGGTGACAGTCCTATAAATAGAATGAGGAGAAGGTGCCAGTAGTGACCATGGCCCTAATGTGACCCCTCTTTCCAGTTAAGGGGGCAAGGAGCAACTTTTTTTATACTCCAGAGGAAAGACATCTTTGTGTAAAGGGAAAAAGCATGGTATAACCATAATAGTTTTAATGGGTGATAGTGTGTCTTCTGAATGGGTTCAGGTTTTAGGGTTATGGGTAGCTTTTTAGTGTAGATTGGAAATTGAAGGATGGGAGCAGGACTTGTGTGTATATATATTCAATTGGGTGGAAAAGGTGAATTTTTGACTGTCCACTAGTGTGTGTCTTCACAGTATCTGTATCTGTTACAAAATGTTTGTAAATATACTTTCATTAGACTAAAAGCTATCAGTACAACATTGGTTAGGCAGTATTTGTTCCCTTTTAGCCTTTAAGAGTTAAGATTTCTGAGTCTCTAGGCTGATTCTGTGGCCTGGCATTCTTTGACTTCCATGATTTGGTCTCTACCAGTCTCTCTAGTCTTATCACCCTATTTAGTTTTGTGAACTGGTTCATTTAATTTCCTTTCCTAGCTCAGTAGTTTTGCTCATTCTTGGAATGCACCAATTCCCTCCAGACATATCTTAGCTATTTTTCAGGACCTAGAGCAGATCTTAACTTCCTGATTCTTTTAGTCTGAAGTGATCCACTGAACCCCTACGCACATATTGTCTTCTTAACGTCTATTTTGGTAATTTGGCAGCTTAGTGTTTGTGGTATATTTTCTTTCTTGAACTATTTAAATTACATTTTGTTTAGCTTTTTGTGAATATACAGTGTCCGTTTAACTATATTTAAAATTCCTTGTGGGAAGAAACCTGTCCCCTTGCTTATATCCCCTTATTTTCCCTAGTACAAAATATTAATAAATATTTTTGATTTGTGTATATGTGCTAGTATGTTAAATAGATGCTTCTTTACATCCTACCTGCTAAATACACCTTTGTTTTTTTCCCCCTTTCTTTTCTTAAATAGATTGTATTTTTAGAGCAGTTTCAAGTTCACAGTAAACTTGAACAGAAAGTAGTTTCTACATACCTCCTGCTCCCTGTGCACACACAATCTCCTTTATTTTTTATTTTTTATTTTTTTTTATTTATGATAGTAGAGAGAGAGAGAGAGAGAGAGGCAGAGACACAGGCAGAGGGAGAAGCAGGCTCCATGCACCGGGGGCCCGATGTGGGATTCGATCCCGGCTCTCCGGGATCGCGCCCTAGGCCAAAGGCAGGCGCCAAACCGCTGCGCCACCCAGGGATCCCCACAATCTCCTTTCACTATCAATGTGTTTGTTACAGTCAGTGAACTTGCATTAACACATCATTATCCCCCAAGTCCATAGTTGACATTAGGTTTCACTCTTCGTGTTGCACATCCTATGGGTTCTGACAAATTGATATACAGAATAGTTTCACTTTCATAAAAATCCTCTTTGTTCTGCCTGTTAATCTGTCTCTCTCTCCCACCCCCTGCCACTCCCTGATCTTTTTTTTTTTTTAAATTTTTATTTATTTATGATAGTCACACAGAGAGAGAGAGAGAGGCAGAGACACAGGCAGAGGGAGAAGCAGGCTCCATGCACCGGGAGCCCGACGTGGGATTCGATCCCGGGTCTCCAGGATCGCGCCCTGGGCCAAAGGCAGGCGCTAAACCGCTGCGCCACCCAGGGATCCCACTCCCTGATCTTTTTGACTGTCTCTATAGTTTGGCCTTTTCTGGAATGTCATATAGTTGGAATTATACAGTATGTAGCCTTTTCAGTTTGGCTTCTTTCACTTAGGAATATGCATTTAAGTTCTTGCAGGTCTCTTCATGGCTTTCTAACTTACTGCTTTTTAGCATTGAATAATATTCCATTGTCTGGATGTACCACAGTTCATTTACCCATTCACCTGAAAGACATTTTGGTTGCTTCCAGGTTGTGGCAGTTATGAATAAAGCTGCTATAAATATTTGTGTGCAGATTTTTGTGTGGACATGACTTTTTAGTTTATCTGGGTAAATACCAAGGAGCACGAATGTCAGATCATGTGTTAGGAGTGTGTTTAGTTTTTTTTTTTTTTTTTTTTAAAGATTTTATTTATTCATGAGAGACACAGAGATGCAGAGGGAGAAGCAGGCGCCATGCAGGGAGCCATTGTAGGACTCGATCCCAGGCCTCCAGGATCACGTCCTTGGGCTGAAGGCAGCGCCAAAACGCTGAGCCACCTGTCTGCCCTATGTTTAGTTTTTTTTTTTTTTAAGATTTATTTATCTATTTGTTTATTTATTTATTTATTTGAGAGAGAGAGAGAGAGAGAGGCAGAGACACAGGCAGAGGGAGAAGGAGGCTCCATGCCGGGAGCCCGACGCGGGACTCGATCCCGGGACTCCAGGATCGCGTCCTGGGCCAAATGCAGGTGCCAAACCGCTGAGCCACCCAGGGATCCCCCTATGTTTAGTTTTATAAGAAGTCTTCCAAACTGGCTGTGCTATTTTGTTTTCCCAGTGGTAGTAAGTGACAGTTCCTATTGCTTCTCATCCTTCTCAGCATTTTATGCTTTTGGTTTTGGATTGTGGCCATTCTAATAGGTGTGTAGTGGTATCTCATTGTTTTAATTTGCAATTCCCTAATGACATTTGATGCTGGACATCTTTTCACAGGCTAATATGTGCACTTTGGATTTTTAAAAAATTTTTATTTATTTATTCATGAGAAGAGGGAGAGGCAGAGACACAGGCAGACGGAGAAGCAGGCTCCATGTAGGGAGCCCAACGTGGGACTCGATCCTGGGTCTCCAGGATCACACCTTAGGCTGAAGGCAGCGCTAAACCACTGAGCCACCAGGGCTGCCTGTGCGCTTTGAATTTAAAAATCAAAATAGCTCTACATACACCACTTGACCATATTGTTGATATTACTAGGTCTGTTCCTCTCTTTAGCTATTGTTTGTGCCTGCAATTTAGCGTAATTGGAAGGAGCCTGGTTTTGGAGACAGTTGGCTCAGGTGAGGATTCCAATATCTTCTTTGCCTCACCTCCCGATTGAAATGTGTAGCTTCTCCTGAATTCCCTAACATTTCTGTTCGTTTCCCTATTTGCAAAATGGGGATGATAATTATACTAATTGTGAGGATTAAGTGTTAATATACAGTTCTTAGAACTGTGTGTTCAGTGTTCAAAAATATGTCTTCTATTTACTTGTAAATCTTTGTAAATACTCTTTTTGTATTTACTTAAACCTTTTTGATATTCTGTGTTAAATCTTTTGAACTTAATCCTAAATTTGAACTAAGGAGTTTTTCCTATTTGGATCTGGTTTTTGCTTCGATGTAAGGGTAAAGTATTGCTAATTTGTTCAGTCCTTCCTTCCGTTTTTGATTTAAGTGACCTCTACACCCAACATGGCCCCGAGATCAAGAGTTGAATGCTCTACTTACTGAGCCAGCTAGGCTCCCTTGTCAAGTAGTTTCTTATTTAATTATTGGTAGTAGTGTTTTCTCTTACTTTGTGAAATAGTGCCCTCCTCCCCTAAATGTAGTACATTTTGTATTTGCTTTCTTAATAAACTGTTTCGAGGGCATGTTAAAGAGAATGGGTATTTATATTTTAAATATTCCTGAATTTTGAATTTTAGCTCACTTACTAATTCACTCTCTAAACTTCCTGAACTTCAGCTTCTTCATCTGTAAATTAAGATTAACATTTAATAGTATGGTTGTGTAGATTAGGTGGTAAACGTGTTAAAGTGCTTTAATGCTGCTTGGCATATGTACACAGTGAATGTTCTCTTAACCGTCATGGGTACTTACTATTGCCATGCTCCTCACTGTTACTTTATTTTTTTATTTTTTACTTTCTTAGATTTTTATTTATTCATCAGAGACACAGGGAGAGAAAGGAGGCAGAGACAAAGGCAGAGGGAGAAGCAGGCTCCTCGCAGGGAGCCCACTGTGGGACTCAGTCCCCAGACCTGGGAAGCACACCTTGAGCCAAAGGCAGGCGCTCAACTGCTGAGCCACCCACGCATCCCACCTCACTATTACTTTAAAAAAATGTTCACTGACTTAGCGTGTTTATATGCAGAGGACAGATAGATATCATTGAAATGCACATGGAAATGGAAATGTTGGTGACAAATACTGTCTCTATTTGGATAAATGTCTTTCAGTGTATTGGGTAGCTAAATGTCAGAATGATGTTAAGGCTGTTGTATTACTAGTTCTATGTATATACGGACTGTTCATGTAGTATGTGTACGTAAATAGCTGAGGATGTATATGTGTGGATATTAATCAGTAGATGTTGTAGCATATGTGTAAAAGGAAATCGTATCTCTTCAGTTTCTGAAGTGGCTTCCAGATTTCTGTCACTGTGAAGAAACTCCAAAGCTTCTCAGTGTTTATAGACAATTATTCTGGTTTCATATTTCTTTATGAGTATTTCCCTTTGACATTGATTTGATTTGAGTAATTTCCACGATGGTCATAAATGAGAAAAAGATCACTGTATTTATTCCATTCCAGTTGCAGGAAAGTTCAGTTTGGGTGGATTTTTACTTTTTTTTTTTTTTTTAATTTTTTTAACTTTTATTTATTTAGGATAGGCACACAGTGAGAGAGAGAGAGGCAGAGACACAGGCAGAGGGAGAAGCAGGCTCCATGCACCGGGAGCCCGACGTGGGATTCGATCCCGGATATCCAGGACCGCGCCCTGGGCCAAAGGCAGGCGCCAAACCGCTGCGCCACCCAGGGATCCCGATTTTTACTTCTCTATTTTTTAATATGAACTTTTTGTACAGACTTAAAGCCCAGAGCCGCCTGCTCCAAGAAGTCTTGGAGTATAAAAACTAGTTAGGAGACTGCATAATTCCCAAAAAATATTTTTTTGGGGGATAAAACTCATTTATTATCACTTTGTTAGAGGTAGAAAAAAAATATTTTTACTGCTTCTGAATTAGGCATGCATTAATTTGGATAAAATGTAAAATCTTCCTCTAGGTCTCAGTTTTGGAAATTGTAAATGATTCAGACCACTTCTTATTTCCTGACCTACCTTGGTTCAGGCAGCCTTCCTAGTCTCAATTATTCTTTTATGATAGATGATAAACACCATATAGAGTTGGGATTTCAGTAGTCCTAGAAGATAGCTGTCTCCTCAGTGCATCTGAGTTCTTTATAAAAACTTAATTGGGCAAATCTCTTTGTGGGCTGAGTATAAACTATGTTGCAGTTGACAGATTTTAGTAATACTATGTGTTGACCTACCTCATGTCAAAGATTTGCTGTTTTACTTTTTAAGATTTTATTTTTTAATTACTTTTAAAGATAGGTTTATTTATTTGAGGTGGGGGAAGGGGACAGAGGGGAAGGGAGAGTCTGAAACAGACTGCTCGCTGAGTGAGCATGAGCTTGATGATGAGCTTGGCTCATTCTCATGATCCGGAGATCACTACCTGAGCTGAAACCAAGAGTTAGATGCTTAACAAACTGCACAGGTTCCTCTTAATATTTTATTTTAAGTAATCCCTACACCCAACATGGGGCTTGAACTTGTAACCCAAGATCAAGAGTCTCGTGCTCTACCAACTAAGCCAGCCAGGTGGCCCAATTTGCTGTTTTATTAGCAGAACATTGTCCCACAGTTAATTAGAGTGAATTTGTATTAAAATTAAAAAAATATTTTGCTTTTTTTTTTTTTTAAGATTTTATTTATTTGAGAGTGAGATAGAGCAATGAGTGCTGGGAGAAGCAGAGGGAAAGGAAGAAGCAAACACCCTGCTAAGCAGGGAGTGCCACTTGGATATTTATCTTGGTCCTAACATCAGGACTTGAGCTGAAGACTGTCGCTTAACCAACTGAGCCACCCAGGCACCCCTATTTTGCTATGTTTTTAAGATTCTCAAGATTTTCCAAAAAAATTTTTTTTTTTTACATTTACCTCTCCAAGTTTTACTATTACCTGTTCAAAGATAGTGTTTTTTTCTTTTTTCTTTTTTTTTTTTAGTATTTATTTATTCATGAGAGACACAGAGAGAGGGAGGCCGAGACGCAGGCAGAGGGAGAAGCTCCCTGTAGGGAGCCTGATGTGGGACTCGATCCTAGGACCCTGGGATCCCTCCCGACCTGAGCTGAAGGCAGATGCTCAACCACTGAACCACCCAGGCATCCCGAAATGGCAGTATTCTTACAGTTTTCCATGTATGTGGAAATGTGACTGGGTAAAATCTAATGGACATACATAATACTTTTGTATTATAGGAGAAATATAAACTATGTAAGTTAATTGATTTTGGACTTAAATTGTTAAAAGCAAGGTAATGTGAAGAGCTAGTTGATTGCTATTTATACATTTATTGAACATTTGCTAGGCACAGGGGGACAAAGTAAGGCAACATTTTGGCTCTTGAATGTGTGCTTAGCGATGTGTCTAGGTAAATCATTTTAGCATAATGTTCTAAGTACTGTAATTCAGATAGGCAGAAAGCTGTGTGAATAGAGGAGGTAGTTTCTTCAATCTGAGGGAAATAGAAGACTTCTCAAAGGAGGTTGCGCTTTTTTTTTTTTTTAATTTTATTTAGCTATTCACAAGAGACACAGACAGAGGCAGAGAGACACAGGCAGAAGGAGGAGAAGCAGGCTCCATGCAGGGAGCCTGATGGTGGGACTCAATCCTGGAACTCCAGGATCACCGCTGAGCCACCAGGCATCCCGAGGCGGTTGCTTTTATGGTTTATTTTGAAAGATGAGATGGTGGGAGGGAATGTTACTGGGGATCATCATCTTAAGATAGGGTACTTGCGATCCCTGGGTGGCGCAGCGGTTTGGCGCCTGCCTTTGGCCCGGGGCGCGATCCTGGAGACCTGGGATCGAATCCCACGTCGGGCTCCCTGCATGGAGCCTGCTTCTCCCTCTGCCTGTGTCTCTGCCCCTCTCTCTCTCTCTGTGTGACCATCATAAATAAATAAAAATTAAAAAAAAAAAAAAAAAAAGATAGGGTACTTGCTGGGCAGCCCCGGTGGCCCAGCGGTTTGGCGCCGCCTTCAGCCTGGGGCCTGATCCTGGAGACCCGGGATCAAGTCCCACGTCGGGCTCCCTGCACCGAGCCTGCTTCTCCCTCTGCCCTCCTCCTCCTGTCATGAATAAATAAAATAAATCTTAAAAAAAAAAAAAGATAGGGTACTTGCTTGTGTGGAGACATTTTAGTCTTTTCAAAACATGGTGAATTTAAGGAACAAAGAGAAGTTTTTCAAGGAAACCAGTTGGGGTTTAGGGTGTGTGAGGGGATGGTTAGAGTTGAAGATGAGAGATAAGCAAGGACAAGATCATAATATGTTTTGTTAAGAAATTTGACTTGATGTCAATGGTAGGGAGCCATTGTAGGTCATCAAATTTGTTTTTAGAGAGGTTTGAAGCTAATGCCCAGGTGTGAGAAGTGATGAGAGCTTTATGTAAGTTAGTTTGAAAGATAGGAACAACATAATTTTTAGTGAGTATGGGGTTGAGAAAGATTGACAAGGTGAAAAGTACTCATGTGTGGGTTCTTACTTTGGGTAACGGGGTGAATGGTGTTTATTAACTGAAATAAATAGTATAAGAAGGTGTGGTGAGTAGTTATTGCTGGAGAAGTTTAGGGAGCAAGAGGGAGATAGTGATGTTGGTCCTGGATTTTAAGATTAATTTTAAGATTCTTGAAGGACATCCAAGGAGAGATGTCCAGAAGGCATTGGGAATTCAGAGTTGAAGCTTGAGGATTTGGGAACACAAATTAGGAAGGCATTGGCAATTATAGAGAATGCTGAGCCTAGTGGTTAAGGATATTGGTTCTGGAACCAGACTGCATTTCATTTCATGATTCACCACTTATTTGTGCCTTTAGGCAAGATGTTTAACTTTTCTTTGCACACCTAACTTGTTGGGTTATTGGAAAGTTTAAATAAGCTGATAGGGATCCCTGGGTGGTGCAGCGGTTTGGCGCCTGCCTTTGGCCCAGGGCGTGATCCTGGAGACCCGGGATCGAATCCCACGTCGGGCTCCCGGTGCATGGAGCCTGCTTCTCCCTCTGCCTGTGTCTCTGCCTCTCTCTCTCTCTCTCTGTGTGACTATCATAAATAAATAAAAATTAAAAAAAAAAAAAAAGCTGATAGACATAGGTACTGCTGAATCTACCATAGGCACTCAAGAAGTGTTACTTTTGGTTTGGTGTTCTTAATTATTTTTTTTTGTGTGTTCTTAATTATATAGTTCAATTCAACAAATGTTTATTTGCTATGTGAAGATAATAAGATGAATTTGAAATCCTCCCTGCCTCCCAATTTGAAAAGTTTTCTAGAAGAGGTGACACCTTGGATCTTGGAAGAAAAGGAGTTAGCCAGGACACCTGGGTGGATCAGTGGTTAAGCGCATCTGCCTTTGGCTCAGGGCGTGATCCTGGAGTACCGAGATCCAGTCCCACATTGGCCTCCCTGCATGGAGTCTGCTTCTCCCTCTGTCTGTGTTTCTGCCTCTGTCTCTCTATCTCTCTGTTTCTCATGAATAAATAAATAAAATCTTAAAAAAAGAAAAAAAGAAAAGGAGTTAGCCAGGTAGAGGGAACAGCATGAGCAAGAGTAGAGGCATGAAGCAGGTAGTATTTGTTATAAACATGTTGGTATTAGAGTTCAGAGTACAAGGACGGGAGTGATGAGATAGCCTGAAGATCTTGGATTTGGTCCCTCTGATCTATGGCTCACATACATATATTCCAGGGCAAGAACTCTTAGTTTAAGGTAAAAAATTTAAGGACCCATTATTAGTGTCAGTTAGTTGGAAAAATATTGTGAAAGGCTACTACTTTGAAGTAATTTTTGTTTTAGACTTATTACTACGTAATTTGCAAAACACTACAACACCAGGGGCACTTGAGTGGCCCAGTTGGTTAAACATCCAACTCTTGGTTTCAGCTCAGGTCATAATCTCATAGGTTGTGAGATGGAGCCCCATGTCTCTCGGGCTCCCCTCTCAGTGGAGAGCCTGCTTGAAAAATTCTCTCCCGCTTCCCCTCTCCCCACTTGTATGCCCACACACACTATCTCATTCTCTTTCTAAAATCAATCAATCAATCAATCAATCAATCTTAAAAAAAAACCCCATAGGGTGCCTGGGTGGTTCAGTTGGTTGAGCATCTGTCTTAGGCTCAGGTCATGAGTTCTAAGATCCTTACTCAGCAGGGAGCCTACTTCTCTCTCTCTCTCCCTCTGCTTGCAGCTCCCCCTGCTTGCTTGTGCTGTCAGATAAATAAATAAAATCTTAAAAAAACAAAAACAAAAAAAAAACAAAAACCCACTACAACACAGTTACTTTGGCATTTCCTCCTGCTGGTTTAGCTTTGATATTTTTACAGGGCAAATCAGTCTGTTAAGGCGCTTCCATCTGTCCTCCAACTTCAAAAATTTTTTTGCTATCCTCTCCTCACTTGTTTCTTT
This sequence comes from Canis lupus familiaris, assembly GCF_011100685.1. Taxonomy (NCBI): domain Eukaryota; kingdom Metazoa; phylum Chordata; class Mammalia; order Carnivora; family Canidae; genus Canis; species Canis lupus. Next base: position 25,663,550 of record NC_049238.1, read on the forward strand.
TGCCTTTGTGGGTTTATTTAATGCCCTCTTTGTTTCTTTATTATCTTTTTAGTGAGACTTGGGAGGAAGCAGAAGTACATGTGCACCCTTTATAACCTTATTGTTTAACTGGCAATTTGTAGTTACAGCTATACTTAAGGTGTTGAAAATTTGGTGCTTTGTCTTTAGAGGTGTTGGTTGTAACTAACTACAGATAGACTATAAACAATAATAGATTTCTGTAATATAGTTTAAAAGAACAGTGGGGAGTGGGTGGGAGGTACCTTTCTGATGTGTGCATTATACTGTTCATAGCCTCATGCCATTGGCAAGGTAAGTTTGCAGAGTTATTTCTTTAAAATGGACTGGTAATTCTTGCTTTAAAAATAATTTTTATTTACTTATTAATTAATTAATTATTATTATTATTTTTTGGTAAAGTAGGCTCCACGTCCAGTTGTGGGCCTTGAACTCACAACTCTGAGATCAAGAGTTGAATGCTTTGTTGACTGAACCAGCCAAGTGCCCAGACTGGGTATTTTTTTTTTTTTTTTTAAGATTTTATTTATCTATTCATGAGAGAGAGAGACAGAGGAAGAAGCAGGCTCCCCACGGGGAGCCCTATGCGGGACTCCATCCCAGGACCCTAGGATCACGCTCTGAGCCAAAGGCAGATGCTCAATCACTGAGCCACCCAGGCATCCCTCCAGACTGGGCAAATTTTTACCCAGACTACTTAATCACCTGATAATGAATATAGAAATATCTTTTTAAAGTGTAGGACCTCAAATGTGAAGGAAATGAAAAAGTTAAGACAAACTCTTTGGGTATAAAAAAGGAGATAAAAGGGATCCCTGGGTGGCGCAGCGGTTTGGCGCCTGCCTTTGGCCCAGGGCGCGATCCTGGGGACCCGGGATCAAATCCCACGTCGGGCTCCCAGTGCATGGAGCCTGCTTCTCCCTCTGCCTTTGTCTCTGCCTCTCTCTCTCTCTGTGTGACTATCATAAATAAATAAAAATTATAAAAAGAGATAATAGAGTTACAAATATAAAGAATGAAGTAATTGCCATATAAAATAGTTTGTGACAAGGGTAGTCCTCAACGGAAGTAATTGTGGTCTCATTTGAGTATGTTAAATCAGGGATGTATTTTAGGGGAGACAAATATGCTTACTCTTTGGTGGAAATGATAGGAATGTTAGAATGGGGCAGATAGGAGTGTTTTCTTTGACATTTATTATGGGTGCCAAGAATTTAAGTCCTCATGATTTATTTCTGTAGTTTGTTATGAAGTAGGAGAGAAGTAAGACTGGGGAGATGCAAAGGGCAGTGGGTTCTCAGCCTCGGTTGCTCATTAGAATCATCAGGGGAACTTTAAAAAAAATTCTTGAGTCCCAGTATTTTTTTTTTTTTTTAGATTTTATTTATTTATTTGAGAGAAAAAGAGAAAAATGATTAAGTGCACACGTGCTTGAAAACAACGAGAGGAGCAGCACAGGGAGAGGGAGTGAGGAGTCCCGTGTAGGGCTCGATCTCATGACCCTGAGATCATGACTGGGAGCTGAACTCAAGAGTTGGATGCTTAACTGACAGCCACCCAGGCACCCTTTGGGTCCCAGTGTTCTGACTTAAGTGATTTGGAGTAGAGCCCAGGCATACCTTTTTTTTTGGAAACTATTACATCATGCTGGATGATTCTAATGTGCAGTTAGGTTTAGAGGTTCAAACTTCATGACTAAGTTTGTTTGATAAGCCTGGGATAAATGAGAGAGTAATTTGATTTGAATTGAGTAGTATTCTATATAGCCTTAATTTTTTTGGTAAGAGAAACCTCCCAAGTTAGTCTGCTACTAAAATCTACCCCAGTGTGTGTGTGTGTGTGTGTGTGTGTGTGTGTGTGTGTGTGTGTGTTTTAAAGATTTTGTTTATTTAAGAGAGAGAGTGCTAGAAAGCACAAGCAATGGGAGTTATGGGGGAGAGGGAGAAGCAGGCTCCTGCTTGGCAGGAAGCCTGATGTGGGGCTTTATCCTAGGACCATGGGATGACCTGAGCCAAAGGCAGATTCTTAATGGACTGAGCCATCCATGCACCACTCCCTCCCCCATGCGTTTTACATTTTATTTAGTGAATATATATAATGAAATATACTTGTAAGCAGCAGGGATATATCAAGGACCAAATTGCTGCTGCTTTCTAGTTTGTCCCTTTCTGCTGTAATTCAGTTTTGGTTGATTTTTGAACCAGCTAAGTGCTCTGATACTTGTTCACCAAAATGCCACTATAGCCAAGGACAGTGATCTCATACTGGGTGCAAGAGTAAGGTAGTGGAAAATGGGACTATGAAGGCTAGAGATGGCTGGAGTTTTCTGTACCAGATCAAAACTAGTTTCATGTTTGAACTGTCTTTGTTGTGTCAGCAGATAAAGCTGTGAAAATACTGTATTTTATCACATTATAGTTTAAAAACATTAAAAAGTTCTTCAAAACTATAGAAAATGATTCTTTTATTCAAAACTATTTATTGTGTGTCAAGCACTGGTGATACAGCAGTTAACAAAGTCCTTGCTTTCCTAGAGCTCATGCTTCAGTGGGAAGAGCTAGATGTATTACACACTAATATTAAGTGGTGATCAATGCCATAAGAAATTAGAGCTGGTATGAGATGGTAATGGGTAAATTTGTGAGGTGGTCTGGGAGAGTCTCTCTGAAGTGGTCCTTGAGCAAAGATGTGAGGAAGCAGCAGGGCAGATATCCAGGGAAGTTTCTGTTGGACTGTTATTGTAGCTTGCAAAAACAGCTAGATGGATTTCCATCATATTTGGATGGAATTTGACTTGGACTGACTTAAAATGTAGGCTATGTGAGGAATGATGAAAGGTCTGTGTGACTACTAGTCTGGGTATATGTGCCATGGTATTCAACAGAGAACAGTAGTTTCAAATATGAGCTCCAAATAGAAAATCATGGATTATGTGCTCCATATTATAGAACTGTATTCCTTTATAGCTGAGTTCCTTCTCTCATGGACAACTTTGTGTAGCACCAAATTTGTGTATAGATGGTTAGGGTTATCTTGAACAACATCAGATGGGGAAGGTAGCTTCCAAATTTTACTTAATTATAGCCAGCTCAGAATCCTGAAGGAAGAATGTGGCTTTTGTGTTCCAAGGTGTTTGAGAGATTTAACTGTGACAAATTGAATAATATATGTGAAATAGACCTCAAAATTTCTTGCAGGGAGTAGGTCCTTAAAGATTGAGTCCCATCCATGGAAACTTCATGATGATTATGTTCATCAGTTGATGTCAGATGCTTAAGATTATAGTAAAATAGGTGATTTGGTGGAACTTTCAGATGCAGTGAATAGAGGGAATTGGAACTTGCAACTCTCTGTCTCTTTTTTTAAGATTTTATTTTTTATGTAATCTTTACCTTTAATGTGGGGCTTGAACTCATGACTCAAGATTAAGAGCCATGTGCTCCAATGATTGAGCCAGCCAGACACCCTGGAACTGGAACTCTTTAATTCCAAGAAGTGTCTTGTCTTTTGGAGACCTTCTTTCATGCCTGGACAGATGTTAGTTCTCGTGCCTGGAATAATACTATCCCTTGCTTCGCATTTCATCCATGTGTTACCCTTTTTTCGTGGCCTAGCTCCTGAACTTTCCCATACTTTGCTTTGCTTTGCACTGAGTTTTGTTTTATAGTAATACTTGCTTTGACTTTGAGTAATATAGTGTACTTAACAACTTTTTTTTTTTATTTTTATGTATTTATGATAGTCACAGACAGAGAGAGAGAGAGAGAGAGAGAGGCAGAGACACAGGCAGAGGGAGAAGCAGGCTCCATGCACCGGGAGCCTGATGTGGGATTCGATCCCGGGTCTCCAGGATCGCGCCCTGGGCCAAAGGCAGGCGCCAAACCGCTGCGCCACCCAGGGATCCCCTTAACAACTTTTTAAAAAAAAAAAATTTGTTTATTCATGAGAGACGGAGAGGCAGAGGAAGAAGCAGGCTCCCTGTGGGGAGCCCGATACAGGACTCGCTTGGAGGACCCCAGGATCATGACCTGAGCTGAAGGTAGATGCAACCACTAAAGCCACCTAGGTGTCCCACAACTTTTGTTAAGTGATTTTTAAATCTTTTTTTTTTTTTAATTTTTATTTATTTATGATAGTCACACACAGAGAGAGAGAGAGGCAGAGACACAGGCAGAGGGAGAAGCAGGCTCCATGCAGGGAGCCCGACGTGGGACTCGATCCGGGGTCTCCAGGATCGCGCCCTGGGCCAAAGGCAGGCGCTAAACCGCTGCGCCACCCAGGGATCCCTTGTTAAGTGATTTTATTTTGGTTACTTTAATTGTATTTTAAAAACTTTGTAAGAACACTAATTTTGCATCCTCTTTATTGACTTTTTTTTTTTTTTAAGATTTTATTTATTTATTCATGAGAGAGAGAGAGAGGGAGAGAGAGAGAGGCAGATACAGGAAGAGAGAGAAGCAGGCTCCATGCAGGGAGCCTGATACCAGACTCGCCTGGGACTTCAGGGTCACGCCCTGGGCCAAAGTCTGGCGCTCAACTGCTGAGCTACCCAGGCATCCCCTCTTTATTGACTTTGAATGATGTTTGTATATACTGTGTTTTAGGAAAGTATTTTAAGAATTGAACTCTAATGTTATCTCTGTGGAAATGGAATTTTATAGTGTGTCCTTTCAGTTTGCAGAGATAATGTAATTCTGATAATGTTTTTGCAACTTTTGTAGGATTGCACATGAATGGTGACTTGATAAAGAATTGACTGTTTCCTGAAGTGGTTATTAGAATTAGCTGATTTTAAAAAACACAGCTTCTTACCTTTGAAAATCTCCGTTTAAAAAGTGATTTACCAGTGGTTGAGCAGACACCTGCCTTTGGCTCAGATTGTGATCTTGGGATGAGTCCTGCATCCGCTTCCCTGTGGGGAGCCTGCTTCTCCCTCTGTCTGTGTCTCTGCCTCTCTCTCTGTGTCTCTCATGGGTAAATAAATAAAATCTTAAAAAAAAATAAAATTTGATTTACCTTATAATAGGACATCAGATAGACCAAGGAAAAGAATAGTCACCAATGATTTGGTTACTTAAGTAGTCATTGTTAACATTTTGGTGTGTAAGATTTTTTTAAAAGATCTTATTTATTTGAGAAAGAGCATGAGCATTTATTTGAGAGAGACTGTGCTCGTGCACTAATGGGGGAGAGAGAGACAGAGGAAGAGGAAGAAGCAGGCTCCTTGCTGAGCAGGGAGTCCCAACACAGGGCTTGATCCCAGATCCCTGAGTTTGTGACTGGAGCTGAAGGCAGATACTTAACCTACTGAGCCACCTGGGTGCCCCATTGTTAAATATATTTTTATAGAATATATAAACAAAGGAAAAAATATTTTTATAGAATATGGATTACAGGGCAGCCCTGGTGGCTCAGCGATTTAGCGCCGCCTTTGGCCGGCACGTGATCCTGGAGACCTTGGATCGAGTTCCATCCCGGACTGAGTCCCATGTTGGGCTCCCTGCATGGAGCCTGCTTCTTCCTATGCCTGTGTCTCTGCCTCTGTCTCTCTGTCTCTCATGAATAAATAAAATCTTAAAAAAAAAAAAAAAGAATATGGATTACAGTGATATTTTATAAACTGTTTTCCTCCTTATACTTAGTTAATAGGGTATTATGGATATTTTCCCATGTCTTCTTTCTTTTATATTTTATATTATTTATTTACTTTTTAGATTTGAATTCAATCTGCCAACATATGGTATAACACCCAGTGCTCATCCCATCAAGTGCCCTCCTCTGTGCCTGTCACCCAGTTACCCCATCCCACCACCCACCTCGTCTTCCGCAACTCTTTGTTTCCCAGAGTTAGGAGTCTCTCAGGGTTTGTCTCCCTCTCTAATTTTTCCCACTCAGTTCCCCTCCTTTCCCTTTTAATCCCTTTCACTATTTCTTATATTCCCCATATGAGTGAAACCATATGACAAATACTATGACTCCACTTATCTGTGGTACTTAGAAACAGTCAGTTTCATAGAAACAGAAAGTAGAGTCTACTTTGCTGGATGCTGGGGATTATGGAAGTGGGAAGGAGTTAGTGCCTAATGGTTATAGTATTTAAGTTATGCAAGTTCTATATCATTCTATGGATGGATAGTGGTGGTGGTTGCACAAGCGTGTAAATGTACTTAATGCCATTGAACTGTGTGCACTTTAAAAATGGTTAAAATGCTGAATTTTATGTTAATTACCATAATTAAAAATAATTCAAAAAATCAAATGGCCATGTTTATTGGGGCCTGTCTCTGGATTCTCTTCTGCTCCACAGATCGGTATGTTTATCCATTTGCCACTACCACACTTCGTAGTGGTACTCTAAGTTTTATAGTAGGTATTAAAAATCACATAATGTAATTTGTCCAACTTTATCAGAATTGTTTTGGATATTCCAATTCTTTTGTCTTTTCAAATAAATTTTAGAATTACTTTATATCTAAAAAATCCTGCTGGGATTTTCTCTTTCTCTCTTTTGTTCTTTTCTTCCTTCCTTTCTTTTTTTAAAAGTAGACTCCGCATCCAGTGTGGAGCCTAATGCAGGGTTTGAACTCACAACCCCGAGATCAGTAGCTGAGCCGAGATCAATACTTAACCAACTGAGCCACCCAGATACCCCTCCTGCTGGGATTTTGATTTGAAATTGCACTAAATCTGTAGAGTAATTTGGGGATTATTGACATCTTTCCTATATTGACTCTTCCAATCCCTGACCATGGTTTCATTAGGTCTTTGATTTCTTTCACCAGCCTTTCATACTTTTCAGCATACATACTCTATACCTTTTCTTAGACATGTAAGTATTTTGTTTTTAGAGCTATTGTAAACTTGTTTTTACAGATTTCAGATTCAGATTTCTAGTATATAGAAGTACAATTGATTGATTTTTGTGTTTTGATTTTACTATAACCTTTTTTAAAAGATTTTATTTATTGAGAGAGAGAGCGCAAGAGCGAGCACGAGGTGGGGAGAGGGGGCAGAGGGAGATGGAGAAGCAGACTCGTTTGGCTCAGGTCATGGTCCCCGGGTCCTGGGATCAAGCCCTGCATCAGGCTCCCTACTCAGGAGACAGTCTTCTTCTTCCTCTGCATCTGTTAATTTTATGCAGGTTTTCTACTCTAAGCTGTTAATATGTAGCTTATATTGATTACTTCTTGAATATTGAACCAGTTTTATAGTCTTGGGATAACTTTACTTGGTCCTGCTGTATCATTCTTTTTATATTTGCTAAATTCCTTTTACTTTTATTTTGTGGAGGATTTTGCATCGATATGCATGAGGGATGATGGTATGTAGTTTTTATGTGCTACCTTTTTTTTTTTTAAGATTTTATTTATTTGATAGTCACAGAGAGAGAGAGAGAGAGACAGAGACACAGGTAGAGGGAGAAGCAGACTCCATGCAGGGAGCCCAACGTGGGATTCGATCCTGGGTCTCCAAGATCGCGCCCTGGGCCAAAGGCAGGCGCCAAACCGCTGTGCCACCCAGGGATCCCTATGTGCTACTTTTTTCTAAATTTGGCATCAGGTTAAAGCTGGTCTCATAAAATGAGTTTGGAGGTATTCCCTTTTCTGTTTCTTGGAGAATTATGTAGAATTGATGTTACTTTTTTCTTAAATGTTTGATAAAATTCACTCCAATTAAAAATACTTTCTGAATTATCTGCAACTTGTTTATTGACTTATGGATTATTTAGGAGTATCTTGTTTATCTTCCAGTATTTCCTGTTATGTTTCTGTAACTGATTTTTACATCATGGTCAGAGAACATACTTCTAATTTTAAGGTCTGTTTTATGACGCAGGATATGATCTATTTTGATGAATGTTCTCTGTACATTTGAAAAGGATTTGTATTCTGTTGGTGGTGGAATATTCTAAAAATCGTATTCCTTGGTGGTGGTGTTCAGTTTCTCTATAATTGCTGGTTTTTTATCTGCTAGTTCTATTAGTTACTGAGAGAGGAATGTTGAAGTCTCCAGCTGTAATTTGGATGCCTATTTCTTCTCAGTTCTGTAATTTTTGGTGTGTGTGTGTGTGTGTGTGTGTGTGTGTGTGTGTGTTAACATGAGGGAGTGGCACAGGGAGAGAAAGAAAGAGAATCTTAATTAAGCAGGCAGCCTTCACCACTTGGGGCTTGATCTCAGGAACATGAGATCATGATCTGAGCTGAAATTAAGAGTTGGAGGCCCAGGCACCCAGCTGTATGTGTTTTGAAGTTATTTTTTAGTTGTATACATATTTAGGATTGTTTTTTCTTCTTTGTGAACTGGCCCTTTTATCATGTAATGACCTCATTTATCCATGGTGATTTTCTTTGCTCTGATCTTTGTCTGATATAACTATAGCTACTTCATCTGTTCTTTGATTAACATTTGCCTGAAATATCTTTTTTCCATCCTCTTTACACTTTTATTTATTTTCAATTTTTTTAATTTTAATTTTTAAAAGATTTTATTTATTTGAGAGAGCATGCACGCATGAGTTCTGGAAGATGCAGATGGAGAGAGAATCTGAAGCAGACTACTTGATGAGCACAGAGCCTGTCTCAGGGTTTGATCCCATGACCCTGAGATCATGACCCTAGCTGAAACCAAGAATCAGATGCTCAACTGACTGAGTGACTCAGGGGCCCCCTAATCTTTTTTTTTTTTTTTTTTAAGTAGGCTCCACGCCCAATGTGGGGCTTGAACGTACAACCCTGAGATCAGGACCTTGAGATGAAATCAAGAGTTGGACACTTAACTGACTGAACCACTTAGGTGCCCTTATTTTTAAATATTTTTTAAAAAGATTTTATTTATTTATTTAGAGAGAGTGTGTGTACAAGCAAGAGGAGGGACAAAAGGAGAGGGAGAAAGAATCTCAAGGAGACTCCATGCTGAGCATGGCGCCTGTCTTTTGGGCTTAGTCCCATGACCCTGAGATCATGACCCCAGCTAAAATCAAGAGTTAGATGCTGAGCCTACCCATACATCCCGTATTTTGTTTGTTTTTAAATAATCTCTACACCCAGTATGGTGTTTGAACTTACAGTCAGGAAATCAGGAATCACACACTACCTACTGAGCCAGCCAGGTGCCCCTTACTTTTGTCTTTAGAAGGGTAAAAGTTTCTTGAAGTCATCATAGAATTGGATTGTATATGTGTTTTTCAATTCATTCTGACAGTTGGTCTTTTATTTTTTTTTTTTTTTTTTAAAGATTTATTTGTTTATTTATGATAAAGAGAGAGAGAGAGAGAGACAGAGAGACAGAGAGGCAGAGACACAGGCAGAGGGAGGAGCAGGCTCCATGCAGGGAGCCTGATGCGGGACTCGATCCCGGGACTCCAGGATCGCGCCCTGGGCCAAAGGCAGGAGCCAAACCGCTGAGCCACCCAGGGATCCCCCCCGACAGTTGGTCTTTTAATTGGCATACATATCTAGACTCTTTAAATTGTTGATATTTTGAATTAGCTTCTTGTCTGTTACTGTTTTTTTATAAGACTTCTGAAATTCCACTTTAACTTATTCTTAGAAATTTTATGGTTTGTATATTCACTGACTTTCTCCATTAAAATACTATTCTGATACTCAGCAGAAACTTCAGGGAACATTGATCTTCAGTGACAGTTGACTGTTTTCTCAGTGGGGATTCAACTAGAGGCTTTACTAGTTCTCCTAGGTTATAAACATTTTCCATAATTTTATCTCAGACATAAAAGCCCTCAAAACTTGTGTGGTAATTACCTAGAAATTGGCCATAGTGACTTTATTGTATTTTGCAGAAAATGACAAGTACTGAATTATTTAAAAATTTTTTTCTGAACACTTTAATTTTGAAATAGTATAGAACAAAGAACTTCCCTATACCTTTTACCCAGTTCTACTAATTTTAATTTTAAATACTTTACCACATGTGCTTATCATTCCCACATATATACACACATATTACTTTTGCTCTATTGAGTATAGGTTATATATATCATACCCCTTTACCATTTCTATGTTTCTTTTTTTTTTTAAGTTTTATGTACTTAAGTAATCTCTACACCTAACGTGGGGCTCAAACTCAAGACCCTGATATCAAGCATCCCATGATCTTCCACCTGAGCCAGCCAAATGCCCTGTTTATTTCTGAGAACAATTATATTCTCTTCCTTTTTTTGAAAAAGGTTTATTTATTCATTTGAGAGAGAGAAAGAGAGCAGGGGAGGTGCAGAGGAAGAGAGAATCCTGAAGCACAGAGCGTGATGAAGGGCTCGATCCCAGGACCCCACGATCATGACCTGAGCTGAAACCAAGGGTTGGCCACTCTACTGACTGAGCCACCTGGGCGCCCCTATATTCTCTTTTCAAGCAGCTCTAGTTGTTAAGTTCTGACAGTTTGACAATAATACTTTAATCTGATCTATAGTACATATTACAAGTTTATCAGTTCTAATAATGTTCTTTGGAGCAACTTTTTCCATTGCAGGATTAAATACTGTATTTAGCTTCCATGAAAACATTTATTTTTAATGGACTATTTGTCTTTAAATCTTAAGTGTTGAAATTTTGTTCTTTTAACAGCTAAACCAGGTGGACAGGTGAAATGTCAGTATATATCTGCGGTGGATAAAGTTATATTTGTGGATGATTATGCAGTAGGGTGTAGGAAGGACCTTAATGGAATCTTGTTGTTAGACACTGCTCTGCAAACGCCAGTTTCAAAGCAGGATGATGTGGTTCAGCTTGAATTACCGGTTACAGAGGTAAGTTGAAATAAATCAATGTACTTTTTTACTTAATATAATCTCAGAACTATTAGGTTGTCCTTTCAGGACATTTTATATGTACCCCTATAAAAATGGAGAATTGAGAATTGACTTATTGATCACATTTAATTCCTCTGTATTGATGCTTATTGAAGTGGTTTTAAAGTGTGAACCGTATAGGTTGAACTGTAACAGAGATACCAAAATGTAATGGCTTCAACAATATAGTTTTTTCAGTAATAGTACAGGGCTAAGTGTAGGGGTAACTCTGCTTATTTCAGCACTTAGCTTCCATCTCATAAATCCATGACAGCTGTTCCAAGTGTCATTAGTATTTCCCAGTTATAGTGAAAGGGGAGGCAAAAATCCAGGGGAGCACACTGGTATGACCCCTCCCTCTCTCTCTTGTTTTGTTTTTCTCTTGTATTCTTTCCTGTCTCTCCTTCCTTTCCACTTTCCTTCTTTCCCTTCAGTCCTTCTTGCTGTCTCACAAACTTTCATATACACTCTTTTCATGTTCATCCCATTGACTAGAATTTAGTCACATAGTCACATCAAGCTGAGAAGATTGGAAAAGAGGTAGTTCTTTTTTTAAAAAATATTAGATGGAAGGGAGGAATGAAAATCAGTGGAGACCAGTAATCTTTGGTATGTATCATGTCTTTTAACAATCCCAGTTTAAAATTTTAGTTATATATATATGTTTCTATAGTGTTACATATTCTTTACTTAATTCATAGTTCCACTCTAATTTAAAATCTTTAAGTGTGCGTTGATGTTCATATAGTGTAATTTGAAAGTACGTTTTTCAAAGTTACTGAATTTTAAATCATCCTAAATAAAATATAAAAGATTATAATGCTGTGCTCTCTAATAAAGTGAGATATTCTTTTGTCTTCATACCAAATTGTTAATTATGAATTGTTTTGGATTTGGTGGTATGGTTAGTTGATAAAATCAGTATAGCATATTTCTCATTTTTAGGACATGAAGATTGTCAATGTGTAAATATAAAGTGCAGTATAAATGTTTCTATTTTCTTTTTTGGAAGGCTATATAAGAAAAAATGATACTGACATAGATCCATTTAGATTTCACATTTAGTGTCTTATCAGAGTTGTCTGTTATATGTTATTGTTCAAAGTATGTTGCTGGAAGTTTGAGTTCTGAAAAGAGAGAGAGTAGCCCTCTTTTTGTCTTCAGAATATTTGGATCTGGGGTCATGTCTAAAATTTTTGGATAGGGAATTAGTTTTAGTTGTAGTGAACATTTTTTCCTCCTAATATGAGGAATATATACTAGCTGATAATTTAATCAGGCTGATATATTTTTTTAAAAAATGATTTATTTACTCATGAGAGACACACAGAGAAAGAGGCAGAGACATAATAGGCAGAGGAAGAAGCACGCTCCTCACAGGAGCTCGATGCAGGACTTGATCCCAGATCCGGGGATGATGACCTGAGCCGAAGGCAGGCGCCCAGCCACTGAGCCACCCAGGCATCCCAATCAGGCTGATATCTTAATATCTTTAATATACACACACACATACATACATCTGTATATATGTATATATATTTGTATGTATATATGTATATATATATTCTACAATGAAAGATGGTTCAAACTATTCAAGTTTTAAAAACTACAGAATTACAATAAAATACTGGAATATTTATGATGAAATAGACTCTCAAATCAGTTGATACTCTACTGTCTGAAATTTTAGGTTTTTACCTGGCTTCTACTACCTTCTCTACCTTGTTGGCCATTAACATCTGTTGTTGATTTTCTGTTTACGTAAATAATTACAATTCTTTTTGTTCACATAACATTATTTGTGGACCTTCCACCATTCCAAACATCCTTACTGTACCACATAGTTTGTCATTGTCTTCATTGAAGTATGAGGTCCTAGGTTTGGTTGGATCAGTGTGGATGTATTCTTTTCCAAATGTTAACCATGCATTTCTGTTAAGGTAGTTCTTTCTGAATACCTGGGTAATAATACAGAGGGCTCTTTTATATTACCTGCTGACTTAGTGAATATTCCCTCTTATGGTTTTGTGTAATTTGAGTTTTTAAAACTCATTGAAGGATTTCACATTTATCTCTTCAAAGTTTTACCTTTTGTTTTTGTTCCAGGTATTAGCTTGTCCTGTTTTTTCTATCTTGCTTTGGTTTATAATAGCTTCCATGTATTAAAACTTAACTCGGTGGTGCTACACTGAATATGTTGCTTTATCTCATTTAATTTTGTAACAGCCCTTTCAAATCAATATATAATTAATTATATATGACTAAGTTTGATTAAAAAAGTAAAAGTAAACTTTAGTTATAATACCTGTCAAAGCCATTACAATTTAAAGTATTTGAATAAGGATCTGAATGTAAGAGTTTTTGTTGTGTTTAATTTTCTGTGATCATCTTTTTTATTTAGGCACAACAGCTCTTATCAGCATGTTTAGAAAAGGTAGATATTTCTAGTACGGAGGGTTATGATTTGTTCATCACACAGCTCAAAGATGGTTTAAAAAATACATCTCATGAGACTGCAGCCAACCACAAAGTTGCTAAGGTAAGAAGTTTAAAAAAAAATTACCTTGTTTGGATTTTAATAGAAAGAACACCTCCATACTTTCACCTTTCTCCTTTCCCCATTCTTGACCTGCCCTGGGAAATATCGTACTTCTAGATTTTTCTCTTTTAGAGAACAAAATGTGTTTATAAGTCACCTAAAAGTTGAAACTATTTTTACTGAAATCTAACTTCAGTTTGTGGGAACTATTTGCTTACTTTGTTCCTAAAGCTTCTGTACTTGATGGCTCTGTATTGGTTGAGAGGCTGTTGAAAGAACTTCCTTGTCAGGTGATGAACTTCATGAGAAATGGAACATATCGTTGGAAATGGGACCATTTGGGCTTTTGTTGAAATAATGTTTTGGTGGGCATGACTAGGATGTCTGTGTGAGATGGTGCTTTGAATTAAATCCTTGGATATTTTTTATTGATTTTTCTTTTTTTTCTAAATGTAATAAAACATATGGAATTTTTATACCAAAGGGTGTAAGGTAGAAGGTAAACCATCTTCCTAAAAATAATTTTTGATTTTATAGCTTTTTTTCTTTTTTTCTCTCTCTCTCTTTTTAAGACTATTCATTCATTCATGAGACACACACACACACACACACACACACACAGAGAGACAGAGACACAGGCAGAGGGAGAAGCAGGCTCCACGCAGGGAGCCCGACATGGGACTTGATTCCAGGTCTCCAGGATCACGCCCCAGGCTGAAGGTGGCACTAAACCACTGAACCACCTGGGCTGCCTGCTCTCTTTTTTCTTAAGTACAAGTTGTAACTATACTAAAATGTGATGTAGTGTCATCTGTTTGGACTGCTATAACAGAATACCACTGACTGGGTAGCTTATATACAACAGAAGTTTATTGTTCATAGTTCTAAGGCAGGGAAGTCCAAGATCAAGGTGCCAGAATGACTGTTTTCTGGTGAAGTCCTTCTTCCTGGTTCATACTTGGCTCCTTCTCACTGTGTCCTGACATGATGGGAAAGTCAGGGGATCTTTCTGTAGCCTCTTTTATAAAGGCATTCATTCCATTCAGAGAGCTCTATTCTCATGACTTAAGTACTTCCCAGAAGCTCTGCCTACTAGTACCCGTCACCTTTGAGGGTTAGGATTTCTACAGATGAATTTGGAGTGTGGGACACACACATTCAGACTTATAGCACATTCCTAGCTTTATCTGTTAAGAATGTATCTTGAGTGTCTTTCATATTAATCCTCAGATCAGCTGTATCCTTCCTAATATTGAATTTTTAAACACAGATTTACCATGATATTAACTATTCTCTTGATGGGACATTTTATTTAGTAAAACAGAAACCATACTATGCTTTCCAACAAAGAGAATTTATTGTAAGGAATTGATTTTAACATACGTTTGAGAACTGAAGAAGTGGAAAGGAAGTCCTGAGGAAGCACAGAGATATTAAGCCTAGGAAGCAGCTGTCACGTAGGTCTGCAGAGCAAGAGCTTAGGGTTGTCAGCACCAACAAACTTAGTAGGCTCTGTGGGTCTGGGCTTCTCAGGGAGCTCCTCAGGCTTCTCGGGGAGCTACTGTCTAGCTGGAGCTTGGGGCTCGGAGCTTGAGCTGAGACATGGATCTCTGAAGAGGGATGCTGCATGGCTGGTGTTAATACCTCTGAGGAGCTGTACGAGACTGGTTCTGGGAATGCTAAGTAAATAAAACATGGAAGACTAGAAGAATCAGCTGCTACCACCAGGTCCTGTGCTGAATCAGCATTGACAGCAGTGATGAGTAATAGCTGGGAGAAGTCTTTTCTGCCCTCATCATGCTTTCCAATTTTCATCCTGTGTTCCTTTTGTTGGAACTTGACAGCCAGGAAACTGGCTGGCAAAGAAGTAGTACAGTTTGTAGAGTCCCAGCCATAACATGATAGGGAAGAGAAACAAAGGGTCAGTTTGGAGCTGAGAGAGAATAGTTTTTTAATTGGCGCAGCATACCCTTTGGCTACTCAGCATCTCCATACATACTTTCTGTGCATATTTGAACTTTTTATACAACAAAAATACTATGTTTTCATGTTTTACAAATGAAGATTCCCTCTCCCCATCCCCCAAAATGAAAGATGAATAGTTCTAATAGGTATTTTATCTATCCATAGCTAATACTAATTACTAAAATTTAGTTATTTTTAGGTTTCATTGTTTAGATAATAGAACTGTGCTACTTAAAGATTAACTACATCCAAAATTCTTGCATAAAATAAGTCTGTATGTCTGTCTGCATCTGTGTGTCTGGATCTAAATCTACATCCTCCATCATGTGTAATAAGAAGAGAAGAAAATATTCATAGCTACTATATCCCTCAGTTCTATAATGGTCAAAAGGATATACTTGATAATTTATAACTTCCCTCTACTTCCAATTTCATATTTGACCTCAGCTGTCAGATGTCTGCATGGTGGGGTGACCCACCCAAGTCTTCACTTTTGCAGGATCTAAATCCTCAGTGATGCTGTTTTAATTTTTGTAATCACCCATTCACTGTTAATATTGGACATGGGAGGACTTAGAGGCACTGTAGAGAATCCCTTGGTTTCTATTTTTTTTTTTTTAAAGCTTTTATTTGAGAGAAAGAGTGTGTGTGCACAAGCAGGGGGAGGGGCAGAGGAAGAGGGAGAAGCAGACTCCCCGCTGAGTGGGAGCCCAACATGGGACTCTATCTTGAGGACCCTGAGATCATTACCTGAGCCAAAGGCACATGCTTAACTGACTGAGGCACCCAGGCACTCCCTTCATTTCTTATTAAGTTCTCCTTGCCCCTGTCAGTTAGCATCAATCCATTTTCCCCTTGTTTGTCAGTTTTAATCATACCAGGCAGTAGAATAACTGCTTTCTTTGCCTGATGATTCAGTGACAAGAGGAGCCCAATATTGCTGGGTAGCAGTTTTAACACATAATTCAATGGAACCATTGTAGTCCTGATAGAACACTCTCCCTTGGGATGTCGGACTGCTAGAGCTTAAAGCTTGGAAAAAAAAAATCTCTGAATGGAGTATTAAATATGATAGCAACCCTTTTGGGAGAAACCGTTAAGTGTTTGATTTGTGTTGAGTCTAAGCATATTCATCATTCTGTAAGGTAGAACCTCTCTTCCAGTTAGTACTGAAAATGAGACTTCAGTAGGGCACTACACTTTTTTTGTCAGGCTTGTTGGATGATAACCGGTAAGACCAATCAGCTTCATGGACAGAGAATTCCATTGCTGTGTTTTTCTTGTTTTGTTTAGTTTTGTTTTTTGCTGTGAAGTGCTTTCTTGGTTAGAAGCAAAGTTGTGTGGAATACCATCATAGTGCATAAGCCATTCTCTTAGTCCACAGGCAGTGGTTTAATAGTATCGCAAAAGTGTTGTAGACAGAACAGGTAAACGCATACGTAGAACACATATTTATTATAGTGAATGCAAGTTGATGCCCAATCCATGGCTGAAAGAACCCAGTATAATCAACTTGTAATTAGATAGCTGTCTGTTCCCCCTGGAAAACTGTGTCATATTAGTGGCTCAGCTTTATTATCTGCTATTGATAGATTGGGCAATCAGTAACAGCTGTAGCCTGATTAGTCTTGGTGACAGGAAGTTTGTGTTATTGGACCTGTACATACCTCCATCTCTGTTTCCATGGCACTTTGCATACAGGTCCATTGAGCAAAGCATTGGAGTAGCTATGGAGAGGGTAAGTGACACTCATACAATGTGTATAATTTGTCCATTTCCTTGGAAGTAGATGGCTTTTGATGAGCATTTGTGTATCTCATAAATATTTTCACATACCTTGTTTATTTTGTGAGGTCTGTCCTTAGACCTTTACCCTTAACTGCAATCCTAATCTTTCCAAATGCCTGACCATCTGGCCAAAATAATAGATACTGTCTGTTTATCAGTGAAGATCTTCACTTATGGGCAGTTCTCAGCCCAGACAAAGAGAACAGCCTCATATACTGGTTAAAGTTCTGCCCACTGAGATTTACCTTCACCACTGTCCTGATTGGGATTGTAATGGTTGAAGCCATCACTCTAGGGTGGTACCAGCCAAATGTGCAGAACCATTTGTAAATCAGAGCCATGGATTTTCTTCTACAATTACCTCGTAAGGAGTTCTCTGTGAAGCCGTCAATGCAGAATGAGAAAGAGGAATTATTACAATAGTAGGTATTACAGAAGTCTGAGTTACATGCTTATTCAGCTTGTCCAAAACTGACCTTTTGGACTTTCTCAAGATTTATCTCTTGTAAACCACTCAGTGAAAGAGACTTGTCTTTTCTTCTCAGGAGTACGGTTTGGTATGTCATATAACATCTCGTTTCTGACAGCTCTGATAGCACAGTGTTTTTTTTTAAATTTTTTTTTTTGTAAAGATTTAATTTATTTATTCATGAGAGACACACACACACACACACAGAGAGAGGCAGAGACACAGGCAGAGGGAGAAGCAGGCTCCATGCAGGGAGCCTGATGTGGGACTCAATTCCGGGTCTCCAGGATCATGCTAAACCGCTGAGCCACCCAGGCATCCCCTGCACACATGTTTTTTAAAAAAGATTTATTTGTTTTAGAGAGAGTGGGAGAGGGAGAGAAGCAGACCTCCCTACTGAGCACCCAGCCTAACATGAGGCTCTGTCTCATGACCGTGAGATCGTGACCTGAGCTGAAACCAAATCGGATGATTAACTGACCAAGACACCCAGGCGACTCTGATCACACAGACATTTATCTCATGGATTGGTACTAATTTCTGTTGGGGAAGGAGAAGCCAGAAACTTTCTCAACAGTTATTTACAGGGGAGGGCATGGTTTTACCCTAGTATTGTGCTAGTGATTGTCCCAGTTCAGCTTGCCAGACAGGCCTTTCAGCATCTTTACCTACTGCACACACTTCTGGTGTCATTGCCTATGCTCACTGGTAAAAGTGGCAGAATGTCTTGTGGTTGAGCCAGGTCCTACTGCAGAGCTTCCTGTTCTATTCCTGGATTCTTTGATAATGGAGTTAGAATAGCATACTCAGATATGCTAGATATTGGGTCCAGAATCCCACTAGGCCCACCAAGCATTGTGCTTCTCTTTTTCATTGTTTGCTTTTATAAGTCATAGCAACTTGTCTTGCAGGATATTTCTTGTTGGAAGAAATATCCTGACATGCTCAGACCAAAAGACTTCCAGAAACTTCACAGAGATTGTGGGACTCTTAGTTTTTCTGGGCATTATTGATCCTCTCTGGCTTGCATATGTCTTACTAAGGTATGTAAGTACCTTGCTACTTCCTCCTCATCTGGACCAGTCAGCGTGATGTTGTAGAGCAGTGTGGTGATCTACAGGATATTAAGTTGATCAAGCTGTCTCCAGAATAGATATGGTAAAGAGCATGAGCAATAATCCCAGGGTAGGACTGAAGATTGATTGTTACAGCCAGATAAAAGCAGTCTACTTTTGGATGGTTGTTAAAAATTAGCATCGAGAAGAAAGTATTTCACAGAACTGTAACTGCCTACCAGAAACCAAGGGATTTGTTGATTTGCTTTAGTAAAGAAACCTCATCTGAAATAGCAGCTGCACTTGAAGTCACCTAATAGGTTATAATCCACAGTTTTTCTTTTGGATCCATTCACATTTTGCATAGACCAGACAGGCCAATTAAATTAAGGTGAGGTAGTTTGAATTCCTCTATCTTTCAGGTCTCTTAGCATGAAATTTCCTCAGAAGTGTGGTATTGCTCTGGTTTAGTAGGTTTGTAGAGAATAGAAGTTCTGGGGGCTTCTACTTGACCTTTCTTCCTTTAATAATTCCTAAAGAGGACCAGAGAAGCAATGTGGAAATTTTTGTAGTTGCCTGTTTTATATCTCTTTCAATTATGCTTTTTGGAACTTGACAAATAACTACAAGATAGGTACAGGGATCCACAAAGCTCAACTTTGGCCCAAAACTCTATTATTTGGCCCAAAGCTCTATTATTAATCACTTGACCATCCTAAGTCTGCACTTTAACTAGTGGACCACAGTGATTTTTTTACTGGCCCAAAACTCTATTATTAATCACTTGACCATCCTAAGTCTGCACTTTAACTAGTGGACCACAGTGATTTTTTTACATCAGTTTCAATGCTACTGCTTTGTAAAGCCTGAAAGATCACAATATTTCCTATTTCCCAGTGGACAATGACCGTAGTGAATGTCTGCAGGTGCCTTTGGGGACGGCTTGGAGTATGGTTTACAGTGTATAATGGGGCATTTATTGTAGTACTACCCTTTCTCAAGTGGATTCAGGTAAGAGTCTTTGGATCTATGAATGGGTTATTTTTAGAAACAAAGGATTTCATTTTTCTCTTTATCTTTTTCTCTTTAGCAATTCAAGTTATGTTTCTGTCCAAAAGTTTTTCTAGTTAGGTGGATAGATAATAATTTAGTAGGCTGCCTAGAATGTGCTAGACAGATTAGAAAACCATAGGTGAGCAGGGACAGTATACAAAAATGAAATTATTTTATAAACTTATTTCTCTGGTAGAATAATACTTAGCATATTTGCTTTCTAACTTTAAAAATAATTTTAATGCTAAATAATTGTAGTTCATATTTGTTGAATGCTTACTGTATGAAACATTGTACCAATTCTCACTTGAATTTTCTTAAGAACATTATGTCAGTAGGTGTATTGTTTTTCCTCATATTACAGAAGTGGGAGACTGAAGTTAATTTGAGCAGGGTCACATTGTTGATGGTGAAGATGGTCTTGAAATCCAAGTCTGTGTGACTACAAGATCTGTACTTCTAGTTACTTTGTATATAGCAACAACAGCAAATACATAAGACTCTGCTAAACTGAAGTAAATCTTCATATGCCTATGAGTATGTACAGTATCACTACATTGTACAAGCAAATTATGTTGAGTGGAGAGATTTGAGTGCCTACTTTGTGCTTTCTATTGTAAGTGTGCTGGAGGAATATGAAAAATAACAGGTGATTTTCATTATCCTAAATTGTTGATGCATCTGTGAGAAGATGTCTACCATCAGGTTCTAAACTGTCTTTTTCTAATTGAGGTTTCATTTTTCATATAATTGCAAGTTCCTGCCTTACATGGTAAATTAATGGAGTAAATGGACTCAAGCCTGATAAATAGCTTTTTATTTTATAATGTATAAGTTATAGTTTTGATTTAAACTGTTGACATTTTCCTTTGCTTACACTCCCAATTTATTTCAGTGGGCCACGGTTACATTTCATCTTCCTCATCACGTGTTGAAGTCCATTGCCAGTGCCATTGTGAATGAACTCAAGAAAATAAATCAAAATGTTGCTGCCTTACCTGTGGCATCCTCAGTGATGGACAGATTGTCTTACCTCTTACCTAGTGCTCGTCCAGAACTTGGAGTGGGGCCAGGCCGTTCTGTGGACAGGTATAACCTTTCTTATAAGATGTGACAATGAAATGGAATTGATTAGGTTTTTGGATTAACCAAGAGTAACAAAAATTTAATTATGATTAAAAATGTATTTCAGAATGTTTTTGAAAACCATCCAGATTCTCATATCAAAATACTGAAGTGAATTAGTAATTGAATTCCTGTTAAACAATTTCTCTTGGTGCTTGGAAGGGACTTAAAGGGGTCATAAAACTATTTTGAAAATTCCAGCTCTGTACTCAGTAAATATTTGAGTCCACTTAAAAATGTAATTATTCAATAGATAAGAATTATTTTGCCTTGATGAAATTTTGTGATCTTTGAGATGAATTTTCATAAATTGAAAAGCCGTGCCAGAACCTATTTATAAGAGCCATATATTATTTCCCACTTAAAAAAGGAAAAGAGAAAAAAAAAAAAAAAAAAAGGAAAAGAGTTAAAAAATCATTTAGGGCAATTTTGAATTAAGATTTTTATGCTGCCCACCCTGGATTTAAACAGTGTATCACAGAAATCATACCTCAACCATTATTTTCTTCAGTAGAGATTCATTGAGGTCCTGCTTCGTGTAAAACTGATTAAAAAGCCAAATAATACGTTTATTTAAAAACTGAAATGATTTGCCATTTGAAATAACATTTACCAGATCCTTACTAAAAGTACTGAAGTTTAGAAATGCTTATGAGGAAATATTAAATTTAGCAGTTTTGATTCAGTTCACATTTGCCTTCCCATGTAGCATTTCATATTTTCAGTGGATGTGAATTATAACTTCTGTGCTTTTTTTCTGAATTACATTTATAAATAGTACATACTGATGTTAGCAAAGCCCCTACTGAATAAATAAACTTCTATTAAGTATGGCTCATCTATTAGTTTGCAATATTTATTAGCTTAGTGCTGGGTAAACTGAGACTTTTGCTTAATCAGTTGCCTATTTGTTGTTGTTGAGTGACTTCTATAATTATATAAATAGCTGCTTTTGGTTGTGTTAATATTTGGGAAGGGTTTTTAATATTCTGTAGTTATATTGCATTGTCTGTCTTTTGGGTAAAATGTAGAGACTATAATTTTTAATCTGAACAGCAATCACGTGATATGTGGTATGACTGTCATTAAAATATTCCCTAGTATATGTCTGGAGAGGGGGAAAAATGTACCTGAAATAAGTATTTCTTTTCCTAGAGCTATGCCTATCTTGAGATTATAAAACAGCCCTTCAGAGCTATTTTCTTTGCAAATAGTAGCTGGGTTTCTAAAGTAATCTCTGCAATCTGTTGTAAATGTCTTATTTTAGGAAATACATTTACTGGATAGGATATTGTGTTTCTGGAGGTATTTAAATATCTCAAAATACTAATTTTGGTATAGACTTTGGTATTTGTTTCATTAAAAGTGAATTTGGGAACCTCATTAGGACATTTATGAACTTAGGTTTGTTAGAGGTTTGAGTTAGGGTCTGTTAGATGCTATTGCTCTTTTGTTTAGTAATTTAAGTAAGTGGACAATTGTCTGTTTCACACAGATCCTGAAGATGTCTATAGCCTGTAAACAGATAAGGCTTTTCTTACCCAAATATTTTGTTCTTTTCAAACCAGAACACAACTATGAATTAAACTAAGCTCGCTAGCAGTATTATAGGAAATTATGTGCTAATTAAGGGAAGAATTTAGAGAAAAGTATATTTTTGGTCTCACTGTGATGACCTTTACCACTTTCTCCCCCCTGCTGCCCCCACCCCCCGCTTCCTATTATTGATAATTTGCTCTTTTGTGTTAGGAAGAGTAACCTTTGTTTACTGGTCCTTTCTTTCTTGAAGCCATTTGGACTTTTTCTAAATTTGGTATCATTCTTTAAAAAAAATACTCTAGGTCGAGAACCTAGCAGGCTGGGTTGGTAGAACATGCGACTCTTGATCTTGTGGTTGTGAATTCAAGCCTCACCTTGGTCATAGAGCTTACTTAAAAAAGTAAATAAAATTTTTTTTTAAAAAAGCAACTCATTTAAAGAAATACTCTGTAGGTTTACTCCGAGAGTGCTAATGTATTTTAATATGAAAACATATGAAGATTTCCCTTTTTGATAATTCCCTGGAAAGTACACCTTTTTTAGAAAAGGATTTCTCTGGAGAAAGAACAGAAAGAAGATTGCGTTCTACTTAAAAAAAAAATTAAACTGAAAAAACTTTCTCATCATGGTTTAGATAAAACCACTGTTCCTTTGATTGTGGTTTTATCCATTTATGCAAAACTTGGCACATGATGAAAGCATATGACTCTCTGTCTTTATGTCTACAGATTTTCTGTTCTTTGCTTGGTAATTATGCAACATTCATTAATTTAATCTACCCCTGGAATTATCAGTTTGAGCCATCAATCAGGTTTCTTTTTCTCTACAGTGTGTAAGAGAAATTCCTAAAAGTGATCCTTCTTAGTTTAAAATACATATTTGAACTCAGTCATTAGACCATTCCCAATTTTTGTTGATAATCCAGTAAAATTTTTCTTGACTGTTAAGTAAGAGTGTCACTATAATTTGATGCCTAACTTTGATTACATAAAGTATGTTTACTTTTAGATCGTTGATGTATAGTGAAGCTAACAGACGGGAGACATTTACCTCATGGCCTCATGTAGGCTATAGATGGGCACAACCAGATCCCATGGCTCAAGCTGGATTTTATCATCAGGTAGAAAAAACTCAAAAAACATTTTTTTTTCGGAGTGCTTTTATAGTCTTAAGTAAAATCATCAACATTTTAATACTTCCTCAAAAACTTATGCAGCCTTGCTATGTGCTTGTGTGTATGCATTTATGTGAGTTTTGTTTTATTCTTATATTTTTGAATACTGACTGGGTATTTCCTATATGTCCAAAAGGAAAAAAAATTGTTATAAGTAACTAACCACTGAGTTAGTGCTTCATAACTATTTTCTTTCAGAAACAAGGCAGTATTCTTTACATTTGCTTTTGAAAAGTGTTAGTTTTGGATGTGTGTTAATTTCCACTTCTTGATTTCTACTTCATAACAGAGTAGTAAATTCTGAGGGTAATGCAACAAAAGTAACACATTGCAGTTACTCCTGAAACTCTAATTTTGGTTGGGATACAATTTACCCACATACTTCTGTATAACTATAGAAACAACATTGCAGGTGGTACAGGGCAACCTGAATATATACACTTTGAAGATCTGATTAAGAAATTCCACAGAGGGATGCCTGGGTGGCTCAGTGGTTGAGCGTAGGCCTTTGACTCAGGGCATGATCCCAAGATCCAGGATCGAGTCCCACATCTGGCTCCCTGCGAAGAGCCTGCTTCTCCGTCTGCCTGTGTCTCTGTCTCTGTCTGTGTCTCATGAATAAATAAATAAATCTTAAAAAAAAAAAAAGAAATTGCACAGAAAGAGGAATGATTATTCAAGGAAAATAGATTTATGTAAGAAAAGAGAGCGTTAGAGTATAGGGATTTGTGTCACCAAAAGATGAGAGAGAGACATTATAGAGAGTTTCATTGAGCTAAAAATGATTTCAGATGGGTATAATATACTAATTAAATGAGGCTTCACCTGGGTAATGTAGAATGGCTTACCAGTAAAGAATCTAGGAAATTTAATATTTACATATCAGCTTATATAAAGCATGCTTATTTAACTTTCAATCCAACTAAACTGAAATATATTGAAGTAACTATTGTAAAGAATCCACAGAGTGATTATTCCTTAGTTAATCTTGAAGTGTTTGGAATATCTTAACTAAAATTAATTCAGAAACTCATAATATTTGACTATTTTATTCATAGTTTGTCAGATGTCCAGTTTTAATTAGGTTTGTTTGGAGGCTGGCTAATACTAGAATTATTAGTAATTTTTATTTTCCTGACTTTAAAGTTTGAATATGAACCATTTTCCTACTAATTTATCTTTATTGCTATTTGATATTTGCTACAACAGTCTCTGTGAAGTGACGGCTCAGTATCTTTTCTGTTGAATTATTGTTCATTGTATTCCGTCTTTGCAAAGAGATAAAATCAGATTTTCTGGAATCTTCTGCCCGCATGAGGGGCTGATTATTCTTAATTTTAAAAAATATATAGTGAATTTACATCTATAGGCATAGTTGGTGCTAAGTCCTCAAAAATATTAATGTTTCAGAGCTATATTTTGGTTCAGATTTTGATATGTTATTTTACATATTATATGACATTTTGTCACATGTGTTTTAAGATTACATGAATTAGGTTCACTAGTTTGCTTTTCCTTTTTACTTTCTCGTTTGGTTGTATGAGATTCAGTTTTGTTTTGTTTTTAAAAGATGTTACTTATTTATTCATGAGAGAGGCAGAGACATAGGCAGAAGGAGAAGCAGGTTCCACACAGGGAGCCCGACTTAGGACTTGGTCTCGGGTCTCCAGGATCAGGCCCTGGGCTGAAGGTGGCGCTAAACCGCTGAGCCCCCCCGGGCAGCCCTATGAACTTTTTTAAGAATACTTTTTGTTAAGAGTAAAAGATTAACATTAACCTTTTCTGTCTTTATGAATTTTCATTGCAGCCTGCCTCATCTGGAGATGATAGAGCCATGTGCTTTACTTGTAGTGTATGTCTCGTTTGTTGGGAACCTACTGATGAACCTTGGTAAGTTTTGATTTTTTTTGGAGGTAATAGCCTAAGTTAATCCTATAAGTAGGGTTCTAAATTCTCATCTAGATATAATAATATTCTTGCCTTTTTACCATCTGTAGTTTTGTCTTTGTGCTAAGAGATTGAGATAGCATTATGTTGTCACATCACGTGGCATACAGGAACTAAGGTCTTTGACCTCCTAAAATCTACATAGGAGAAATGCCAAAGAATAGAATTAGGTCCTGAAACCAGAAGGCTATGATGAGTAAGTTGATACAGCATGATTAACTTCAGTTTAATCTTGGTCTATTGCCTGTCAGTAGGGAATCCACAGATTAGAGCCTTACGATTTACGTTTTTAACTTCGAAGTAATTTTAAGGAGTGTGTGGTAATTTTGAATTCTAATGGGTGAAAGTTCAGAATTTGGATAAACATTAGAGATCATGTATTGAAACGTAATTTTTACAAATAACTGAGACCTTATTAATAAAAACAGTAATAATAATAGTGAATATTTGTTTAATGCTATTTATCATGTAGCATCCTAAGCATTTTATTTATTTTTAACTCGTTTAATTCTCACAGTAGCCCTATGAAATAGGTATTATTATCTTCATTTAATAAGAGGGAATGGAGAATATTCCCAGTTTAATCCTTATAGTCACTCAGTGAGATAGGAATTACTATCCTATTGTAAATAAAGAAAAAATTTGCCAAAGGTCATATGGCTAGTCAGTGATGGAACCAGGGTTTGCTTTTAAGATATATCCATCATTTATTTTGCAGTAAAATTAGTTTCAGGTCTCTGAATATTAATCAGCTGATCGTGAATGTGGTGAACTAGCCGAAGCCGATTGAGTATGCACATGGATCCCACTTACAGTGGGGTTTACTGTATGAAAAGTTGAACTTGTGTCCCTCTGTGAACTGAGAGTTGAACATGTGCAATTTCCAGTTTAGGTGAAGGTTCTGTTTGGAACTCACTCTTTTCCCCTAGAAACTATTTATATATATAGAAATCCTTTTAATGTGTATCTTTTAGTTTCTCAGACTGATCCTCAAACAGTTATTTAACCCATCCCTGAAAAAGTATACCATGATATTACAGAATGTAACTTTTTTCAGAAGTTTTTTTATGTGTGTGGGAAATTGATTCAAATATTTAACTTGGGCTGTTCAGAACCCATCTTTTCTTGACATGGTCAGGGAATCAAGAATTCTCTTCTTGCCCTAGGATTCAGGATTCTTCAGATTTAATTAAGCAATTGGTAGCATCTCTGAGGGCTTGAGAACAGTGGATAGGAGGAAACTGAATTGAAGAGAGCTGGGGAGCTGAGCCTAGGTACCTTCTGAATCTGTAAGGGGGAAAAGAAGGAAGACTTGGAAGTGGACAATGGGACTCCCCTATTTTGATGATGGGAGTCGATAGAGCTACTTTGGAGGGGTATTGAAGATTTAAAAAAAATAAAATGAGCACATACTATTATCTGGCAATTCCACTACTATTTATTTACCTGAGGGAATGAATTCCTCTTGTATGCTAAGAGGCATAAAATGGACGGTAACTGCAATGAAAAACTGGAATCATCTTAAATGTTTGTCAGGATGGAATAGTCAAATAAAATGTGGTATGCTTATATAATCTATTATCCAACAATTAAAAGGAGTCACTAGTTTGCTGTCTATTATTCACTGTCAGTAACATTTGGTAATGTTATTAAGAAATCTCTTGTAGAATGACTCATATAGTAGTACTTTTATTTAAAATGAAAAAATCTGTGTTTTCTTATATGTACATATATATAAACTTAGAAAAATATCTTAGAAGTATATGATTTAAATTCATAAAAGGTATTTGGAGGTGGGAAAAGAGATTACTGGGATTGGATATCATAATTGAGTGATATTTAGCTTTATATAGTTGTGTGTCACTTATGTAAATAACATTTTAATTAAAAAGTAAAAACTCAGGGAAGAAAGAAGGATGGAAAGAGGAAAATAGCCTAGAATTTAGTTGGGAGAGAAACCAGTCAAAATATGTGCTTGGGATGCCATTTAAAAGCAATTATGTAACACATCTGCATATTGCAGATTGTCCAGGGTTTATATGGGTATAGGGTAAGTTGTAGGTACTTGTAAAAAGAAAGACGTACACCCTAAGGAATGGCATTTTTTTAAAGATTATTTATTTATTCACGACAACACAGAGAGAGGCAAAGACATAGGCAGAGGGAGAAGCAGGCTTCCTGCGAGGATCCTGATGCAGAACTCGATTTGAGGACCCCAGGATCACAACCTGAGCCAAAGGCAGAAGCTCAACCACTGAGCCACCCAAGTGCCCCCAGGAATGGCATATTTTATAAGCATAGTTTCCCTTTCTTTGCCGTGGCAATACACAAAAAAGGGTTCTTTTTTTTTTTTTTTTTTTTTGTAGCAGCATCCTGACTTCAGATAATGCCTTATAATTACAGTTAGTGTAAAAAAAGAGAATAACCGAAAGAAAAAAAGTCACAGAGTTGGAGAGATAATTTTTAAGTGTTGATCCTGCTTTCAGTATTTGAGATTCTTTTTTTTTTTTTTTTTAAGTTTTTATTTATTCATAGAGACGCAGAAAGAGAGAGGCGCAGAGGCACAGGCAGAGGGAGAAGCAGGCTCCATGCAGGGAGCCTGACGTGGGACCCGATCCAGGGTCCCCAGGATCAAACCCCGGGCTGCAGGTGGCACTAAACCGCTGCGCCACCGGGGCTGCCCTGAGAAGATTCTTAAAGTCATTATACTAGTTTTGATCTTGATGAGAAGTCCTAGTGTTTTATTTTTATTAAACATGTTAGAATTTTCTAAGTAAAATTTAACATTTCTTTTTGCTCAATAAGTGTTTATATGAAAGAAATAATGTTCAGTCTATGAATGTTATCTTTCTGCATTTCTTTGAAAAGAAATTTTGTTTAGAAGTTTTTGTCTGGTCCTATAGTGAATGTATAAGATGTATTTCTTTGTTCATAATATAGGTCATTTTATTACATATTTTATAGATCTTTTGCTTCCAGATCTATACTAAATTTTTTTGTGGTATGAATGACATATTGAGTTTTCCTAGATGTTATTTACAATTGTGCCTTTCATAAATATCGATAGGCATATAATTATATAGGATTAATTTTTAAAAGCTGTATTGAAAAAAAACTATTGAGATATCTTTGACATGTAAAAATTATAAATATATAAGGTATGCACTTCATATTTTTGTATATATACACACTGAAAAGACCACCAAAATGAAGCCAATTAATATATCCATCCACCTAGTTATTATTTAGTGTGTGTACATGTATTAAGGTCTAATTTAAGATATGTCCTCTTCTCAAATTACAGGTATATAATACATTATTACCTGTTGTCACCATGTGTTGTATCTTTATGGAGAATTTTAAACTGAAACCAAGTAGCTATTTATAGTTGTAGGAATCAGTGTGAGGGAATATCAGGGCTTTACACAATTTTATCAGTATGTGAATATAGTGTAAGTCCTACTACAGTATTTCTGTTTCATCAGAGACTGATTTTATGTGTGGTCCGCTAAAGGGAATAAAAACTACTAAAGTGAGTGGTTGAATATGTTAGAGTGATTTTGGTGAGATGGAATGGTGTGGCGTTTGAGTCTTTTTCATAAAGCATACTTTGTTTTTTAAAAAAGAAAAGATGATCTTGAAGTTCTGTCTTGACCTACAGATTTAACAGGTTTGTTGTTCAGTAAACTTTTCCTTAATCTATGTAAAGGTCTGAACACGAGAGACACTCCCCGAACTGCCCATTTGTGAAGGGTGAGCACACACAGAATGTGCCGTTGTCCGTCACTCTCGCCACGAGTCCTGCACAGTTTCCCTGTACGGACGGAACTGATAGAATATCTTGCTTTGGGTCAGGGAGCTGCCCTCACTTTCTCGCTGCCGCAACAAAACGAGGAAAGATCTGCATATGGGATGTTTCCAAACTTATGAAGGTATATTTTAGTTTTAAGTAACAGGTTAGTAATTGAGGAAAAAATCCATCTTAAACTTAGGCTTTTCATTTGTTTAGGTGCACTTAAAGTTTGAAATTAATGCATATGACCCAGCAATTGTACAGCAGCTTATTCTGTCGGGAGAACCAAGCTCAGCAGTTGAATCAAGGAGACCAACTTTGGCGTGGCTGGAAGACTCCTCTAGCTGCTCAGACATACCAAAATTGGAAGGAGATAGGTGTGTGAATTTTTTTTTAGTTGCATTTATAAAAGTTATGTGTTTTTCTAAATTTTATATTCTCTTAATTCTACTTAAAGAAGCAGAAAAAATTACTAGGTGAAGAGAGTAGAGAACAAATATATATATATATTTTTTTTAATTTTTATTTATTTATGATAGTCACACAGAGAGAGAGAGAGAGGCAGAGTCACAGGCAGAGGGAGAAGCAGGCTCCATGCACCGGGAGCCCGACATGGGATTCAATCCCGGGTCTCCAGGATTGTGCCCTGGGCCAAAGGCAGGCGCTAAACCGCTGCGCCACCCAGGGATCCCGAGAACAAATATTTTGTTATAAAATCTGAAAGAGCTGTGTGATACTTGAAAAATTTTTATTCAGCAGTGCCAGCAATGCCATCGTCTGTAAGATGTACTTTATTTTCTGTCTCAGTCTTTGCCAATTGGAAAGAATTGCTGCACTGAAAAATAAAGTCTAAATAAGGAAATAAAATCCCTGGATTAAATTTACCATTTTGCCTTCTTCTACATCTTTTCCTAGAGCAGTTGAACCAAGTGATTTTGGTTTCCACTTTTTTTTTCATTAGCACCTCAAATTGTAGAAGTGTTAATGAATAGTGGAATAACCCATGGCTAGGGAAGATGACCTGATGATTTAGAGCAGTTTATCAGTAGTCATCAGTGAGTTGAGGCATGATGATTACTGCTGTAGAGATATTTTGGTAAGACATCTTTCATTCAGCTTGTCTGACAATCTTGATTTTTGTAGCTGTATTTGATCTTTGTGGGGGCAAGAAGGTCAACATATAATTTTACTTTACCGACTCGTCTCCCAAGACACTGCAGTTATAACTCTGAACTGGGCTAGGATTACAGAGCAATATATGCAGTATTCTCAACAGATAGAATGAAGGGTTCCATAAGCCACTCAACTTGTCTTAAGCAGTAGAAACTACTCCCTTTGAAGATTCTGAAAGTAACAGTGTGAAATGGAGCCTACTTAACTGTGATCAGATGTCCTGATGCTGAGATGATCTATCATTTCACTTGCAGGGGCTTCCTATATTCTGATGTGTGATAGACGCTATACCACAGTCAGTAACTTAATACTGTTTTACTTCACAGTCCCTTTGGTGGCATGTACTTTCATTGAGAACTAATGTAAAACTTGATTAGTGCAATTTAATTCATTAATGGAAATAATAGAGAATTCACAGATTAATTGGAAAGGTCATTTCTGTCTAGTCTTTCTTGGTTAATGATATGTATAAATTACGAGTAGGTAAATGAATGTGGTCTCAGTTCTGGAACAGACTGAATTAAAACTTCATGGCTGTTCTTAGTTACTATAAATCCCTGTGAGAGCTTGATGAAAAAGCTGCTGAGCTGCTGTTGTCTGAGTTTTGACCACATTTGTCAATAGGACTAGAATGTAAGTGTGCTTGAGCTCTGTGATTTTCTTAGAAGTTAGTGGAAAATTAATAGAAGATAATGAAATTGGTTTGTGCTTCTGAACACTGATTTTGTTTTTTTTAAGGATCTATTTATTTTAGAAAGAGCACGAACGGGTAGGGGAGAGGGAGAAAGAATCTGAAGCAGACTGTATGCTGAGAGCAGACCCCACCATGGGGCTCAATCTCATGACCCTGAGATCATGACCTGAGCCGAAACCAAGAGTTAGTGCTTAACTGACTGAGCCATCCAGGCCACCCCTGAACACTGTAATTTTTAAAAAAGATTTTATTTATTTATTTGACAGAGAGGGAGCATAAGTGGGGCAGCTGGAGAAGCAGGCTCCCCGCTGAGCAGGAAGCCCTATGTGGGGCTGATCCCAGGAACCTGGGATCATGACCTGAGCTGAAGGTAGATCTACCTTCATCAGGTTAACTGAGCCACCCATGCGCCCCCTGAACACTGATTTTTATTAGAACTTTTGTCTTGGAGTTTTGTATTAGTGGATTAAAAATTAAATCATGACATACTTTTAAGATTAGACACATATCACACACACACAGGTAAAATGTACCCAGTGTTTCAGGTGGACAGGTATTATATGGGAAAGTGTGCTGGAGTTGAGATACGAATCTCTGCATGCTCTTAAGAGGTAGTCTTTCTAGGGTAGAAGGACCCTTTTCTCCTAAGAAAATGACGTCATTCAGGGATCCCTGGGTGGTGCAGCGGTTGGCGCCTGCCTTTGGCCCAGGGCGCGATCCTGGAGACCCGGGGTCGAATCCCACGTCGGGCTCCCGGTGCATGGAGTCTGCTTCTCCCTCTGCCTGTGTCTCTGCCTCTCTTTCTCTCTCTCTTTGTGTGACTATCATAAATAAATTAAAAAAAAAAAAAAAAAGAAAATGATGTCATTCATACAGAAACAATACTCTTAAATTGGAGTGATAGAAGGAAGCTAAAGAGTTGGAAGTACCATCTCTAACCTCAGTCTTCCTCTCTGGCTTTTCACTCCCCCAAAGGTAGCAGGATTTCTGTAGTGAATAAAGTGAACTAAACTAATACTGATTTTGTGGCACAAGATACAACATAATTTGTTTTAAAATATACTGTGTGGGTTTCATTAGTTTGAATAATAATAGGTTAATTGAACAAATTAAAGCTTAGCCAAGAAGTTTATTTTTATTTATTTATTTATTTGTAGCCAAGAAGTTTAATTAGCAGCTTAGTTTGCTTATGGATTGTTTATGATCGTTTCTACTTGAAAGGCAACATTTGTTGTTGTTCTGAATTTATTCAGGGAATAATAGTTATTTGAGAAGGAAGATTATTTGGGAACACATTTAATTTTAGGAAATTAACATTTTTATCTTATTTGTATATTTTTCAAATTGGTAAAAATTTCCTGTATTAAAGTTTGAAATTGTTTATAGTATTGATACATCAAAGCTAAAGTATCCCTGTAATACTAGTATCTCCAGTTTTCAAAAACAGATAATCCTAAATAACCATTTAAAATTTATTTGTAATATCTTGTTTATTTTGCATGTTTATTACTCTGCAAAAGGTCTTGCACATGTAAAAGGCTTTAGTAAATCTAGAGTCTATTAAATACCTATTGCATGCTTAATGTAGAAAAATTGGACAATACAGAGAAGTGAAGAAACATAAGAGTATCCATAATCACATCCAGTTAACATATATATAAATTTTTAAATATGTATTTGTTTTTAAATTCATATTTAAGTTTTATTAAGGTATAGTTACATATCATAAAATTCACCCTTTTAGCATACAATTCAATCATTTCACTCATGATTTTATTATGAAATGGTATGAGAATTGTTCTATCATTAAATAATTTTTTGAAAAAAGATTATAGTTTGAAAAACTTTAGAAAGAGGTTTTTTGTTTTTTTGTTTTTTTGTTTTTGGTCTTTTGCCCGTTAAGGTGATTATCTGGCAACCTTTTGTAACATTATTTGTAATTTCCTATCAAGACACCTAGAATCCTACTTTAAAATACACAACTAGTTGGGTGCGCTCTGGTGGCTCAGTTAGTTAAGCATCTGCCTTGGGTTCAGGTTGCGATCGATGGAGCCCTGAGCCCTGAATCTGACTCCCTGCTCAGTGGGGAGCCTGTTACTCCCTCTCCATCTACCTGCCATCCACCCTGCCTGTGCTCTTTTTCTCTCTTTGTCAAATAAATAGATAAAATACACAACTCCCTGGTGTGCCTGGGTGGCTCAGTCAGTTAAGTGTCCAACTCTTTTTTTTTTTTTTTAATATTTTATTTATTTATTCATTAGCGGGAGAGAGAGGTGGAGACACAGGCAGAGGGAGAAGCAGGCTCCATGCAGGAGCCTGATGTGGGACTTGATCCCGGGACTCCAGGACTACACTCTAGGCCAAAGGCAGGCACTAAACCACTGAGCCACCCAGGGATCCCTAAGTGTCCAACTCTTCTTTTTTTTTAAATTTATTTATTCATTCAGAGAGAGAGAGAGAGAGGCAGAGAGAGAAGCGGGCTCCATGCAGGGAGCCCGACGTGGGACTTGATCCCGGGTCTCCAGGATCACGCCCTGGGCTACAGGCAGCGCTAAACCTCTGCGCCACCGGGGCTGCCCCTAAGTGTCCAACTCTTGATCTCAGCTCAGGTTTTGATCTTAGGGTTGTGAGTTCAAGCCCCATGCTGGGTTCTTACATTGGGTGTGAGGATATACATACATACATACATACACACACACAAAAAGAAAGAGAGAGAGAGAGAGAGAAAGAAAGAAAGAAAGAAAGAAAGAAAGAAAGAAAGAAAGAGAAAGAAAGAAAGGAGAAAGAAAAAGAGAAAGATATACAAAAAGAAAGAAAAAATGAAAAAAAAGAAAAAGACAAAGAAAATGACAAAGAATAAAAAATAAAATATATAGTTATTTTATTTAAACCTTTATTTCCTTAGATTCTGGGTAATGTTTGATTTTTTCTTAAAGTGAAAACCCTCCCATACTTGAGGTCTGTTTTGTCTTCTTGGTTTGGAGTTTGTCATTCTGGATAATTCCCAGTGTTTAATATTTCCTGTTGGGGTTTTTTTTTTTTTTTGGTTTATTTTTCCTCATATCTTTATTATTTCTCTGAAATCAACTAATTAGCATTTAAATAGCTTACGGCTACTTAGCAGTGAATCTTGAACTTTTGCACATTTTTTTGTTTTAAATTATAGCACAGAATAGTTTTATGAAGTTATTTCCACCTGAAAAATTTATTTATTTTTTAAAAGATTTTATTTTTTTGAGAGAGAGAGTGGGAGAGTACAAGCAGGGGGAGCACAGGAGAGGGAGAAGCCGGCTCCTCTCTAAGCAGGGAGCCCAATGTGGGGCTCAATACTAGGACCTTGGGATCATGACCTGAGGTGAAGACGGATGCTTAACCGGCTGAGTCACCTAGGTGCCCCTCCATTTGAAAAATTTAAAACAGCAGTTTGTCAAAAATGTCCAACTGAGTCCTGCCCCTGCCCTTGCTCTATATTCCAGTATTCCAGACATTTTTTTTTTAACAGAGATTACTAACTTATATTTCATTTAAAATTGCATCAGAGGGATCCCTGGGTGGCGCAGCGGTTTGGCGCCTGCCTTTGGCTCAGGGCGCGATCCTGGAGACCCGGGATCGAATCCCACGTCAGGCTCCCGGTGCATGGAGCCTGCTTCTCCCTCTGCCTATGTCTCTGCCTCTCTCTCTCTCTCTCTCTCTGTGACTATCATAAATAAATAAAAATTAAAAAAAAAATAAAATTGCATCAGTGCCTGGTTATTTCAGTTGTAAATGAAATATATTGTTTCAGAACAGGAGAGTTAATATTACTTTCCCTCAAAGTGCATCTTTTTATTTTTTTAATTGAGGTCATCAGAACATTAGAACTGCTGTAGAATGCTGTAGAAGTGTTGATTGTTAGAATACAGACACAGCTTAATATTATACTAGAGTAATTTTTTATTAATTTTTTTTCTTGTCTGATAACAGAGAATGAGGATAAAGATGGATGAAAGACAGAGGCTGACAATTTCTTGACTAAGTGAAGAGAAAAGGAGGGACTTCCGTCTCTTTTTAACCTCCTCTTGTAATAGTTTCCCTGCTTGTTAAGGAGTTATCAGCCCTTCCAAAACAAACAAATAAAACCCAAAACGAAAATGAAATGTGTGTATGTGTATGTGAGAGAGAGAGTATATGTACATATACACATTTATTTGATTTTAGGACAACTTTCCTGAATTCAGTAATAGTTATTACAGTTTTACTACCTGAAGCTTTAACTTGATTTTATTAGCTGACACTCTCTTTTATCCATTTATTTACCCAGACTATTCCCAGTCATACCTTAAAAGTCTTTAAATCTCTACAAATTTTATTATAGATTCTTAGAGGTTTCCATACTCTATTTCAGATAGATAATTATTTTATGATTTTAAGTTAATTGATTATAAGCATTACCAGTCAGTTATGATCTGACTATATATATGTTATTTAAGCTAGTTTTAATAATTTTGTATGGTACTTACATATGAGATGCAGAGCAGTGGTTTTTATAACGTACTTTTTTCTTTGTCTCATAATATGCGTATGTTTTTTTTTGAAATTCAAATTATTTTTTACTTTGTCTTTAAGTGATGATTTACTGGAGGATTCAGACAGCGAAGAGCATTCCAGATCAGATTCTGTGACAGGTATGTTAAAAATGTTAGATACTCTGTTTTTTTAAATTCTTGCATTTATACAGTTACAGGTAAGGCTAAATATTACTTTAGTTCTGAAGTTCTTAGTTAATGCAAACTCTACATTTTTACTAAAACACAGAGAAAACTCAAATGTTAAATGTTAGAGATCTTGAATTAGTATATGTAGAGTCCCATACTTAAATTTTAAGTGGTACTTATTTGAGCCAAACAAGTGAAGTGACAGTTTTACTGAGTTTTTGTCACAAATGTCAAGAAATTGACATTAAGCCCTTCAGAATGTGTTCAGTATATTTGCATGATTTATTCTATTATTAAATAAAAGTATTATTGAAATTAAAGTTCTTTATTCCCAAAATAAAACAGGTGAAGAGAGAAAAAATTTTAAAGTATAAAATCAGACATTAAGGCATCAAGTAAGTGCTGCCTTACTCATTATCTTAAATGTTAAAGCGAAAGCATGTGTATTTCATATTTTAATGTACTTATGTAATAGGCAAGGCTAATCGTACATCTCAAAATAGTTTTTCTATATCAGAATTCAAATTCTGCATTTATTATAGGCAAAATGCATTTCCCAGTACATAAGAGTTATGTTAACCTCTGTGAATTAGAATTTTGGGGACTGATTATGATAAAAAAGCACAGTACCTGGGAAGTAGCCATATTTTTAAAAAGTGTTATTAAATTGTGGCAGTTTTGTAATGTTATACCTCATGAACTGAGGACATATATAACTTGTTAAATCTCTGGGGGAGAAACACACATGGCTTTGTGTGGTAGAGTTTTCAAAGATTAGAGTATAGAATAACAGGTGCTCTCTAAATTCTAAAATGTCCTGAAATTTTTTTAAAGCCCCCAAACAATGCTGGACTGATTTGGGGTTAAACCTTGTTGTCTTTTGAAGTAGTTTTTAGCAAAGAAAAAAAAATTTAAGTGGGAAAATACCCTGAAAAATATACAGATATATAATTAGCTCTAGAAAAAGAAAAAATAGATTCATTAGAAAAATTAGTCTGATGAAGAGAATACTCTTTTGCCATTTTGCTGTCCTTTTGCAAAAACAGAAAAGGGCTACATTTGTATTTCTTAATCTGAGAAAGAATAATAAACTGGTCACAGGTTACCTGGAGACCTATTTAGAGCTTGAACTCTTCTGCTAACCTACTCTTTGGTCTTGTCACTTAAACTCTCTGGGCCTCAGTTTTTCTTAGTAAAGTGTTTAAACTAAGTGTTTCTTTTTCTGCTCTTAAAGTTTTTAATTCTAACCATAACCTTGTATGCTGTAGTTTTGCTCTTTTTTTCTGGGTCCAATGATTTCAGTAGGTATTTTTTGTAATTATACGTATTTCTTGTCAGCTTCCTTATCCCTTTTCTAAGGAATGTTGGAAAATGTTACTCTGTCTTTTTCATCTATGCCTAGTTGCTTTTCACATTCCTTTAGATACTATAGTCCTGTTTACCTCACTTCCCTGTTTCTAGAAAGTCACCATGTATTTTTGTTGACGTTTTCTGTGATACCTCATTTAGGGTTGGGATTGTTGTCCTTATGTAGTATTAAAAGATGGCTATGGAAAGAAGAAAATCCTCTGGTTCAAAATTTTTAATTCCTTCCTTTTAGGATTTAGAAGTAGTTCATTCATTTGTAGTAAAATATGTACGGTAGTCCACCCCACCCAATGGGGTTTCACTTTCCACAGTTTCAGTTACCTCTGGTCCACTGTTATCCTGAAGCAGATGACCTTCCTTCTGACATGTGGTCAAAAGGTCAGTAGTAGCGTAACACTAGGACACAATGCCTATGTCATTCACTTCACTTCTCATTACGTAGGCATTTCATCAACTCGTCCCGTAGGCATTTTATCTCACATTGTCACAAGAAGAGTGAGTACAGTATAGCAAGATATTTTGAGAGAGAGACTACACTGGCATAACTTTATTACAGTTTATTATAATTCTATTTTATTATTAGATATTGCTGTTAATCTCTTACTCTGCCTAATTTGTAAATTAAACTTTATTATATGTATGTATACAAATAAAATGTAGCACATACAGAGTTTTGTACTATCTGCACTTTCAGGTGTCCACTGGGGATCTTTGAATGTATCCATTGCCTATATAGGGAGGGAACTACTGTATATTCTCAGTTAATTCTGTTGTATTGGTAGTTTATTGGTGAGTTTATGGAGGCTTCTGATGTGAATGGGAGATGTGTTCTATTCCTGAAGTATCTAAAATAAGTCGTAGATGGTATTTCAAAACTTACAGTTACCAACTCTAGGTGATTCCCATCAAAGTGAACGATACAGTCTGAAGGATTGTGGAATGCATTTCTTAATTTCAAAAATGTTGAAGACTAAGAGACTTTTACTGTTTTCCATTTGAAGGTTATGACTTTTGAAAGTATCTAGATGATGTCAGAAAGAAAAGTTTGATTTTGGGACCAGATAACTGAATTAAGGATAAATATGCTTTGTGTGAAGAGTGGGAAGAATGTTAGGAGTTTGAAGAAGGGTTCAAACTGAAATTTGATAGTTTTAGAAAAATGCTTAGGTAAAACTAGTTGCTCATCTCAGGAATCTGGGCTGATAGAACTGTTGGCGTACACTACCTAGGTAAGCAGAGTAGTGATTATATGGACAATATGTGGAATGATTATGTGGATAGTGTACTGTAGGCTGTTTGTAGGTATATTGTGTAAATACTTGTTTCATAGTTCAGTAGGTTGGAAAAATTCTGAGATGGGGTATTGGGTTTCTTTACTGCAGTATTTGACAGTTATCATTATGTTTTGTCAGTTTTCCTAAGTAGAATGTACAGCATAGGCTGTTTCCTAGGTGTTGCTTAAATTGTTGGGAAGAAGCAGAGTAATAATGCCACTTGTCATACTGCCCTTCTTAATGAATAGTTCCACTGTTTCTGCCACTAACTTTGAATATTTCTTATATGTGTTTTAATATATGTAATTAGTGGTTATTTGTTATTATCGATCTATAAATACTAAAATAGCCTTTTCTTGGCAATTTCTGACCATAACTTAAAAAATATCATTTATATAAGTTTCAGTTTAGTCCAATAAATAGTTGAGCATCCTCAAGATTTATTACAGTGTATTACATGCTGTCAAAATCTTACTGTCAGCTTTTAATTTTATTATTCTAAATTAGTTAATATTTATATAATATATTAAATATTATAATATTTACAATATAAATATTTCATGGCAGTATAGACAGGCTACATGTGAATGTAGCCAAATGAGTGGTTACATAAATGTAACTGGTTGTAACTGGTTCAATGTAACATTGAAATGTAACCAGTTTCATTAGGACAATTAAACTATTGAGTGTATAATTAAAATTTACTTTCTTTTAACTGGAAATGGTTTCAGTTTTAGGTCATAATAGTGACATTATATGAAATGAGATTATCCTCAGAAAATAGGGAATTCTAGATAAAGCTGTCAGTGAGCATTTTAAAGAAATAATGAAAGAGTTAACAAATTGTGTAAATAGAACTTTTAGAACATCTTAAGTGTATGATGTTCCATGAATCTCAGTTGCACATTACTTGGGCAGCTTTCAAACTTTCATGCAGTTGCCTGGAGTTATTTTATATTTATTTCTTTTACTCTCTTCTGTATTCTTATCTAGAATTGTAAAGCCAATCCAGTGTTTTTTTTTTTTTTTTTTTTTTCCAGAAGAAATACTTAGACTTACTGTTGCTAATAATGTTGTTGCCCGACTGATAGTATTTTTTGCTTTTGGGAAAAAAAACAAAATAGGTTCAGACCTTCAGTTCAGTATCAAGAGATTATATATACCTGGTTTAGGGGTTGAATGACCTCTTGCAAGGTTTTGTGTAGACAGACATGGCATGCTTGGAGTGTTGAGACTGAGAAATGACTTTCGTACTCTTTGTAAGGGGACAGCTTGAAGAGCACACAATGGATGAATGATTATTAAGGGGTAATGTAGTTGACTTTAAATGAGCTATAAATTAGCAGATTATACAGAAGATACTTATGCTTCACTTTAAAATGGCAAATTGTGGGAACTTTTTCTTCCTAGTTATTTTTTTCTAAGCTGAGTTTAGGATTACATTGTGTACTATGATAATCAACTGATAATTAGCATGGTGGGGTGGGAGAGAGGAGAGGATGCTATGACTCCTTCTAAATGGTAAAAGAAAGGGAACTGATGTTGTAATGACGTTTCATGGATATTCTATAAAGTGCATAAGTGACAGTTATAATGGTATTGAGTATTTTTTGGTTTAGAATTGAAGGGCAGAACTCCTGTTATTTATTTATTTTTTGGAATCCTGTTATTTTGATACTAATAATCATTCTCCCAAATTAAAGAGGATGGGGGAGTTTTGCTCATAAATTACCAGGAGAATATATTCTAAATTGAAAATGATTTTGAGTCTCTTGAATACTTCAGTGGTTTTTCAGTGTAGATTTGTCTCAGATTTGATTAACTTATCTTTAAAATACTTTAAATTCTTCCACTTACATAATTATAATGCACTGATTGGATGAGTAAAAAAAGAAAATTAATGAAAATGTAATACTAAAGATTTGTGATTTGCATTTTCAAGGCCAATTCTAATGAATATTATTCCTTTTCAAAGGGCATACATCACAGAAGGAAGCCATGGAAGTGAGCCTTGATATAACAGCACTCAGCATTCTCCAGCAGCCTGAAAAACTTCAGTGGGAGATTGTGGCAAATGTGCTTGAAGATACTGTTAAGGATCTTGAAGAACTTGGGGCAAATCCTTGCTTAACAAACTCTAAGAGTGAAAAGACAAAGGAAAAGCACCAGGAACAACACAACATTCCCTTTCCATGTTTATTAGCTGGAGGTTTATTAACATATAAATCTCCTGCTACCTCACCCATTAGTAGTAATTCTCACAGGTCACTGGATGGTTTAAGCAGAACTCAGGGTGAAAGTATATCAGAACAAGGGTCAACTGACAATGAATCCTGCACTAATTCAGAATTGAATTCTCCTCTGGTAAGGAGGACTTTACCCATTTTGCTTCTTTATAGCATCAAGGAATCTGATGAGAAAGCAGGAAAAATATTTTCACAGATGAACAATATAATGAGCAAAAGTTTGCATGATGATGGTTTTACAGTTCCACAGATTATTGAAATGGAGCTGGATAGTCAGGAGCAGTTATTATTGCAGGATCCTCCTGTGACTTATATTCAGCAATTTGCAGATGCAGCAGCCAACCTTACCTCTCCAGATTCTGAGAAGTGGAACTCTGTGTTTCCCAAGCCTGGAACTTTGGTTCAGTGCTTAAGGCTGCCAAAGTTTGCAGAGGAGGAGAATCTTTGTATAGACTCCCTAACTCCTTGTGCTGATGGAATTCATTTGTTGGTAGGACTGCGGACATGCCCTGTTGAATCCTTGAGTGCAATAAATCAAGTAGAGGCCTTGAATAATTTAAATAAATTAAACTCTGCACTATGTAATAGACGGAAAGGTGAGCTGGAATCAAATCTTACTGTAGTGAATGGTGCAAATATTAGTGTAATCCAACATGAATCACCAGCAGATGTACAAACTCCTTTGATAATTCAGCCTGAGCAGAGGAATGTTAGTGGCGGATATTTAATACTTTATAAAATGAATTATGCCACTCGGATAGTGACTTTAGAAGAGGAGCCAATAAAAATCCAACATATCAAAGACCCCCAGGACACAATTACCTCGCTCATTTTGCTTCCACCAGATATATTGGATAATCGAGAAGATGACTGTGAGGAACCTATTGAGGAAATGCAGTTAACCTCAAAGAATGGCATTGAAAGCGAAAAAAAGGCTGATATTTCTACTCTTGGACACCTGGTAATAACCACTCAGGGAGGATATGTAAAAA
Organism: Canis lupus familiaris; assembly: GCF_011100685.1. Lineage (NCBI taxonomy): Eukaryota > Metazoa > Chordata > Mammalia > Carnivora > Canidae > Canis > Canis lupus. Next base: position 25,705,263 of record NC_049238.1, read on the forward strand.
TACTAGATCTTTCAAACTTTGAAATTTTGGCCAAAGTGGAACCTCCCAAAAAGGAGGGCACTGAGGAACAGGATACATTTGTTTCTGTCATTTACTGCTCGGGCACAGACAGGCTGTGTGCGTGCACCAAAGGTAAGCTGTTGGTTTGTTTGGTTCTCTTACAAATCTTATAAAATCAGTGTATATGGCATTCATTTATATGCATACCTAGTATGAATTTTAGATTCATATAGATGGAGATAAATTTATTTTTTTAAATAATGAAGTGGTAAACTTTCTACTGTTTTAACTTTTTAAAACTTTTTTCTACTGCCCTAGGTAAGGATTCTAATTGTAAATAAGTTAATAAGTCTCTCAGAAAGTATCTTCTCTGCTTTAACCTCAAGAAAATAACCTGCTGTTGTTTCTGTGAGTCCTCACTCTGCATCTGCTCAAATGTGTGGCCTTGGGCAAGTTACTTTAAACTCAGTAAACCTTTGTTTATCTATAGACAAGGATAAGAAGGCCTGTTACCAGACTTCTTAGAATTAAATAATGTATGTAAAGTTTTTGGCCCAGAGTATATATACTGGTTGTTATCTCCTTCTGAAATAATATTTAGCAAATAATTACTAGTTTTGCCAAATAAATTTTTCTTGTCTGATTTACTCCTAGCCTTTGGCTGATGGTTGAATCACCTTGCAACATCTGAGGCCCCATACAGAGGAACACATAGTGTGCATATTGTCCCTCTACTTTTCTTATTATATATTTTAAGTTGGAAAGATAAAGCAGTTTTTGAAAAGGATTACTGATAAAATCAGGCAAAGTGAATAGTTTTATTGATAGTTCAGCAGGAATGTAGGACCAGGAGGTACTTGAAGCCCAGATAACTATAACCATTGATTAGGAGAGGAACTGAGCGTGAGGAAAGTCCTACATCTCATTCATGGTTCTTGGGAGGCATTAACTTGACTTTTTCCTTGCTTTAAAAGATTGCAAGAGTTTGACTAAGAAGGGTAGTGGTGAATATAGTGTTTCAGATTGCCTTCTTTGAAATACATTTAAGGAAAATAAGGGGAAGAAAAATCTTCAAATAACATCAAACCCCAGACAGATTAATTTAAAAAATGAGCAATGCAGAATAACTTTAGACTAATAAAACTTTGGAGTAGAGTTATAAAATTTAGAAAAATTTTAAAATACTATGTGGTGTGAAGGATAATTTGAAGTTATTAATCATGTATATGCCAGTTCATTGTGGTGATAGCTTTACTTCTGGTAATTCTTTTAGTCATCATGACAACTTTATGAGGTATTTACTATTATTGTCTCCATTTTACAGATAAGGAAACTGAGAGTAGGAGAGGTGAAGTAACTTGCCTAAGTCACAGAGCCAGTAAATGACAGAGTCAGAATTCATACCTGGGCATCTGTTGTCAGGGTGCTTAAAGTACATTATATTGCCAGAATGTAACAAAACATGAGACTTGTAGGAGCACCTGGGTGGCTTATTGGTTAAGCATCTGATTCTTTTTTTTAAGATTTTATTTATTTATTCATGATAGACACAGAGAGAGAGGCAGAGACAGAAGCAGGCTCCCTACATGGGACTCGATCCTGGGTCTCCAGGATCGTGCCCCGGGCCAAAGGCCGGCGCCAAACCGCCGAGCCACCCAGGGATCCTAAGCATCTGACTCTTGATCTCAGCTCAAGTCTTGATCTCAGGGTTGTGAGTTCAAGCCATGGTGGGCTTGGAGCCCACTTGAAAAAAGAAGATTCGTTGAGTTTTAAAGAATGTTATTTTAATGTGAAAGATTAAAAAAAAAAATGAAACTAATTTAATGTGCCATGAGCTATCCAGAATGGAGCTGGATTGGAAACCTGAGTGACCTGGCCCCAGGACACATCTGTGTAAGATACTAGTATTTTCCAGGAATATAGTCAAGGTTTAATCATTTTAATTGTTTGATGATATATGCTTTTGTGAGACAGAGAAGTAGTAGGGTTTTTTTGTTGTTGTTTTGTTTTTGTTTTTTAAGAATTTATTTGACAGAGAGCACAAGCAAGGGGAGCAGCAGGCAGAGGGAGAGGGAGAAACAAGCTCCCCTTGGAGCAGAGATTCCAATGCACAACTCAGTCCCAGGGCCGTGGGATCATGACCTGAGCCGAAGGCGGTCGCTTAACTGACTGAGTCACCCAGGCACACAAGAAGTAGTATTTAAATAGATTAATGTATCCTTGGAGTTTGGACAACAGAAAATCCTGGGAATCAATCTCATGTGATAGGGAATTTATCCAGATGGATCAAAGCACAAGAAATAAAGCCTAAGAAGTTAACCACTTTGAAAATTATCCCCTAGCTCTTCAACCATTGACCGATCAAGATGTGTTTGAAAGGATGAGATTAGTAACAAATAAGAGAAAAGAAAAGTTGATGTTTTAAAATGTACATATGATAGTCCATAAAGTAATTGTAAACTTTTTAAAAAGGATTACAGACTATGATTCAAATGGACATGACATTTCCATGACAAGTCATAAGAATGTATTCAAATAGCTAACTCTTTTTTTCTCATAAAGGATCATTGAGCCTTTTGATAAAAATCTACAACTAATAAATATTGTAAGGTAATTTCAAATAGTATCAATAATATACTAAAGATAGAATTGATGCAGCTATGTTTGATTAAAGTTCGGAAATAGTACATACATACATATACTTATACGTATATACCACCAGCCAGCCACTCCAGAAATGTGGGCCACTTTCTCCACAGCTGGCAGAGGGCTGAGGAATGGGGGATGGCAACTGTTTCCTTCAGGCCACTTTCATGAAAGATCGGCAGCCGTTCCCTTTATCAGGCATCGTCTGGTCATTGTTTCCTGTTAGGCTTCAGAGTTCTGAAATAGTTGATTTCAGTCACTTTTTAGTTCAGTAGCTGACCTCTAGAACTTCCAGTCTAGAACTTCCTACTCCACCATTTGGCGTGACATTACTGCTGCTTTTGTTGAGATATTTTTTTTTGGTGTTCTGTTCTCGGTGATTTTGTCACAAACTACTTTAGAATAATACTGACTTAATTCTAGTAAAATATACTTTGTTCTAATATTTTTTCTCCTGCCCCTTTTTGCTACCAGTGTCTTGTATGTTGCATTTAAATAAGTTATAAACCCAAACAAAAAGAGTTACTGTATATAATTTTTGTCTTGTAAAAAAATTTACAAAGAAATGAGATAAAACATAATTCTGTTCACCTACTTTACTCATTTCATCACCTACAGTACTCATTTCTGGTGCGAGAGAGAGAGGGAATTTGGTATTGCTTTCTTTATCTTAAGGACTTTCTGTAGTACTTATTACAGGACAGATTTCCTAGCAAAAAATTTTGTTTATCCTGAAATGCTTCTATTTCACATTCGTTTTTGAAGAATAGTATTGTATAGAATTATTGGTTGACTATTTCTGTGCATCTCATTCAGTTGCCTTTGGCCTCCATTGTTTCTGGTAAGTCTGATGTTAATTTGCATTATTGTATTGCACATATACTCATACACATGATCTGTCCCATAGGTCTTTGAGATACTTTTCGTTTTTAAAACTTTTTTTTTTTTTTTTTTTTTGTTTAAATTCAGATTGGTTAAATTTTTTTTTTTTTGGGGGTAATTTCTTATGCTCTATTTTTATTTTACGGATTCCTTCTGCCATTTCAGATCTGCTTTGAGCCTCTTTTTTAAAAAGATTTTATTTATTTATTTATGAGGGGCAGAGAGAGAGAGAGAGAGAGGCAGAGACACAGGCAGAGGGAGAAGCAGGCTCCATGCAGGAAGCCCGATGTGGGACTTGATCCCGGGTCTCCAGGATCAGGCCCTGGGCTGAAGGAGGCACTAAACTGCTGAGCCACCCAGGCTGCCCTGCTTTGAGCCTCTTTAGTGAACTTTTCATTTTAGCTGTTTTATGTTTCAACTCCAGAATTTCCCTTTGTTCTTTAAAATAATTTCTAATTTTTAGTTGAGATTCTTGTTGAGTCATTTCCACCATTTGTTCCTTTAAATCTCCATACCTGATTTCCTTTTCTTCTATAAAAATATTTACAGTAGCTTTTTTGAAGTCTGTGTCAGCCAAATCTAAATCTTGGGAACTCAGAGATATTTCTCAATGACTTTGTTTTACTTAAGCATGGGTCACTCTTTCTTTACATGTCTTAAAATTTTTAATTTAATACTGGACATTTTAAAGAACATTGCAGAATTTTAGATTCTGATTTCCCCTCTTTGGAGGTTGTTGTTGCTTTCTTTGTTTGGTAATCCATCAGGACTACATCTGTGAAATCCATTTCTTTTACAGTATGAAGTCACTGATGTCTCCTCTCATTTTTTTTTTTTAATATTTTATTTATTTATGAGGGACACAGAGGAATGGGCAGGCTCCCTGCAGGAAGCCTGATGTGGGACTTGATCCCCGGACTCTAGGAGCACTCCCTGGGCTAAAGGCAAGCGCTCAACTGCTGAGCCACCCAGGGATTCCCCTTTTTCTGGTTTTAATTTTTAAATCTTGTTTCTTATTTGTTGCCTCTGTGTCCACTTAGCATAGTATTCAACCAAGATTTTGATAAGTAACTTCACCAGAGAGGCTGTATTCAGGTGTGTCTTGGCTTTTATTTGCTTTATTTTTATTTTCTGTTAGGCCCTCTCTCATCTTTTCTGAATATGCATGGGGCTTAGTTGACTGGGAATATGTGGATGGCTTGAGTCCCATCTCGTTTTGTTATACATGTGTACAACCTCTGCTCATTATGGATTATGTCAAGAGTTTAGCAAACTTCTTATGTTTTTGTAACTTTTTATTAAGTTTGCTTGCTCCAGTCAGGGTCATGACTTCAGATTGCGCCTCATATTTGTTGCCACTGAGTTCTTTAAACTGATGGCTCTCCAAATTCATTGACCCCCCCCTTTGACAGTAGCTTCCCATCTACCTGTCTTTATTGCTTGCCCCATCTTGGTTGAATGATAGTGTGTCTCACTTTATAGTTGCTTTTCAGGAAGAGGAGTTGACATCTTCCTTATTCGGTCATATTGGAAGTGAATCTCCAGATATTTGTGTAGAATATTCTTTTATCCATTGATTTTTCTCTTTAAATATTTGCTAACTTTGCCTTCAGTTTTTTCCTGTGAGAAATACAAAAAATGGAAACTCAATTTAATATTTCATTTCATTGTGAATCCTTAAAAAAATTAAGAATCTTTGTTCATTTTTGTTACTCCTGGGATATTTAGTGCATCAGTTTCCTCCTCTGTAAAGTGGCCACAGTAATAGTCCTTACCTCAGGGGTTTTTGTGAAGACTAAATGAATTAAGCATTTGTGTAGTTTATACTAGGTAAATAACTCTTTTCATATATGTTTATATATTTGTCATTTTCTATATTAAATTTAATTTTCAGTTTGTGATTCCTTGTCAATTTAATTTCTATGTTCCGGAAGATATGTCACTTTGGCAGCCCTGTTTATCTGCTTGTGAGTGATATTAAAATAAATTAAATTTCTTTTTTTTTTTTTTTTTATAAATTAAATTTCTTAACTAAGTAGTATGCATTTGTATGTTTACCCATATTCTATGTACTTGTGTTGATTAAATTTTACTACACTGTAGGTGGTGAGCTTCATTTTCTCCAAATTGGAGGAACTTGTGATGATATTGATGAAGCTGATATTCTAGTGGATGGATCTCTTTCTAAAGGGATAGAACCATCTTCCGAAGGTTCCAAACCTTTATCAAATCCTTCAAGTCCTGGCATTTCAGGTATGATACTAAGTATTTATTTATTTATTTATTTATTTATTTATTTATTTATATTTTTATTTTTACTTTTAAAAGATTTTATTTATTTATTCATGAGAGACAGAGAGAGAGGCAGAGACATAGGCAGAGGGAGCAGCAGGCTCCATGCAGGGAGCCTGATTTAGGACTCAATCCCGGGACTCCAGGATCATGCCCCAGGCCGAAGGCAGATGCTCAACCACTGAGCCCCCCAGGGATCCTGATACTAAGTTTTTAAATGAATCTTAAAAACACAAATTCTTGTGATATTCAAAATTTTCTTAGTCTATCTTAGATAATTTAAAAAATTCTTTCAGATTTTACCGTCAGCTTTTGGTTACTTTGATGAGGGACTCCATTTCTCTGTTGCCATTCTTTCACTAGGATTGTTTTTATTTATTATCCTTTTTTCAGTAGTTGGAAATTGTTGTAAACATTAAAAAGTTTTTTAACTGATGATCAGTTGGCCAGTATTGGTGATGTTACCTAAGACGTAAAAACATTATTTTGGCCATTAAGGAGCTTTTGTTCTAGTTTGGGAGGGGGGAAAACATGAAATAGAAGAGTTGATCAAGTATAAAGTCAGTGGAGTGGCTAATACTGATATTACTACTGGAATTGAAAAGCTGGAAAAATATTCTCTTACTAGGGTATATTCAGATCCTCACTGCCCTATTGTGCACCATTAGATAGACTTGTTTTTGTATGTTGTTTACTTCCTCTCTTTCTATGTTCTGTACTGCCCTCCAGAACTGTTTTCTCAGAAGTATAGTTTAAGTGTTACTCCTGCTTAAAACTTTTGGACTTCTATGAAACAACTCCAGTCTTCTCAGTGTTTGTTACAGTAAATGTTTTATGATTTCTTAAGTGATTCAGTCATGCCCTTTCCATGTCTCACTGAGTTCTCTTTCCCTACCCTTTATGACTACACTTAGTCTTTTTGTGCTCCCACAGTACCGTTAATGTTATACTCTTAGCCCTTAATACATTTTATTCCCTACATCTAGCATTTAAAAGGTTAATAAATCTTTAATGAAAAGTGTGTTTAAACTCAGATGTTTTCCAAATAGAAATAATACATAAAGTTGGTATTTGATTTTTATGAACCCTTAATATTTGGGCATTTGATCATTTTTCTTTGCACCAAGGCAAACCTTTAGTGATTATTAGTATAACATATGCTAAGTTTAGGGCCTATCAGTATAAACATGCTGTTCTATATATCCAGGTTTTTCAGCCTCAACTCTATTATTGATATTTTGGGCTAGATAATTCTTTGTTGTGGGCAGAGTGTCCTGTGCTGTATTACCAGATCTCTGGCTTCTACATACTACAGTCCAGCCGCACAATCACCTCCATCCATGTGGCCTTTGGGAGGCAAGATTGTCCCCTGATTGAGATAAATTGACGCATGTCTCATGCTACAATAAATCAAGACTTGATTATTTTGGTTATCTATACAGCTTGGTTTAAAAAGCTAACACAGTGAATGTTTCTTATTTTATAGGGTATTGTTATAACAAGAGAATTTTCATATGTAGTCCATAAATACTATTGGATAGAGAAAAGAATTACATTATAAGGAAATAAATAATGTAATGATGGGATATTGATATACTGTACTATTAACACTTACAAACAATATTTAACAGTTTTAGTCTGATTTCAAACGCTCTAAGCTTTGAGAAATGTGGTTTGAAGTATACATTTAATAATTCTTTTGAACTTACTGTAAATTTTCTTTGTGAAAATATTCTAAACCTATCAGATTTCATATTTTAATCTTTTCATAAACTTTTGTTAATTGGAACAGGCACAACAGCCTTTGTTTAATATTAGAAATTTCATATATATGAACACATTTTCATAAGAGAGAAACTAATCTTTCTGAAGCAGATTATTACTCTTAAAATATTGGTATGCATACAAGATATTCTTAACTATCACAGAAGTAAAATAGTGCTGGTGAAGGTTTTGGTTTCTAAGTATTTATCTGCCATCAGTGTAGCTTATGACTTCTAAAAAATTACTTTTTTATAAAGTAACAAAGAGCAAATATTATGTATTTATTGATGTTTAGCATTTTGTTTTGTAAATAACAAAGTCTTAAAGTTACTTATTGATTTGATACAGTTTTAGCTTGCATTTCAGGACTACTTTCATCGCCCTTGCTAACTTAGAGCTGGTGAAAGCTCAGTCACGGCTCTTCTGATAGGTTGAGTTTGGGTTTCTCCAATAAGGAATAACCTCTCCATAATATAAAATATTCAAGATGGATTTTTGTTATGGCCATTATGTAGTTAGTGCTAGTTACTTTATTTGCATATAGATAACTGAGCACACATTAATAACTCTAGGATATTTGGCAAGTTTTGTAATTGACTATATAAAACACATGCATGAAAGCTACTATTTTTTAAAACTTACTTCAAATTCTGTATTCACTATTATTAAGGAGTTGATTTATTGGTGGACCAGCCATTCACCCTTGACATCTTGACATCTCTAGTGGAGCTAACCCGCTTTGAGACTTTGACTCCACGGTTTTCAGCTACTGTTCCTCCATGCTGGGTAGAAGTTCAACAAGAACAGCAGCAAAGGAGGCATCCTCAACATCTGCATCAGCAACACCATGGAGATGCTGCTCAGCACACTAGAACTTGGAAACTACAGACTGACAGGTAAGACATTCTTCTAAGTTATTTCATTTTAAGTCCATATTTGTTGGCGGCAACATGTAATTCTTAGATATATTATTGCTTCTCTTAACTTTTGTATATTACTAACTTTGTTCTTTTCATTCATCACCTTAATTTTGGAAATTTCTATATTCTTGGTTGTAGGATAAAACAGAGTAATCCACCATTGCACTTAGTTTGGACATTCAGTTCACAAGTTTATTTAACAGATATTTATTTCTTTATTTATTTTAAAGGTAATTTTATTTATTTTTTTATTTAAATTCAGTTATTTAACATATAGTGTATTATTAGTTTCAGAGGTAGAGTTCATTGAGTCATCAGTCTTATATAATACCCAGTGCTTATTACATCGTGTGCCCTCCTTAATGTCCATCACCCAGTTGCACCATTCCACCTATTTAACAGATACTTAAATGCTTGTTTTGTGTAGGCACTCTTGTAGGCAATAGTATTATGACTGTCACTGGAATTTACATTCTCTTGGGGATACACAGTAAGCTGATGTCTACTATGCCACATAGTCATAAAAGCTATGAAATATGATAAGATGTGGTGACAGACTGCATGTGTGCAAGAGCGAGAGAAAATATGTACGGTACTTTGTATATAAGGGGCCAGGAAAGCCTCCATGAACACATTAATTCCGAGGTAATGGCAAGTGCAAAGACCCTGAGGAGTGTTTTATGAATTCCAGTGAGAGCAAGAAAACCAGTGTTGGTGAAGTTCAGTGAAGGTATGGGAGACTGAGAGGAAGTCAGGTCAAAAGAAGTAGCTGGACACCAGAGAACGAGTATCTTTTTAGGCCATGTTGAGAATTTTAAGTGATGTAAGATTAGGAAGATATTACAGGGCTTTGGATACAGGAATGATAGAATTTACATCCTAGAAGAGTACAGTAAGACTGCTGTGATGACAATAGATTATGAGTGGTTGTGTATATTCAAAGGCAGTGATAGAAGTGAAGGTTCTAGTTTGGATGATATTGCAGTTTGTTTTTGGTAGTTTGGACCATGATAATAGTTGTTGGAGGTAGTGAAAAGAATGGTCACATTCTGGATATAATTGGAGTAGAAGGAATAGTATATGCTGATGCATTGAACATATTACGTGAGAGAGAAGAGTCCAGGATGACTGAGGTTTTGGATTGAGAGGATTGCAAATTAGAATTACTGAGATAGGAGTAGGCAGTTAAGTTTGGCTTTACTTACAGTAAATTAGAAATGTTTGGTAGATGTTTGAATGAGTCTGGAAATTAGTGGAGTGTGGTTTGGAGATTTTTATTTTTCAGGCTTTATATAGAATTTAAAATCAGAATAGACATGTCTATGAAATACAAGAAGTTCTTATTTTAAAATGCAGATTCCTGAGACTTCACTCATAGAGACTGAGGGTAGGACTCCGGAATCTGCAGATAATTCTGATGCATAATAGTCCACAGTGTAAGGAACAGGGTATATTGGGATGTTCAGTTCCCAAGATTGTTGTCAATTTCTAAGGTAAGCTCTGCTACTGACCTAAGTTTAACCTCTCTTTGGGAGCTGATCCCAGTGAGAAGCATTGGGTTTTGTTGAGGGTGCAAATCAGAGCATGAAAAGTGTTAATTAATGATAATGTGGTTTTGGCCAAAGAAAGACTTTTGCTGTATTTACCATTTACTCCTTTATTTGACAGCAACAGCTGGGATGAACATGTGTTTGAATTGGTTCTACCTAAAGCTTGTATGGTTGGACATGTGGACTTCAAATTTGTATTGAACTCAAACATCACCAATATTCCACAGATACAAGTGACACTGCTGAAAAATAAAGCTCCAGGCTTAGGGAAAGTCAATGGTAAGAGTGAATCAAAATTTATATTTGAAGGTTTCTTAAGAAAATGAATTTTCAACTTGACTGTGTAGGTTTCATGTCCCTCACCCGCCTTCCCTTTCCTCTCCATTCTGTCCTCTACCCCCGTACTTCTTTTCTGCTCTATTTTTTGTGGTTTTGTTAAGTTAATTTTAGAGGTTTTTCAGTAGCTCAGGATTATATAGGATTGCATAAACTGGAATAATTTAATTATGCTATTTTGGAAATTCAATTAGTTTCTTTCTGAATTAGTTTCAGTTTTATCATTCCTAGACTTACGCGTTTTTCTTCCTAAGTGGAGACTTCATGGGGAAAGAACTTTGTTAATGGAAGTCACGTATTCTTTTAAGATTACTGGTGAAACCCAAACCTTTCATGAAATATAGAAGCACACCTGGAAATCCATCCAACATTATTTACTTTTCTTACAAGTTCAGAATTTGATATATTGAGTTATTTAAATAGATTGTATACATTTAGTATGTTGGGAACTAGATGTTACTCATCAGTGTTTTCTCCTTAATAGGTTCATTTTAAGGGCTGGGGATAATTTCAGAGTAAAATGGCTGTCCAGGGAGTAGAAACAGTGAAACCTGAAAGATTTCTTATTTTCAAAATACATTTGTATGTGTTTGTGTGTGTGTGTGTGTTTGTATGTGTGGTGCATTCTTTTGAATCTTGGCAGATTCAGATTTAATTGGATCTAGGGCTTAGGCATTGGTTTTTTAAAACTTTGCAGGTGCTTATACTCTGCAGCCTAGGGTAAGAACTTGTAGTTTAGTTGCCAGCAAATTATTTCTCAGGTGAATATTTTAGTACCACTAAAAGAAGAGTGTATGAAACAATGGAATCTAATTTTTTTTTCTTCTTCTGACAACCATTTTGTATCATCTGTGATTAAAAATATCACAGTAGTTCCCATTTTAACAGAAAATTTTAGAATTTCAGGCACATAAATTATTGATATTAAGCAAAATTAAGTTTACTAATATTTTTATCCTCTAGAAACAGCAGTAGATAGGCAGATCACCTTTCCTTTGTCTCCAGCTCTTAACATTGAAGTGGAACAAAATGGGAAACCGTCCCTGGTTGATTTGAATGAAGAAATGCAGCACATGGATGTAGAGGAATCACAGTGTGAGTTAAATTATAGAGCTGTTGTCCATGACAGTAAAAGGAGTAGTGATCCAAATGCATCATGTTGGGCAGAGATTTCCTTATGGCTTGCAAAAACTTGGTTTTAAAAACACAATTAAAAAATAACCTATAATTCTGCTTTGGCAATATGCTTTAACTTTCAGCTCATCTTTGTGAACACAGCTGTGCTAATACTTGCATTCTTGTTTTTTAATATCTTGGGATTTAAAATCATGTCATGGTTTTATAATTTTTTTTTGACAATCAAGGTGAATGTAAATAATATGGGAATGGAAAGCAACATATATCAGATCTTTGATTATAGTTCCTTAGCATGATAGTGAATTCTTATTTGAGTACATTCTAAGTATGGTATTTTGTGTGGCAGTATTATGTATGGGATGGATATTTGCTTATTTCATATTTTTAAATTACAAACTAATTTAAAAGAAAATATATTTTTTCTTTTTAGGTCTTAGATTATGTCCATTTTTAGAAGATCATAAAGAAGACATTCTCTGTGGACCAGTATGGCTTGCTAGTGGCCTTGATCTATCAGGGCATGCTGGGATGTTGACATTAACAAGCCCCAAACTTGTTAAAGGTGAAGTAACATATTTTACAAAAGCAGAGTAAATAATGCCACAATTGTAAAAATAGATTAAAAGAAACTGATCTCAAAAAAATAAGATTTTGTTTTGTTTGGGATTTACATGAACATTTCCATCAGTTTCCCGGTAGCTTAGATCATTTCCTCTCAGAAGTGACTTTTTTTTTATTCCTAAGATTTTTATTTATTTATTTGAGAGAGTGCGCACAGAAGGGGAGAGGGAGAAGTGGACTCCCAACGTGGGCTCGATCTCAGGACCTTGAGATCATGACCTGAGCTGAAGGCAGATTCTTAACTGACTGAGCTACCCAGGCTCCCTGAAGTACTGTGTTTTTATGTTAAACTTCTGATACTACTGTGTTTTGGAGGTTTTAGTGCTTTTTAAGAAAACATGAAGAAAATGAATATGATAACTTAGTGTGACATAGCAGAACTTTCTTGAGTAACCAGGTGACATGTCCTGGCATGGTTGCCTTTCCCATCAACTCAGAGTCCTGTGTCTTTAGTATTGTCTATTGTTATACTCTTAACAGGATTGTTGCAGAAGAGTTTTGATAATATCAAATGTAATTATTTGAGTGTCTCACATAAACACATTATAATTAATTTATATTTTAAAATAATTGGCTATTATATAGAGGATTGATGTTGGAGTTGTAGGGCTCTTATAGATAACGGCTTTTGTATCCTAAGGGTAAATTTAAAAAGCCAACAAACAAAATACCTGGCTGGATTATTAAAGTTATTTTAAAGGTGGAGTAGGATATGCAATCCTGTCTCAAACCAGGAAAATACCTTACCATCTAAATAACAGCTACTTTAATTTGTGTACATTCTCTTCATATTAGTTGTCTACATTTACACATTTACCTTTAGTTGCAGATGTAATATATATACAAGTTTTGATGCGCTCTCTTGACTATATCTTATTCATTCATTACATTTAGGAGATCCTCTGGTGTTTATGCCACATACTGGCATATAACAGTGAGCAAGACTAATAAAATCTCTCTTTTTTTTTTTTTAAGATTTTATTTATTTACTCATGAGAGACACAGAGAGAGAAGCAGAGACGTAGGCAGAGGGAGAAAGCAGGCTCCCCATGGAAGCCCGTTGCGGGACTTGATCCCAGGACCCCGGGATCACGACCTGAGCCAAAGGCAGATGCTCAACCACTAAGCCACCCAGGTGCTCCAAATCTCTCATATTGTTGAGAGTATAAGTTACTTTTGCTGAATGAGAGTATGAAACTTAAATTTGTATATGAAAATAAAGATGTTGGCTTTGCCAAAATGGAGGATGGAATTAAATGATGCATTTCAAAAGACTCCATTCAGGGATACCTGGGTTCCTCACATGGTTAAGCATCTGTTTTTGGCTCAGGTCATGATCCCAGGGTTCTGGGTTGGAGCCCCACAGGCGCTCCCTCTTCTTCTTCCTGTCTCCCTCCACTCATTCTCTGTCTCTCACTTTCTCTCAAATAAATAAAATCTTAAAAAAGGACTCAATTTAAAAGTATTAATTTTTCTAGAATTTACCAACAACGATGTTTTTTTCTTACCAAATTCTCCAAAAATCTTTGGAATTGGAGTAAATAATGCTAAAGTTTTAAAGGAAAAGGACGATGTGGATCAAAGAAATTTGGAAAAAGGAAACAGAGAGGGAAGATCTTGTCAGATACCAGAACATAGAATAATAATACAGCAATAAGAAGAATATAACAGTGTAATGCTAGCACAGTAGGCAGGGGAGTCACTAGAAAACAACAAAGGTAGCTTTTGTAATTAGAGAAAGATTTAATACCTGTGAGGTAACAGTAGGCTGACGGTTTGTTTACTGGTGAGTGTATTATTTTCAGGGTTTTTTTACAATATATTTTACTTAAAGATTGTGTGGTGTGATCTCAGTTTAGTTAAAAAAAGAATGTAATGGGATCCCTGGGTGGCGCAGCGGTTTAGCACCTGCCTTTGGCCCAGGGCGCAATCCTGGAGACCGGGATCGAATCCCGCGTCGGGCTCCCGGTGCATGGAGCCTGCTTCTCCCTCTGCCTAAGTCTCTGCCTCTCTCTCTCTCTCTCTCTCTCTCTCTCTCTCTCTGTGTGTGACTATCATTAAAAAAAAAAAAAAAAAAAAAGAATGTACTAGCGGTAATAACCAGTATTTATTGAGTGTTTTCTTTGTTCCATGCACAGTTGTGTTTAGTTGCCTTTGAGGTAGGTACTGTTATTCCCATTTTACATTTGAAAGAACCAAACCACAGGAGATTAATTTGTCACATGCCTAGTAAATGGCAGGACCATTATTCAAACCCAGGTAGTAACTCCAAAGCCTGTGCTTTTTCATCGATGTTGCTTATTTTTATGTGTGTATGCACCTATGTATGTGCGTGCATGCATGCATAAAAAGACTGGATGGATTCACATAATGATACCATTATTATCTTTGGGTAGTGCCTTAAAGATGGTGTTTTCTTTGTGTTTTTCCATAGTTCACAAAATGTCTGTTATTAAAATGAATAATTTTGTTGGGGAAAAATATGCAAAATGTTTGTAACAATTAGTCCTAATTTTCCATCTTACAGTGTTTGTAAAACTCCTGTGCTTTTTGTTCTTTTGCTATGAACATATGAAGGTTATTTGATGATCATACTCAAACAATATAATTTGAAAATTCCGATTAAGTGTATTATTCTTTTTATGGAATTAATTATTTAACTTGCTCTATGAGGATGAAAAACAATTTGATCTTTTGATGATCCAGTTATTTTTCCCATTCTTTCCTGCCCCTTTAGGTATGGCAGGAGGAAAATATCGTTCCTTTTTAATCCATGTCAAGGCAGTGAATGAAAGAGGAACAGATGAGATCTGTAATGGTGGTATACGCCCCGTAGTAAGACTTCCATCCCTAAAACACCAGAGTAACAAGGGTTATTCACTTGCTTCACTCTTGGCAAAAGTTGCAGCAGGCAAGGTATGAAGCAGTGTCATTTTGAACCACAACAATACTGTTATAAACATTATGGACAAGATTTGACACACAATTGGAAGTAGTATGACCCTTCATTGATTTTTCAATAGATATTTGGTTTGTTTATAATTTTTTTTTGCAGTGACTTTAAAAACCGTAATTAATATATTTTGAATTAACTTTAAGCAAACGTTTATAAAGTATACTCAGCAGAGAGTAATTGTTAGCAGATATTTCCCTTTATAATTATTTTAGGCCGTATTATTTATTTAGGTTTTAGAGTTTTATGTCTATATCCTTTACTAGTAACTTACCACTTTTTTTTTGGGTAAACATTTGGGATGATGCAGGAAGAGAAGTTGGGGAGTAATGTTAGAGATAAATCCTAATTTCAAGGTTGATTTTCTACAAGTAGCTGTGTACCATGCAGTCTCTTCATAGTTGTCTGATCTTGGATTTTCCTGAACTCCAGAGGTTTTTGTTTCTCTATCATCATTATTCATAAGCAACAATAGCAATATCAGTAACACCAATCATCTTATATTTGTATAGGTCTTCCAATTTTTCAAGGACTTCTGTGTCCTTTATCTGATTTAATCCTCAAAATAACTCTGAGGTAGGCAGAGCAGGTGCTATTATTATATCCATTTTTCATACCGAAAGTGAGTGAACCGTAGAGATTGGGGAGCGGTCATATTTCATATCGCTTATAAGTGCTATGGCTGGGACTGGTCTCAGGACTTTGGCTTTCTAATCTTTAACCATTGGGTTATTGCCTTTGAAACAATGACTTTGTTTTTTTCCCCCATTATAATTCTGGGGGAAATGAGTCATTTCCTGAATACAAGGGTAAAAGCCGTCATTTTAATTTGATATGTATGTTTTGATAGTCATAATTCAGTTATTTTCTTTTTTTAAAAACTTTAAGTAGTAAATCTTTTAGTTTCATTTGTTTGTTCATTGAGTTGTTTGTTTTTGTATGTTTAGGAAAAATCATCTAATGTTAAGAATGAAAATGCAACTGGTACCCGCAAATCTGAGAACCTCCGGGGCTGTGACTTGCTGCAGGAGGTCTCAGTCACCATTCGAAGATTTAAGAAAACTTCAATTTCTAAGGAAAGGTAACCTCATTTTCTTCTCCTACTGTTCTTAAAATAATAAACATGCAAAGAAGAATTCCAACAAATACAACACACACATATAATATTTTTAAGCCTTTTACTTGAAAATTTTTCTTTCCATTTCACTTTGGTATTTATAATCCTAGTGAGGGTATGAATTATCTTTCTACTTCATTGTTTTATTCCTGGCATTAATATAATGCTTAGAGTATATGAGGAATATGGTATTTGTAGAACAAGGAAAGAAATAAATATAATTTGAAGTTTTATTCATTTTTTGTCAGAATATAATACATTATTGTAAACTTAATTTCTTTTAAAACTTTTTACAAACCAAGTATTGCTTAATTGCTGTTTTAAGTCTTTTAATACCCTAACATTAATTGGTCAGCATTCCACTGTAAAATTTAATTTTCAGAAGAATATTTTTGATTGTGCTATTCATGATTCAGAATGAAACATAATGACCAACCAGGTTGTGATAGCTTTAGTCTAACTGTTCTATTTTGGTTGTTAATGGATTTATATTCTCTTTTTTAGAGTGCAGCGATGTGCTATGTTACAGTTTTCAGAATTTCATGAGAAGCTTCTTAACACTCTTTGTAGAAAAGCAGATGATGGCCAAATCACAGAACATGCCCAGAGCCTTGTGTTGGATACCCTTTGTTGGTTAGCTGGAGTACATTCAAATGGACCTGGAAGGTTAATTAAGATTTTACTTACCATTGATGATTGCGCTTTGGATGTTATAAATAGAAGTTCAAGATGAGTCTAAATGTCTGCTATTGTTTTGCAGCTCCAAAGAAGGAAATGAGAGCCTGCTTTCAAAAACACGAAAATGTCTTTCAGACATCGTGCGTGTTTGCTTCTTTGAGGCAGGACGAAGCATAGCCCATAAGTGTGCCCGATTTCTAGCCTTGTGCATTAGGTTGGTGTTTCTTTGTTGAAAGTCCGGTTTGAAAGAAAAAAAAAAAGTCTGGTTTGTAGGTGCACCTGTGGTTTGGCAGGTGATGGCAGTGTTTGTAGTATAATTTGATACTTAATGTGTAATGAGAATTTTCAAAAGTTGAGGAGGATTAATGAGATTTTAAGAAAGAATTTTAGGTTCTTAGGAGAAGATGTCAAATTGCATAAGTTTTTTTTTTTTTTAAGATTTTATTTATTTAAAATGTGCTCGAGTGGGGGATGGTGCAGAGGGAGAGAGAAAATCTCAAGCAGATTCCTTGCTGAGCCTGGATTCAGGGCTTGATCTCACAACCCTGAGATCATGACCTGAGCTGAAATCAAAAATTGGACACTCAACAGACTGAGCCACTCAGGCACCTCTTAATAAATGTAGTCTACTAAGCTGCTTTGCCTTAATAGTAGTTTGGGGAGTTTGGTAAGGGGAACCCTTCTCCCACTTTTATATTCCCTGGTTGTCTTTGGATTCTTTACCTAAAGCCTTATTCCCTGTTATATGACAGTCTTATCGGGCTTATTTGTAACATCGTGTAGACCTTTTTTCTGGATCCTGAGACTTAAACCATCTAGTAAATGTTTAAAAACTGATAGTATTGACTATATGTATACGTGCTTGTTAGCCCTTTTTGGTAAAGAACACAGTTACAAAGACCTTTAGTATAATCATTCCCTCTTATCTTTCTGTGTGTATATAGGGCTTTAGGGCAAATTTTTTCTTGTCATCTGTGTGAATGCATTTTAAAGGGTTTTCTTAGGTATTCCACAACATTTAGGATTGAATGTAAATATTGAGTGATATATTTACAGTTTTTCTTTTAAAATTTTCAGTAATGGCAAATGTGATCCATGCCAACCAGGATTTGGATCTGTTCTGTTGAAGGCCTTACTTGATAATATGTCATTTTTACCTGCAGCGGCAACTGGTGGTATGTAAAATTAGTTTAATCACAAATAGCAGTAGTCATAGGAAATATCTTGCAGTGTATTTAGGATTATTTAGTAAGTACTTTTTCCTTGGTTATTCCCTCTTCTTTCTGTAGCTTCTCTAAGGGGTTGATGAATTGTGATTTTATCAGATGGGCAGATACTCTGTTCAGTAATACTGCTTGGAAAAAGTGGGAGAGTTAAGTAAATAAGAAATCATCTTAATTCATACATTTTCTATATTTCATTCAAGTTTTTGAGTTGTTTGGTTTGTCACTGAATATAGATCAGATATCACAAATTTGCTAAAATGCCAGCAAGTGCCAGAGAGATGACATAAGTAGAAGAATGGTCCATGCATGTATTGTGTGATTGGTAGGGAGATTGGCTAACTAGAACTCTAAAGGGACCAGTAGGTTTTTTCAGCACCCGAAGACTATAGAAATGCCATTCAAGAATGAATGTAGTATTAAAAAATAAAGGGGGAGTGGAATGAATGTAGTTCTTGAGTAACACTTTACAAAGCAGTCCCCTAAAAATAGCATATATATACAGTAATGAAGATTTTAAAAATACTGTTAAAGTATTTTTTTTTTTTTATAAATTTTTTTTTATTTATTTATGATAGTCACACACAGATAGAGAGAGAGAGGCAGAGACACAGGCAGAGGGAGAAGCAGGCTCCATGCACCGGGAGCCCGACGTGGGATTCGATCCCGGGTCTCCAGGATCGCGCCCTGGGCCAAAGGCAGGCGCCAAACCGCTGCACCACCCAGGGATCCCTGTTAAAGTATTTTTAATGCTGTTTTATGCTATTACCATAAGGCGCTACTGATTTGTCCTCTAAACCTAATTTTTTGTAGACTTTTCTTTCTTTCTTTTTTTTTTTTTTGGTTTTTTAAAGATTTTATTTATTTATTCATGAAAGACACACAGAGAGAGGCAGAGGCACAGGCAGAGGGAGAAGCAGGCTCCATGCGAGGAGCTGATAAGGGACTTGATCCCAGGTTTCCAGGATCTCGCCCTGGGCCAAAGGCAGGCGCTAAACCGCTGAGCCACCCAGGGATCCCTAGACTTTTCTTACTAGTTTTTTGTTTAATAAATAATCAACTTATTCAACAAAGATTATTTCATAAGGATTTGATCTTTGTGGTATTATAGAATAAAAGCCTGCTCAAAGTTAGTTGATAAATGGTTATTGTATAAATACCTTAATTTAGATAAAGAATCTGTTTATATTTACCTTGGACATAAATTGAGTGAAATTGTTAACTTTTATGTTATATAGATTAAGATGTTTTGGACCCAGTTCACTCTTAATAATCTTGGAGTTTAAAATAGTTTTTTAAGGATATTCTTAGGGATAGGATGTGTAAATTCTGAGGTTTACTTAGATATCTCTTATTTTCTAAAAGTTTTATAGTACATCATGATGATCGTCTTTTTTAAATTTATTTTTTATTGGTGTTAAATTTGCCAACATATAGAATAACACCCAGTGCTCATCCCATCAAGTGCCCTCCCTCAGTGCTCGTTACCCAGTCACCCCCACCCCCCGCCCACCTCCCTTTCTACTACCCCTTGTTCGTTTCCCAGAGTTAGGAGTCTCTCATGTTCTGTCTCCCTTTCTGATATTTCCCACTCTTTTTTTTTTTTTTTTCCTTTCCCCTATAATCCCTTTCACTAAGTTTTATATTCCCCAAATGAATGAGACCATATAATGTTTGTCCTTTTCTGATTGACTTATTTCACTCAGCATAATACCCTCCTGGACCATCCATGTCGAAGCAAATGGTGGGTCTTTGTCGTTTCTCATGGCTGAGTAATATTCCATTAGATAGACCACATCATCTTTATCCATTCATCTCTCGATGGACGCCAAGGACTCCTTCTAAAGTTTGGCTATTGATGATGATCGTCTTTTAAACTATACTGGTTCTTATTTAATTGGCACCATAGGGTAGCTGCACTCTATTCACTTGCCAACGTGTTCTTTGTACTTCCTAGCCATCTACTGTTTTTTGAGAATTTTAGTATAAACCAAACAGTATTTCAGGAAGGATGGCTGGGGGGCCTGACATCTCTGTACTTTTCCAGCTATTCTAAAATGTCCCTCAGAATCATTTCAGGTTATTGAAAACCTAAATGCCTACATTGACTTGATATACTTCTTAAAAAAATATTTGAAATTCTCTGTCACTATCCTCTTAGTGCCCTCCAAGGAATTAATCCTTCCTCGTAAGTTGTTTTATAAGGGAACTTATTGATAAATATGTAATCTGAAGTTCTCTTTGTTAGAGAACAATGAGGAAAAGAAACATTGATTTGTTTTTTATTGTTTTCAGGTTCTGTGTATTGGTATTTTGTCTTACTGAATTATGTTAAAGATGAAGATTTGGCTGGGTGTAGTACAGCGTGTGCATCTTTGCTTACTGCTGTGTCCAAACAGTTACAGGACAGGCTAACACCAATGGAAGCTTTACTTCAAACAAGGTATTTTAATATACATAATGACTACCAATGGGCCTTTCTGCTACCAGCTTTGCACAGAACTGTTCATGTATATATTTATTTGCAAAATTATATTTATGCATTTCCTTTTTCTAAATAGTAGCCTAAGATTTTTTTCCACTATTCTCTCTGAAATAGTTCCTTTTAACAATTTTGAAAGTCCCTAAAATTGTTAGAGGACTGATTGTATTAAGATACTTAAAGTGGTATTTTCTTGCTGATTGAAGAAGCGTTTAAGATAATTTGTTTCTCTATTGTTTGAATTTTGTAGTTGGAGTTATATAAATCACTTACTGGCCTTAATCAGTATTCTTCATCTGCTGATTGATTTTTCTAAAACTTCAACATAATCCAATAAATAGCTAAAGGTTAGGTTTGAGTTCTTGACTAATCTTCAGTGTTTAAAGTATTCTTTTATTTAACAAGATGATTTTGTGATCTTCTTCAATGACAAATCTCAATCTTGATAAAATTTAATCAAGGCCTTTGTACTTTCTGCCTAGTCAGTGTATTTAATGTTGGAGTTGAGAGAAGGGTACCTGGTTATCTCTTCCTTGCTTCAATTTGTAGATATTCAGTCTTGTTTTATTATTTGTTGAATCTGGACCACTTCTTTTAGAGTATAGATTTCTGGGGAACACAGCTGAGATTCACTGAATTTAGTGGGTTAAACTCTGGTTAGTGTTTCCTTTTGCCCTGTGTCACACTGCTTTCAAAACTAAGTAAATAGGTAATATGTTAATTAGATGGCTGACAGGAAAATTGTTAGGACATTATTTTATTTTTCAGATATGGACTGTATAGCTCACCGTTTGATCCAGTCCTTTTTGATTTGGAGATGAGTGGTTCTTCTTGTAAAAATGTATACAACAGCAGCATTGGTGTCCAGTCAGATGAAATTGATTTGTCAGATGTCCTTTCAGGTAGTAACACCTTTTATTAAAGAAACTTTTGAATTTTCTATCTTTAGTTTAAGCTACCATTGATATAACAGATTATAGTTAACTACGTTGTCTTTAAAATTCTTTATTAACATCTGTGAATCATGAAACTGTTAGCATTTATTTCATAACTTCTCCCTCAAAAGAATATTGAAGTTATTTTTGGAAAGGTTGTGAGTTTGCTTTTTGTTTGTTTTTTTGTGTGTTTCATTGCATGTCAGTACAACTTTAACGCTCATAAACTATTTAAAATTTAATTATTTGTTGTTGCCTTTTCACTTTTATTTGGTATGCCTTTCATGTTCACAGAATCAAAGAACGTTTTATATCATATTTCAGAAAATATAGTGAGTATATATATTATAATAAAGATGCAGAAAGAAAAATATAAATATAATATAATTTTCTATATGTAGCATACTCAAACTTTGTAGTGTTACACGTATTCTTGTATACATTTCTCGAAGAATATGCTTTTAGTATTGAATGCTTAACCATTCAGTGCTATAATTTTAAAATAATAATGACTATTATTTTCTCCGATCTTACTGAACTTATTAGTGTTGCCAGTAAACCACAATGTTAGAATTTTGAGTAAGCATATTAAGATAATTATCATATTAAATAGAATTAAATGTGGGGAGTTAATTTCAGTTTCTTTTACTTTAAAGTAGATTATGAATTGTGGAAAACAAAAGAAAAATGAAATACAGAAATATAAATGAAATATAAAGTTCCTTAATTCCAACCTTTTCACCCTCTTAGATTACCTTTGTTGACAGGATGTTTAGCTCTTTAGACTTGTTTGCTACACATGTTCATGAACATTTTTAATGAAAAAGATAGTACTGTTACTTGCTTTTTAATGGCTTACGTTGCCTTGGGTAAAAGTGATACCTCCTCTGTTTCATGACTTAGGCTCTGAGTACTTTATGCTGATCCAAGTGACACAACAATTTATTAATTTGCTTAAAATTTTTTTTTAAAGATTTTATTTATCTGAGAGAGAGACAGTGACAGATAGCGACAGAGAGCATGAGCGGGGAGGAGAGGGAGAAGCTGGCATTCCACTGAGCAGGGAGCCCAATGTGGGGCTCGATCACAGGACCTTGGGTTGGATCATGGCCTGAGCCAAAGGCAGATCCTTAATTGACTCAGCCACTCAGGTGCTCCAACATATCAATTGATATGAGTGAAACTCAGAGGAGAGGTTAGGACTAGGTATATAGATGCGTTCTGTATATCTCAGGATAGAATGAGATACATTATGGAGAGAGTATAAGGAAAAGATCATAAAGTTCAGGTCAGTCCAGTGAGTTAAATACATAAGAGTAGCATATTCAGTAAACAAGGGACTTAGAAATCATGACCTAAGTCTCGTATGAATGAACTTATTTTGTGTCTCAGCATTAATCCTTGTCCAGCATTTATTTTCTCACTTAATGGTATCACTGGCACCAAATCAGAAATCTGAATATCATCCTTGATGCCTCCTCATCCTCCACTTTGAGGCTATCAACAGATCCTCTTTGTTTTTACACCATCATATATTTCAAATCTCTTCCCTTACCTCCCATGATTACAGATAAGCCAGTCATCTTGAATCTGGACTACAGTAATAGTATTCTAACTAGTCTTTCTGCATTGCTTTTGTCTCTCTTGAGTACATTCTACACATGCAGTGAGTTTAATTGGTTTTGGATACAAACCTATTCACTTTACGTCTTCCCTTAAAATACTTTTCATGTCTTTCCATTACTCTGCAGTCCAACGTCTCTGTTGCAGCATATAAAACCTTGAACGATCTGGTCCTCTTTCCCTTTCACTTAGTCTAGTACCATTGCCTCTGTTAGTCTCCATTCTCTGGCTCAGTGTTTCTCAAAGTTTGGTCTGTAGACCTGCTCAGGGTCCCTGAGGTGCTTTCAGGGAATCCATGGGTCAACTGTCTTTGTGATACAGCAATATTATTTGCCTTTATTACTACATTGACATTTATACTAATTCTGTAAAAGCGTGATGTTCTTTACTCTGCCCTTGGCAATGAAAAATATGCCAGTTTCACTTAAAAATGTCCCTGATGAGGCAGTAAAAGTTGTTGATTTTATTAAGTTTTGAACTTGCCAGTACTCATGTTTAAAGTATTCTGTGATGAAATGGGAAATAGGCATGAAGCACTTCTGCTGCACACTGAAGTACCATGGTTGTTTTAAGGAAACACACTTGAGTAGTTATTTGAGTTACAAGTTGAACTAGTTGCTTATTTTAATGGAACATCATTTTTATTGCAAGAATGGCTGGCCTGCAAAATACGTTTATTCACACTTGATTGTTCAGTCGATATTTTTTCAGAAATGAATAGGAAAAGTCTATCAGTATCCATCCAGTTGATAGTGTTTCTTGACTATTCTTAAAAGAGCTTTAAGCAAAAATTAGAATTTTGGAAAACTTGCATTGTCCACTAAACTTGACAGCTTTCCAGTATATAACAATTTTTCTGATGGCCTATGGTGATATTACTGAATGTAATTTTCTGATACTATATAATGAAATGTGTTAACATGTATATATAGTGGTCAACCATATTTTCCAAATGGGTAAGAGATTCCTTAAAAGTTCAGGAAGGCCAATTAATATTAATGTAATAGAATCTGAGAAGTTCATCAATAAGATTTCAAAGACCAAGGGCACCGGTTAAGCATCTGACCCTTTGTCTCAGCTCAGGTCTTGATCTCAGGGTTGTGAATTCAAGCTTTGCTGTAGGCTCCTCACTGGGTGTAAAGCCTACTTTAAAAAAAAAAAGGGGGTGCCTTAGTGGCTCAACTGTAGGCATCAGCCTTTGGTTCAGGTCATGATCCTAGGGTCCTGGGATCGAGCCCCGCATTGGGCTCCCTGCTCAGCTGGGAATCTGCTTCTCCTTCTCCCTCTGCCTGGTGCTCCATCTGCTTGTTTTCTCTCTCTCTCTCAAATAAATAAAAATAATCTTAAAGAAAAAAGATTTCAGAAACCACATTGCAAATAATCCTCAAAAATATTACCACTTACCAAAGTTTTTGAATATGTAAGACTATTAAAATATTCCTTTTCCTATCATATATCTGTGATAGGCTAGATTTTTTTTAAAAAGCTATACCCAAACAACGTGCTGCAGTGCATTGAATGTGGAGATAGGACAATATAGCTACTCTCTTTGATAAGCCAGATTTTAAAGAATTTTGCAAAAATGTAAAACATTGCCACTGTCACAGTTATTTTTGTCTGAAGACAGTTATTTTTCATCAGAGTATGCTATTTATATCTAATGAGTTTATTACTATTACATGAGTTAATGTTTAAAATATTCTCATCCTAAGATTTTTGCTATGATGAAATCTATATATATAACCAACATAAATGAAGGTTCTTTAATAGTTCATAATCATTTTAAAGCTATATAGAGGGGTGTTTGGGTTGAGAAATGTTCCTCTGGCCACATAGTTCCTTCATGTTCCATGTGCATGTTCCTTCTTACCGGAGAGATTTCACCCATGTTATTTTTTTTTGAGGATTCCCCTGCCTGAAATAAATACATAAAAATGTCATGCTTTCCATAAATCTCATTATCTCATCATGGAAGCATTCTATTACTTTGTGACTTTTGACTGCTTTCTCTTAGACATACTAGTCCTTTGAACTTCTTTTAAGTAAAACATAGCACTTTTTAAAAAGTTTTTATGTAAATTCCAGTTAACATACAATGTAATATTAGTTTCAGAGGTATAATTTAGTGACTCAACACTTATATGTAACACCCAGTGCTCTTCACAATCAGTACCCTCCTTAATACCCATCACCTATTTACCCTATTCTCCCACCCACCTCCTCTCTGGTAATCATCAGTTTGTTTTCTAAGAGTCTGTTTCTTGGTTTGCTTCTCACTTTTTAATACCCCTATGATCATTTGTTTCTTAAATTCCACACACATAAAATCATCTTGCAATCATATGATGAAGACTGACTTCACTTAGCATAATACTGTCTAGCTCCATCTGTGTTATTGCAAAAGAAAGATCTCATTCTTTTTATGGCTAAAATACCACATCTTCTTTATTCATCAATTGATGGACATTTGGGATCTTTCCACAATATGGCTTTTGTAGATAATCTGCTGTAAACATTGGACTGCATGTATCTCTTTAAATTAGTATTTTTGTATTCTTTGGGTAAATACTTTGTAGTGCAAATGCTGGATTATAGGGCAAGACCTTTTTTTTTTTTTTTTTTTAAAGTTCAGTTATATGATTAGTTGTTTAGGTTACTACCATAACAGAATAGGTGTTTCATGAGAAATGTATTTTGTTTTTTCATGTGTTTCCTATATCTGGTGGAGTAAGTGCTCAGTAAATACTTTTTTTAAAGCACATGTTAGGTCCTATGTTGCACTGATGAAATGTTTGGAGAGCAGAGTTATGATTATTTAGTCTTGCATTTAATTTAGCCCTTCAGATGTTAATAGTTTTTGTAACTCCCTATTCTTTCCATCTCTGATTTATGTTTAATTTTATCTGTTAAGGAATTCGGTTTAAAACAGTGCTAATTCCAAAAAATCTGAACAGTATTGGAAATAACCGCTTCTCCCCATACCACATAACACTGTTAATTCTTTTGTCCGATCTTCTTGCTGTGGTTTTATGGTTTCTGTATTTGTGATCATCTGAATTTTATTTTATTTTTAAATTTTATTTATTTTTCAACTATGCTTGCTAACTTAAATTGCAGTTGACCTTTTAATAATATGGGTTTGAACTGCATGGGTCTGCTTATATGTGGAATTGTTTTCGATATATACAGTACTGTAAATGTATTTTCACTTCCTTATGATTTTCTTATTAACATTTTCTTTATTCTAGCGTACTTTATTATAAGAATACAGTACATAATACATAAGATGTGAAAGTTATGTTAATCAGCTATTTATGTTACCTGTAAGGCTTCTGGTCAGCAATAGGCTATAAGTATAATTTGGGAAGTCAGAAGTTATATGTGGATTTTTGACTGTGCTAAGTTGGCACCCCAAACTCAGCATTGTTCAAGGGTTAGATATATTTTTATGATTATAAAGTTTTAGGCTTCATTCTAAAATTGATAATATATATAAAATATAAATATATATTTATAGGTAAATCTTGATAATATTTTAAAATGTTTTAGTTTTTGTTTAGTGTCATATTTATACAGCTGATGTGAAAGAATGTATTCTGATTTTATGCATACTTAACAAATTGTGTAATTAATATTAGTAGCCTGTTCATTATTTTTTCCTCATTTAAAATCTAAATCAATTGTTACTATTTCATTGTGAATGGCCACTAAGTTGCTTTTCTGCAGCTCTGCTTTTGCAGCATGGAAACAAGTATCTTCTGTTTGTGAGTTTTCTTAATATGTCCATTGTAGAAGCACTGTATAAGGGTTTTGTGTATACATCTTCTTAATTTTCCATGTGACTATTACGTTTTAAAAATTAATTTAGATAGTATAACACTTGTCTCTTTCACAGGAAATGGAAAAGTCAGTAGTTGCACAGCTGCTGAAGGTAGCTTCACATCTCTCACTGGACTTCTGGAAGTTGAACCCCTGCACTTTACTTGTGTGTCAACTAGTGATGGCACCAGAATAGAAAGGGATGATGCAAGTACGTTTACTGGTATATACCTTCTTTTATTATATACTCTTTTTATTATATATTTTATGCTGAAGTAAAAACAAAGCAATATATAAGTAATTAAGTATCCATTTATATTAAATGTAACTTCCTTTGGTGTCATGTTAAATAGAAACTTATTAATAGTGGGAAATCATAAGTAGTTTTCCATTATGTCAGTTCATAGTTTCCCTTTTTTTCCTTTTAGAACACGGTCTTAAAATCCATTTGTGTGTGTGTGTGTGTCTGCATTTTTAGAAGCTTTTAATATGAAAATACTAAACATAACAAAAGTAAAGGGAAAAATAAAATAGGCTACATTTCCTTTATCTAGCCTCAACACTTCTTAAGTGTTGACCAGACTTAGGTGTAGTTTTGGCATCATAATGTTATTTCTTGCATTTAAGGCTCACAGTATATTTAAAGCTCACAGTATAAAATATCTTGGAGAACATTGGGAAGAATAAAGAGGGGATATTATTTTTCCAGCTATTTTAAAGCACCTTCAGATATATGAGCCACTATTTAAATGTGTTGAATATGTAGCATTGTTGGCGTCTTAAATGAATCAATGGAACTCTTACTTTTTTATGTACTTTCTTATATATATGTTCTTTTCCTTACATCTTAGGATCAGTGTTTATTTATAATTCTGTCTTGGCACAAATAATTGTAATTTTTATAATTAAAAACATTGGATATGATTTTATCTTTATAATAACAGAAGAGTTTGAATATTGTCTTGAATGAGTTCTGCTGGCAGTTTTGTGTTTGTGGATTTCTTTTTGTTTTCTTCAACAGTTTAACAGAAAACAGTTTGTGAAGCCACAAAACATTTAATCTTAAGAAGGGTTTTAAAAGGAAATTAGTGATTCTTTGAGTGGCTTTTTTATTCAGAGTCGTCTTCTATATTCCAATTGTGGAAGTAACCTCTAAGTGAAATCCTTGACTTATGTAATTGATATGAGAACTTTCAATTAAAATCTAATATTTCTCTTATATAGGAATGACAGAAGGATGAAATTTTGTGTTTGCTTTCTTGGATTGTCCTAGTCATTTTGTAGAGACATACATGTAAACTGGAATAGGAAAATGCAATGACAAGAAATTGAAATTTTAGAGAATTTCTTTGTTATAAATCAGACTCTTTCTTGGAACTGTTTTCAAAGTAAGGGTCTAGAAGTCATATGTTTGTAAGTAAGTAATGCTTTCAGGGGTATAAAATTAGATGACAGATAGATGATTAGGTTTGAAAAAAGAAAGTATTTCTTCATACTCCCTTTCCTCTCCTGTGAAACAAGCAGTGGAACCAGTTTCTTATATTTCCAAAGATAGTGTAGCTATATAATCATATTTGTATTTCACCTACACTGACACTACCACCAGCAGAGGGATTTTTATTAAATGTTTGGGCAAAGTCTTGACTATTATCATAAGATGCTTAAAGGTGACTCTAGTCTCTCTACTTCTTATTTACTTTTTTGGAAACATGTTAATTGTGAGATATAATGCTCTTAAGAAAAAGTGCAGAAAACATTTGTATAATCCAGCAGTTTATGACCACCAAATCAAGAAATAATTTCTCCAGCACTCTAAAAGCTATTTTCATGTCCCCTTCTGCTAATTTCTCCCTTGCCCTCTAAAAGATAAACATTGTCCTAACTTTTAGAGTAATCATTCTTGGTTTTTGTTTGCTTCATTTTATAACCACATAATTAATGCATTTCTGGTCACTGGTTAAAGAAAGCCTTTATAAATCTGCTTTTATGTATTTTTTGGTCTGCCTTCTGTTCAGCATTATGAGTGTTAAATTCATCTTTATCAGTCGATGTAGATATTTGGTCCTTTTCATTGTTGTTTAAGATTCTGTTGTCTGAATGAAACAAAATTTATGCGTCTGTTGACTAGTGTACTATTGACTGATATTTGGATTGTTCTACTGTGATTCTTTTAGTTCTACTGGATATACTGTTTTCTTGGATATTAATGTAGAGGTTGATTTGCTGCTTCATAGGTTTTCCATGTATTCAAATTTAGGAAGTAATATAAAGAAATGTACTTTTTAATTTCTAAATGTATGAAGATTTTCCTGTTATCTTGCTGTTGGTTTTTATTTAAATTGTTATAGGGTCAAAAATTACCCTGTCAGTCCTGTACACTGTGTTGGGAATTGTAGAAGATAGATTTTTATAAATATTCCATGAATATATGACAATAATGTTTACTCCCCACTTGTTGGTGAAGTTGCTAATTGTGTTCTTCAGATTCTGTCTTTATTGATTAACTTCTTGGTTGCTTTTAGTTCATAAGATCAGTCAGTTAAATTCTTGTTACTCTATCTGTGGAGGTGACTGTTTGAGTTTCATCAGTCTGTATTTTATGTATTCTGAAATTACCATACAGATTTAGACTGCTTATATCTTTCTTGTGAATTTAATCTTTCATCATTAGGAATTATCTCTTTATCTCTGCTAGCTTTTTTTCCTAAAATTACTTTATTTGGTATTTATATACTTCACATCATCTTTCTTTTGGTTGCTATTTGTATGATAAACATTTTTCCTTCATTTTACTTTGAGCGTTTTCTTTCATAAGCAGCTTATGGTTGCTTTTTTTTGGCTTTCAGTTGGCATGTTTATTTACATTTAATGTAATTACTGATGTATCTATATTTAAATTTGCTATGTTTTTAATATATAGATATTCCATTAGATGTCTCTTTTTGCCAGTTAGATGTTTCTTTCTTACTTTTTTTTTTTTTTTTGGTTATTATATTTTTATTGGACTATTTTTCTACTTTTTCTATTTTTAGCAGTTATCCCAGTGATCACAATACATACCTACCTTGATATTCAGAAGTCCAACTGCCTTTTGTACTATATGTAGTGCAAATATCTATATTTGTCACTTTCCTGATATATATGGTGTTGTGGTTTTATACTTTAATTTTATGTGTATTTTATTTTATTTATTTTTTTTTTTAATTTTATTTTTTTATTTATGATAGTCACACAGAGAGAGAGAGAGAGACAGAGACAGAGACAGAGACAGAGACATAGGCAGAGGGAGAAGCAGGCTCCATGCACCGGGAGCCTGACATGGGATTTGATCCCGGGTCTCCAGGATCACGCCCTGGGCCAGAGGCAGGCGCTAAACCGCTGCGCCACCCAGGGATCCCAATTTTATGTGTATTTTAATTCCCAGATACATTTTTATAGTTTTTTATATTTCAGTATTCATTTGGATTTATCTCATAATTCCATTTCATTCCTCTGTTTTCTTTTGTGCTGAAATCAGTATGATTTTCTTTATTGGAAAAGTATTCTGTATGGTCTCCTTTTGTTTTTGTCTACTGATGATGAATAAGCTTCATTTTTGGAGGAGGGAATTTTCAGCTTTTTAAAAATAATTAGATGAACAAACCATACAGCTATTATCCAGATTCCAGTATTATTGATATTTTTCACATTACTTTTATCTCTCTTAGCTGAAAAAGGAATCCTAGATATGATACCATTTTTCTCTCTCTCTCTCCATATATATATATATCATATATAACCTTAAACAATGTGGATAGATTCTATAATAACTGATGCCATTTTTATTAATATAAACTATAATTAATCCTAATGCATTTTGATCATAACCAACTAAATTAGCATAATCAGTTCCATGTTGTGATCTGTTTTCCATACATAATTAAATTTATCTGAATGTCACACCAATAAATCTCACATTTCGCTTATTAGATCCAGAAGTGTCCTCTTCATTCTCAAAGTATATTTTGACATGTTACAGAATTCTAGTTATTATTTCTGTGATGTTGCTATATTCAGTTTCATTTGTATTTAACCTGCTTAGGATTCATAGGGCTTCTTGAATCCTTACTTGATACCTTCCATCAGCTTTAGAAAGATCTCAGCTGTTAACTGTGCATTGTTTCTGACCTGTTTTCTGTGTTCTCTGTTTTGTGTTTCCAATTTTATATGTGTTTAAGATGTACAATTTATTGGTTTGATGGATTTATGTATTATAGAATGATTACCACCATAGCAATTCCATGTGTGTTATACTTCAGTATAAATGATACAGTTCTCCATTTTTTAACCTCTCCACTCACTATGGGTATTTTCTTCTAATTCGTCTTAGTTTACTAATTCTCTCTTCTGTGTTATTATTTATGGGAAAAACTATCCTTTTCCCACTCTATTGCAGTGTTACCACTGTTAAAAATCATGTCTCTGCTGTTGGCATGAGTCTGTTTTTGTTCCATTGGTCCATTTGTCTAGCCTTATGCCAATACCTAATTGTCTTAATTATTGTAACTTTATATTAAGCTTTGAAATCTGATAGTATATGTTCACCAGGGCTTTTTTTCCTTCTTTTTTGGTAGACTTAAAAAATTGATATAAAGTTTGTTGTGCAGTCATTATCACTGTCTAATTCAAGAATATTTCCACTACACCATAAAGAGATTTCGTAATCATTAGGCGTCACTCCCAATTCCCATTCCCCTCCATTGCCTGGCTATCAGTAATCTATGTTGTGTCTCTTTGGATTTGCCTATCCCATACATTTTATATAAATGTGGAATTGTATTGTTTGTGGTCCTTTTTTGTCTGGCTTCTTTCACTTAGTATAATGTTTTCATGTTTCATCCATTTAGTGTGTATCAGTACATAATTCTTTTTTATGACTGAATTGTATTCCATTGTATGGATATACCATTTTTATAACAATTTCTATGTACCTCCTTTTGTTTATCTACTACTAACAGGCATGTTACTTCTTTTTACCTGTTAAAAAAAATACTGCTATGCAGTATATTTGTGTACATTTTTGTGTTTTCAGTTCTCTTGAACATATACATAGAAGTGGAATCCATCATTTTCACCATTTTTCTTTTTTTTTTTTTTAAGATTTTATTTTTTTATTCATAAGAGACACAGAGAGAGGCAGAGACATAGGCGGAGTGAGAAGCAGGCTCCCTGCAAGGAGCCCGATGCGGAACTCGATCCCGGGCCCTGGGATCACACACGGAGATGAAGGCAGATGCTCAAATGCTGAGCCACCCAGGCACCCCCACCATTTTTCTTCTTAAAGAATGTTTTTCTTAAAGATTCTGTGTATTTTTTATTTGTTTTTCCCCTGCTTTATCGAGATATAGTTGACATATAATATTAGCAAGTTTAAGGTGTACAATACAGTGTTTTGATACATTAATGTATTATAGAATGATTACCACCATAGCATTAGCTAATACCTCTGTCTTATCATGTAACTACCAGTTCTTTTTCTGTGGGGAGAACATTTCAGATCTACTCTTAACCACTTTCAAGTGTATAATACAGCATTATTATCATCAAGATGCTATACATTAGATCTCTGTATTTCCATTTAAATTTTAGAGTCAACTTGTTAAATTTTAAATTTTTTTTTTTAAATTTTTATTTATTTATGATAGTCACAGAGAGAGAGAGAGAGGCGCAGAGACACAGGCAGAGGGAGAAGCAGGCTCCATGCACCGGGAGCCCGACATGGGATTCGATCCCGGGTCTCCAGGATCGCGTCCTGGGCCAAAGGCAGGCGCCAAACCGCTGCGCCACCCAGGGATCCCTCTTGTTTTTTTATAAAAGGTTTTATTTATTCATTCATGAGAGAGAGAGAGAAAGAGGCAGAGACACAGGCAGAGGGGGAAGCAGGCACCATGCAGGGAGCCCGATGTAGGACTCGATCCTAGGACTCCAGGATCACGCCCTGGGTTGAAGGCAGGTGCTAAACCGCTGAGCCACCCAGGGATCCCGTTAAGAGTTTTTCTAATCATTCTTTTTTTTTCTTCTTCTTCTTCTTGTGCTTTCTAGGGCTTTCTGTGTGATACCGAATAGAAATGGTGGTCTCATCATTTTTATTTTGTTCTCATCTCCATTATTTTTATATCTGGTTTTTGAGGCACTTATATAAAAATAGAAAAAGATATTGAAAATTCAGACTGGCTAAACGATTTTAAAATTTTGTAGTAGTAGGATGACTTTACTTCTTTTGGATTATTTATGTCTCTCAAGTGTTTCTGGTGACTTAATTCATTTTCCCATAAGTGTTATTTAGGCATGGGATTTTAAAGTGAGTAAAGGGCTAAACTCTACATGGTTAATATTGAAAATTAATTATCCCAAAGGTACTAGTACAATATCAGTAAGTGTAATAATTATCCCTCTACAGTTGGAATTAATAGCTGTTTCATTGGTGGACCATTAGATGAAGTGGATGGATTTCATTTTGGGGCACATAGCTTATGTGAGTTATGATTGCTCTTTCTTTGACCATGCTTATATAGTTGGATTCTTGGAAGTTAAATGACGTGTGGTGTGGCTGTTCTGTAATAAGTGTGTTTTGTTTAAGTTGAGGACACTTTTAATTGTAAGAGGCTATGGACAGGTTCATTTATTGCTATCTTCTTGATTACAGCTTAGTTTTTTAAATAGTGTTTTTTTTTTTTTTTTTTTAAATCCTGGCACAGTATAGCATTGTTAGATGTTAGGATAGGCTGTCAGGATACCTGAGTGTTTTTTTGTTTTGTTTTGTTTTGTTTTGTTTTTGTTTTTTTTTTTGCAAGGTGAAGATGCAAAGATAAAAGGAGTTGATATAACTTCCATGCTTTGCCCTTCCATTGGTTTTGGTTTCACATAATCTGTGGTTCCAACTCTAGTTCTACCACTATGAGCTCAATTTCTTTGAGCCATTAACTAAGAAACAGAGTTTTAGTATCTGCTTCCCAGTGTTGTTCATCTATTGAATAGGTAATTAATTAAAACCGTGTCACATGATAATTCATTCTAAACATTTGCTATTATTGTAGTGGTTATTCTTCCCCAGTATAACTTTCTAGTAAAGGCCTGTTATAATATAAATATTAATGCTGTTATTGAACTTGGTCTTTATTTCTTGTTTTGTGCTGACTTGTTTCATTAAGTTGTGAAATTAAGCTTTTATTTTACTTTTTTCTGTAATGTTTTCAACAAATATTGGTACATAAATATTTATGGGGAGAGTGATTTTTATAATGTATATTTGAGTAACATTGAAAAGGAAAGTCAAAGAAATTATTCAACTTAAAGGATTTTGTAGAGCCTTTAATGATGATAATGTTCATGGCTAAGCAGTATGTGCCAGACTTACCTGACATGGGTAAAATTGGATATGTTTCTCTCCATATTAGTGTTCTGGGAAGCATATGGTAGGAAACTTTGCTTTACATATTCTGCATGGGACAGACTTGGTCTAGCCTGTGGTTGGTTGGTTTGTTTGTTTGTTTATTTATTTTTAAAGGTTTTATTTATTTACTCCTAAGAGACACAGAGAGAGAGAGAGGGGGGCACATAGACATAGGCAGAGGGAGAAGCAGGCTCCATGCAAGGAACCTGATGTAGGACTCTATCCTGGGACCCCGGGATCACACCCTGAGCCAAAGGCAGATGCCCAACCACTGAGCCACCCAGGCGTCCCTAGGCTGTGCTTTAAAATGAAGAAATAAGTGTCATCAGATTTTAAAAATTATGTTCTTTTTCTTTTTAATATTTTATTTATTTATTCACAAGAGACGCAAAGATAGAGGCAGAGGCATAGATAGAGGGAGAAGCAGGCTCCCCGCAGGGAGCTCGATGTGGGATCATGCCCTGAGCAAAGACAGACACTCAACCACTGAACTACCTAGGCGTCCCTTAAATGATGTTCTTATATTGAAGGGCTTTTTGGAATTCTTTGGGGGAGCGAGAGGGAGGTATTGCTTTGGAAAACTTAATAAAGCATATTTGAGTTTATTCATTATGTTTGAATTATATAATAAGATTACTCTCATTTTGTGTTATTTTAGCCATAAGAAATGAAATTTCTTATATGCTGAAAATATTTTTAAGCTCAAAAAGTACACTAATTTTTCTTTGATTTAGAAGTAGTTTCCCGATCCCTTAAATTCAAATACTATTACTGTTAATCAATATACTTTTACCATTAAGATTCCTCTATTGATACTCTATAGATTCTTATCTTTTAAAATGAGACTAGAGTTTTAATGTCCAGATAATATACTTGGAATATGTTTCTGTGTGAACCTTTTCCTCATTCCTTTTTTCCCCCCTTGTCTTATGCCAGTGAGTTCCTTCGGGGTTACTCCTGCAGTAGGTGGACTGTCATCGGGGACAGTTGGGGAAGCTTCGACAGCCCTGAGTTCAGCAGCCCAGGTAGCTTTGCAGTCTCTCTCTCATGCAATGGCGTCAGCCGAGCAACAGCTGCAGGTGCTGCAAGAGAAACAGCAGCAGCTTTTGAAGCTTCAGCAACAGGTTGGAGACTCTTTGGCTCTTTGTTCATGCTGTCTCTAAACTTCAAAAGCTGAAAAAGTACTGTAAAAATGACCCATTAATTTCGTAAAGGAAAGTAGGTTGACCGATCTGAGCTAATCAGTTTCTACAAAAATGGAGGTAACGTCTTTGTGATATATCTAAATTTGATAAATATCTGAGGGAATATAATTGATATTTTTGGGAGTTATCTCTAAGTAAAAATCCATCCTGTTTCAACACTCTTGGTCAAATGTTACAGTTACTAACTGTAAAAATACTAATTGTATTTTTTGAACCTGAGAACCTGAAACATTTTAGAGATGAATTGAATTCACATGGATTAAAATTTAGTAATAATGGCAGATGTTTTGGAGATTTCAGTGCTCGCTTCGGCCGCACATATACTAAAATTGGAGATTTCATTGTGGTCTAAATGCAACCTGTGCATTTGTAGGTGACATTGTATCAGGTTAGGCGCTGTGAGAATCTACCTCCTCCTGTTAATATTTTGCTTTGAGGAGAACTTTGTTTCCTTATTACATCTACTTGTTCTTCTTTTCCACCTTTGCTTTGTAGAAGTCCTCGTTCCCCAAAACAGGAGAAATTGTATATCAGATATTTAATGATGTTTAAATAGTGAAGAAATACTCAATTCATGTTGAGTCCATTTTTTTATTAATTTCAGTTTTATTTAACTAAGATCTAGTTAATCAGATCATCTTTATCTTTTTAAGCTCTTCCTGTGTAGTATTCCCCACAGTTTGGGCAGGCAAGACTAGTCTATATGTTGTGGCTTTTACTTCTTTTACAGAAAGCAAAGCTGGAAGCCAAGTTACATCAGACGACAGCTGCAGCAGCTGCTGCGGCATCGGCAGCCTCAGCAGTAGGTCCTGTTCACAACTCTGTGCCTTCCAACCCAGCGGCAGCCCCCGGCTTCTTCATCCACCCATCTGATGTTATTCCACCCACTCCAAAAACAACACCACTTTTTATGACTCCACCACTCACCCCACCCAATGAAGCAGTTTCTGTTGTGATTAATGCCGAACTTGCACAGCTTTTCCCAGGCTCAGTTATTGATCCCCCAACAGTCAATCTTGCTGCACATAACAAAAATTCCAACAAGTCCAGAATGGTAAATTATATTTTAAATAGGTGTTCGCTTAGACATTTAAAAATATTTTGATGTATACGCTAACATGAGAAGGCAAAATTTTCTTATACAAGCTTAATACATTAAATTAGATTGTTTTGTAAAGTATTACAAAATATACATCAGGAAATGAGACTTGTTTGTATTACAGTTACTAGTTTGTATAGAGCAAGAGTAATATCAATATAGAGTTATACTTTTTTCTTTTCTAGAATCCACTTGGTTCTGGTCTAGCTCTTGCAATTTCTCATGCTTCACATTTTCTTCAACCTCCACCCCACCAGTCCATTATTATAGAGCGAATGCATTCAGGTAATGTTTGACTTTCTTAAAATACTGTTTTTTGCCTAGTCTGCCAGTCCTTTGAGTCTTAATATTATGTAGTTTGATTTTCCTTTGCAAATAAATCCCATTTGTTCCTGGGTAAGTACATTTTATTAAGAATAAGCACTACATAAGGCTCAACTGTGTGCTCACCATGTTGAATGTAGGAATGCTGATGGGTAGGGTAGCTAATTCTGACTAGACCTTGAATCTGACCTATATGTGAATCACGCCTGTTGAACTGTGATAGACATAAGTATCTATTCCATTATAGCTGCTCAGTCATCATTACATTAGAAATTACACTTTAGTATTCTTAAGACCAACACTCTGCTGTTGAAATAATTTCCAGAAAATAGAGAGAATTACTGTTGATTTTAATAACTGAGTAAGATTAATAATACTGCATGGTCTCAATAATTGAAATTTTACCAAAGTTTATAGCCGTATTTTTATGCCAGTGATCTGTGACTGGGATAGGTGCTTTCAGTTAGAGCATATTTACTAGTAAACTACAGGCAATTTAACCTTACAATCCTGCCAAACTGTTAGCTCTGGGCTTGAGCTGCCGCAGAGTTCACCAGAATCCGTCCATGTGATTTATAGAAGAGAATAATATGAATATAATGGATACTGTGTTACCTTTCATCACATGAATAGTTGAACCATATTTGCTTTATTGCATTGAGCTGTTTCTTCTTTGGAAGAGAGTTTTTAAAAAATAAAATTCTTAATGGTCTTTTCTGTTCAACTAATACTCCACTGGTATCACCATTGGTGTTTGTAACCATGTAAATGGTTTAGAGGGGGATTTGTTGGTGTGCAGTGTTATGAAATATGAGCAGTTGTTTATACTGAAGTTTGGTTTTTATCAATGGAATTGACTATAGGATATAGAATTACATTCTTTGTTATTTAATAGTTTTTCTGTTTAGGTAAGTATGGGTAACTACCTTTTTGTTTTAAACTAGCTTCACTGAAAGTAGCACAAGTTCTAGCAGTTTATTTGATCCCTTCACTGTGACATGCAGCTGTCAAGGTTATTAGGTGCTCCTCACCCCAACCTGGTAAAGAAGAAAAAGAATTCTGTTATTAATGATTCTGTTATTGTTTCACTAATTGGGCTTATTCTGAAATGTGTATGAGATGAGAGATGCAAATCTGTTCTTTCTTCCATTCATCTCATCATTTTTGCTTCTCAGTAGTATGAACATCTCAGCCATGCAGAGTATGATTCTAATGGTTACACAGAGGCATACTGCCTCTTTAGCATGGCCCTTGAGAGTAAGCCATCGACTTCACCTGGTACTAAACTGAAGAGACCGTGGTGGTGTCAGGACCTGGGCAAAAAAAGCTGTGTCTATCTTTCCTGGAGGATCACCCCAAGAGATTTTTTTTTAATTATTTTATTTATTTATTTATTTGAGAGAGAGCCTGAGAGAGAAGAGAGAGTGAGCACAAGCTGGGGGAGCAGCAGGCAGAGGGAGAGGGGGAAGCAGACTCCTCCCTGAGCATGAAGTCCAATGTGGGGCTCGATGCCAGGATCCTGGGATCATGACCTTAGCTAAAAGCAGATGCTTAACTGACTAAGCCACCCAGGTGCCCTAAGAGTTTTTTTTTTAGTGGTAGTAATTACATATGCTTTTTACCTTGTACTTTTACTTTACACTGTAACCTCAATGTGAGCTCTAACTCTGGAAGAAGTTAAACAAGACTTGAGATAGCTAAAATCAAGCCATACAGTATGATATTAATGTATCTTGTTGGGAGTTTTTATAAAAATGACCAGATGACTGGAATATCAGATACTTTCTGAATTAATCTGTATACTATTTTTGAGAATAAAATTTTTCTACTCTAATGTTTTAAATTAAACTTGTCTGTACAATTGATTGCCATCATAGTAACAAACTTACACTTACATATTTTTTACTTAAGTCTTAGCATGGATTGAGGTTTCAGAAAATTTTTGAGGGCTACTTATTTATTTTCCTTCCCATTTATTTATAGTTGAATAAGTTGATTTCCTATTTTAAATTTTTTTTTATTTATTTACGATAGTTACACACACAGAAAGAGAGAGAGAGAGAGAGAGAGAGAGAGAGAGGCAGAGACACAGGCAGAGGGAGAAGCAGGCTCCATGCACCGGGAGCCCGACGTGGGATTCGATCCCGGGTCTCCAGGATCGCGCCCTGAGCCAAAGACAGGCGCTAAACCGCTGCGTCACCCAGGGATCCCTGATTTCCTATTTTAATATGAGTGTTCCCAACTGTTTTTGAATCTGTCTTTTGGTTAATTGAAACAATGATATTTTTTTGTCAACTCTGCGCGCGCTCTCTCTCTCTCTCTCTCCCCCCCCCCCCCCCCAATAGGAGCAAGGAGATTTGTGACCTTGGATTTTGGCAGACCAATACTGTTGACAGATGTATTGATTCCCACTTGTGGAGACTTGGCTTCCTTATCAATTGACATTTGGACATTAGGAGAAGAGGTGGATGGGAGGCGACTGGTAGTGGCAACTGATATAAGCACCCATTCACTAATTCTGCATGATTTGATACCACCGCCTGTGTGCAGATTCATGAAGGTAAAGAACTTAAAGACAATGAATTGATATGCTTTCTCTGTTTCTGCTAAGCTATGAAAGATACTCAGACATATAATTAAAAAGTATAACGATCTTTTTAAATATGTTGCTCAGAATTGTATTTTTGCAGATTGTTGTGTTATGTGTATTAATTTTTTTTTTTTTTTTTTTTTAAATTTCAGATCACTGTCATTGGGCGTTATGGAAGTACAAATGCCCGAGCCAAAATCCCACTAGGATTTTACTACGGTCATACATATATCTTGCCTTGGGAAAGCGAACTGAAGTTAATGCATGATCCTTTAAGGGGAGAGGGTGAATCTGCAAACCAACCAGAAATTGACCAGCATTTAGCAATGATGGTTGCTCTACAAGAGGATATACAGTGCAGGTTATTAGAAAATTGCAGTATATTTTAATCATACTGGAACCCTTTATTTTGTATGTCTTACATATATTTTTTCAAAAAATATCTTTGCATAGATATATAGAAAAGAACAAAAGAATGAAGCATCTGGTTGGCTCAGTGTTGTAAGTTTTGAGCCCCATGTTGGGTGTAGAGATTACTAAAAAATAAGTAAATAAATAAACTTTAAAAAAAGAAGAAATGGAGGTTAGAAACTAGAATGTTACAATAATATTTCATAAATTAAAATATTGTGATTAAATAATTGGCTTCATTTAGTATTTAATAATCGATTAATTCTTCTTAATGTTAACGTGTTTTAGAGATTCAGTTTTTAGTTTACGTTTGTACACCTAGATCAAAGAGAACGTTGCAGGAATTATTTTGTACATTTATTTTTTACTTACAGATATAACTTAGCTTGTCATCGACTAGAAACTCTTCTGCAAAGTATTGATCTTCCTCCTCTCAACAGTGCTAACAACGCACAGTATTTTTTGCGAAAACCAGACAAAGCAGTTGAGGAAGACAGTAGAGTTTTTTCTGCCTATCAAGACTGCATTCAGCTACAGCTTCAACTGAATTTGGCTCATAATGCAGTGCAGAGGCTCAAAGTAGCTCTTGGTGCAAGTCGGAAGACGTTAAGTGAAACATCAGATCCAAAAGATTTAATTCAGACGTCTTCCACAGAGCAGTTGCGTACCATCATCAGATATTTATTGGACACTTTGCTCAGTCTCCTTCACTCTTCCAATGGTTTGTATTTGGAAATGTGTTTGATATGATTTTGTTGCATATTTTGTTATCGTGTTAATATTTCCTGATTATTGTTCATTTTGATATTCTTTCTAATGTGAGTATTTATGAAATGTGTATTTAGGTTAACCCCCTCACTCCGCCCCCCCATATTTCTCCTTTTTTTAAAAAAAATGATTTTTGATTATTTTTTTTAAGTCTTTGCTGTTGGTGTGGTGTATCATTTGTTGTTGGCAAAATATTGTTATTGTGAAACTGTTAATAAATTGCTAACAATATACTATGATTTTTCTAACCGAGAGCTATTGTTGATCATTACACATGCATACACATACATACTCAAATATCTGGTACACCCAATGCCACATAGAAGAAATATAGTTGATTCAAATGCTAGCTTTTTTCCTCCTCCAGTATTTAACAATTAAAATTCTACATGTGAAGAATAAATAAATGAATACCAAAATAAATAGAATATAATTGTGTATCGATTGCTGTTGAAGAAGAAACTGTATTTAGGTATGCTGATACTGATATTACAGCATACACTTAAATAGGAAATTTTATTTTCTGTTTTGTAATAGGACACTCTGTTCCTGCAGTTTTGCAGAGCACATTTCATGCCCAGGCCTGTGAAGAGCTTTTTAAACACTTGTGCATCAGTGGAACCCCAAAGATACGGTTGCATACTGGTCTTCTACTTGTTCAACTCTGTGGTGGTGAAAGATGGTGGGGTCAGTTTCTTTCTAATGTTCTTCAGGAATTGTACAATTCAGAGCAGCTTCTCATCTTTCCACAAGATAGGTAGGTCGGAAAATATTGGAGTTGTTTTTTATTAGTAATTTCTACTTTTCACAGTTAGGGTTCAGATTTTGAAATCCTGTGTATGTGGATACTGAGCAGAGAAATGAAGCGTGTCTTTCCAGGGTTTGGGAATGCCCAGTTAAGCACGCTTTGAAGAAAATTATACATAATACAACTAAACTATATTCTTTAGTTTCCTCATTTGCATCTGTAGAGTTTATAGATCTGTGTTTATAAGTATTCCTAATAGATTGCTTTTTTTAAAATATTTTTTTCTTTATTTATTTATGTGATAGTCACAGAGAGAGAGAGAGAGAGAGGCAGAGACACAGGCAGAGGGAGAAGCAGGCTCCATGCACCGGGAGCCTGACGTGGGATTCGATCCCGGGTCTCCAGGATTGCGCCCTGGGCCAAAGGCAGGCGCCAAACCGCTGCGCCACCCAGGGATCCCCTAATAGATTGTTACTTTATGTATTATATGTATTCATTTGAGACTATGATAAAATTTTCTGAACTTTTTATGGATATAGTTAGGAAATATAAGAAAGAGTTTGAAAAGAGCTAATTTTAGCATCATAGCTCCAGATAATAAATCATGCTAAGAACCACATACCCTGTCATTTATCTATTAAATTTCAGTGTGAAGACCCCTGGGTGGCTCAATGGTTGAGCATCTGCCTTCGGCTCAAGTTGTGATTATGGAGTCCTGGGATCAAGTCCCACATCGGGTTCCCTGAAGGGAGCCTGCTTCTCCATCTGCCTATGTCTCTGCCTCTCTTTGTGTCTCTCATGAATAAATAAATAAAATCTTGAAAAAAAAAATAAATTTCAATGTGAATTTTTTTTAAATGAGCAAATTGATTCATAATGGTATTTTATTTACATCTCTTTTAGGGTCTTCATGCTACTTTCCTGCATTGGTCAAAGATCACTTAGTAATAGTGGAGTATTAGAAAGCTTGCTTAATCTTTTGGATAATTTATTGTCACCTCTTCAGCCACAGTTACCCATGCATAGGAGAACTGAAGGTATTATTTAAAGTGGTTTTCTTTAGTATAAATATAAGATTCACTTAAATATTGTTTTTATAAAATAACTAGTGTGAAGTATTTTAATATTAATTGCTGCAAGTTTTGTTAATATTTTTATGCTATAGCGTTTTTAGAATGTAGACACTCGTGATTGACTGTCATGGTTATTGCTTTTTAAATCTATTACCTTTTCATTATATGAATTTTGAACTTGGAAACTATTATGCATTTTTTGGGAGGGGAACTTTCATAACTAAAATCAGACTCTCAAAATCTCAATTTTAGACACAGTTGCTTTTCTGGTCATAATATGTTTCACTTGAGTAAAGAAATTGTTATTGGAACGAAAACTTTAGAACTTAGTTTAAAACTATGGAAAGTTGAGAGATTTTTAAATTGAGTTACCTAGAAGTCTGAGAATAGGACCTTATGCCTTGTTTCCTGGTTTATAAATTATTATCTCTTGGATTCAACCTGTAATCAAGAATCTATTTTCATACCATAAAATATTTGTCTTCCATTAGGTTCAATGTGTGACTCAGTTGGTGGCCATAGGTCCCAATTTTGAAGCTAATTATAAATAAATATTAATGTTAGTAGTGATAAGGTAATCTTGAATTTATAAAATGCTTTATCTCATAATTATCTTCTCAAGATCTTATTAGAACTCTTAGAGTCATCTGGTTATTTTTTCTGCTGTCATCTTTGTATAGGAGTATTAGATATTCCCATGATCAGTTGGGTCGTCATGCTGGTGTCCAGGTTGCTGGATTATGTGGCCACTGTTGAAGACGAAGCAGCAGCTGCAAAGAAGCCTCTGAATGGTAAAGACAGGGAGAGGTTTCTGACAGGTATCAGAAGTTTATAATAATCTGTTGGTGGGGATTTTGAGTGACTACACGGTTGTTCCAGAACTGGCTATTGGCCTGGAAGTTCCAGCTGTATGTAATTTATGTAAAATATGAATTAAATTTACCAGGAATCTGTTTTAAGGATAGAATTTATTTTTGAAGGATTATATGGACAAGCCCCTTATGACTTTTTAGTGTCTAAATGCAACCATGTAAAAACAAAAAACAAAACAAAACCAAATAAATAAATAAATGCAACCATGTCTTTCATGAGGTTTTTCTCCATGCTCATTTAAACACTTTCTAATACCATACATATAAATGAATTTATGAATAGGAAATCTGTGAAGAGTTCTTTATTTTATTATAGTGTGTCATTATATTTATCATACAGTTCTAATTATAAAGGGCTTTTATGCGTAAATATGGAAATTCTCAGATTTAATTTTTTTTAGTTTCAGTCTTTCTCCATAAACACATGAGACGTAGAAATATTTAAGAATTAAAGGAAGTCCAACTGCAAGACAAGTTATTTTCTTCCTTTCTTC
Source organism: Canis lupus familiaris (assembly GCF_011100685.1). NCBI lineage: Eukaryota > Metazoa > Chordata > Mammalia > Carnivora > Canidae > Canis > Canis lupus. The sequence goes on from NC_049238.1 coordinate 25,749,257, forward strand.
TAAGCTAACAACACTTTTATAAAGGTTTTGAAATAGCTATATCTTGTATCTAAATATAGTCATTAATTGCTATAAATTTTGAATTTTACACATTGTCAGTATTCTAGCATTAAGAAAGGTCGTCCCTTGAGGCGTTTTATAGACACATCCATCAGTTGTTTAGGTGCACATTGTATTTGGGAAAAGAGTGGGGAATTTTTCCGTATAGAGGGAATGTATCTTAAATATTTAGAATCTGTGGGTCAGCTTACTCATTTAAAGGATATAGATACCTCTATAAAATTACATATAACTACAATACAAAGTTGGAATATTACAGTATTGGAAGTCATAGTTTTTATTTATATCATTCGGTTACTGTGGAAACACATTGATGGAAGACATTTTTTGTAGGTTTTGAAGAATTTGAATTGACTTAAGAAATGGATAGTAGTGAATAGGAAAAGATGTCTTTAGGTTAAACAGACATGAACCAGTAACTGGAGATGGGTCAAATGTGATGTTGAGCAGAAGAATGATACTAAGTCCAGACATATTTTTTAAAGTGAGAGAAAGTAGAGTTTCACAGCATGATTTTTAAACTTATTTTTGCATTAAGTCAGATTATTGAATATCCTGTTTTTATGTCCTTACACAAAAGCATGACAGAGGCATTAGTGAACCATTTGTTAATAAATTGTTCGAATTGAGTTACATTAGAGCTATATTGTACAAAGATTAATCTTAAACAACTGGAGAAAGATAGCTGTTATCTTAAAACATTGGAGACAGAGAAAGCTCCGATCTTGAAGTCATTTAGGGTCTAGATTAGCTTAATAGGGTTAGATATTACTAACAGTTTATAATGTCTGATTTTCTTTAAAACTGCTTTGTAATGATTGGCACATTTACAAATTCATATTTTCTGGGTTTAGAAGGTACTTTAAAATCATATTTAATAGAGTTACTAATAAAACCTTTTCTTGCTTTTATAGGTAACCAGTGGAGTTTTATTAACAATAATCTGCACACTCAGAGCATAAATAGGTCTTCCAAAGGCAGCAGTAGCCTTGATAGATTGTATTCCCGAAAAATTAGAAAGCAGCTAGTTCATCATAAACAGGTAATTTTCAATATGTCTTTTAAATTTTAATGTTCGAGAACATTGCTTTTGAGGTTGCATAAGACAGACTTGTTATCAGATCTTAGGTATGATATTTAATGAGGTACTTAGGGAAGTTGTTTGACAATTTTGAGACTGAGCTTCCTTATTAGTAAGATGGCAACAATTTGTAGTTTCTGGATTTTTGGTGAGATCTTTAAAGTGTCTACCTCTTCCCATCTCACTATCATTCTAAGTGAGAGGCCATAATTTTTCCTTTGTCTAGTCAAAAGGTGTCTCTCTCTATTTTGTCACAGTCGAACCTTATCCTTTTTATAAACATTTTTACATTTAAATTCAATTAATTAACATATAACGTATTATTAGTTTCAGAGGTAGAATTCAGTGATTCATCAGTCTTCTATAATACCCAGTGCTCATTATATCATGTGCGCTTCTTAATGTCCATTACCCAGTTACCATATCTTCCCATCCTTCTCCCCTCCAGCAACCCTCACTTTGTTTCCTATGATTAAGAGTCTCTTATGATTTGTCTAATCCTACCATTTCTTTCTCAAATTTTTAATAGCTTCCAGTTGGCCCATGCTTGACGGTCAAAAGTCCTTAAGATGGCTTTAGGGCATCTACCATGGGGTCCCTCTCTATAACTTTCAGGTTTGAATTTTGGTCTAGCCAGATTGAATTTGAATTTATGAAACACCAATCCCAGTTTTCTCATATATAATTTTTGTATGTGGTGAGTTTCCCTACCCCCCACCCCGCACCACATAGTTTACCCTTTTGCTTAGATAACTTACTAGGCATTAGTTTATATTAACTTCCTCAAAGAGGTCTTCTCCGGTTTTGAAATTAGAATAGTACCCTATTCAATATATTCCCCATGTGTTCTGTATTTTTTCTTTTATTGTATTCATCATAAATTTTGGGAGGATTCTTTTATCTTGTTAACATGAAATTCATGCATTTTGCTGTGAGTAAATGATTTCTTAAACTGTTGTTAGGAGTCATGCAGAATGTTATACCTGGCTTTTTTGCTCAAAGTGATATTTTTGAGATTCATCCATATTGAGTATATCCGTGGTTCTTTTTTTTATTCTTGACCACAGTTCCATGGGTGTTCCAGAATCTGTATCCATTTTCCTGTTGATGAACCCTTTAGTGTTGGTTTTTTCTTTTTGAAATACAAATATACATTTTTTGTCTTTCTGCTTATCGTGCAAACATTTGCATATACATACTCTCTATCTTTTCTTCACAGAAGGTCATGTATTAGAATGTGGGTTTTATTGTAGGACACCTGTGCATATATTTTTTTTAACTAGTCCCATGATCCCTCCTAGAAAGTGTACATAAAATTTGTTTGATAAGCATTTTACTGTGTAGAGGTGAATTTATAGCTGACATCAGATTCTTATGAGACAGTACTTTATTATTTCTACTTTTTTAAAAGAGTCTCTTATGGTATATACAAGGTTAAATACTATATCCTTCATACAAACTATGAAGCCTAGTTTGTTTTTCAATAAATATTTGTATAATTGATTTAAACTGTAGTGAGAGTTTATATGAAAGTCCTTAGGATCTGGCAAGTTTGTGAAAGCTTTAGGCTTTTTAAAAAACATGGGCTTAGCAATAAATTACTTATTTTTGCTTACAAGTTTTTCAACTGTGAGGTAACTTTGATCTTTGGCAGGAAAAATGATCTTAAACTTTTCAGCTTTTCCCTCAACTCTTTTTTTTTTTTTTTTTTAACTCTGAACCAATTTTAGGTGGTGATAATTTTCATCCTTTCAAATTTAGCTAATTTTATTGAATATGTTTGTTTGCTGTATTTAAGATATGAAGATGGAACATAGAGTAAAACCTGATAGATTTTTCTTAGTGAAATATTATTTTAGTCTTCACCTTGAAGGACATTATTGTGACAATGGCAAAACTTAAAATGGGATGTGAGGCATAATTGGTAGTAGTGTTGTATCAGTGTTACTTCTTTGATTTTGATGGTTTTACTGTGATTTGCAGAAGGATCTTGTTTCTGATTAAGATTGTGGTAGTTTTGAAATAAATTAAAAATTGTATTTTTTAAGTGCCATGTGTTTATCATAGAACTCTTAGAATTATTTTCTTTTTAAATTAATTGATTTTTTTTAGATTCTATTTATTTATTTGAGATAGGGGGAGCAGCAGAGGGCAAAGGAGAAGCAGCCTTTCCAGCAGGCTCTCATGTTGGAGCAGGGATTCCAGCCAGGGGCTCGATCCGAGGGCCTCCTGAAATTATAATCTGAGCCAAAGGTAGATGCTTAACCAACTGAGCTACCCAGGCACTCCTAGAATAGTTTTCTAAAAATACTGATTGGTAGCAGTTCTTACACATGTGTTGATTAGTAAATGTGCATGCTGTTTTTAATTTAAGATACATGTTTCTTCATATATGGAGATTATAGCCAAGTGAATATTTCTTTATGTTAATTTTTCTCATAACAAAAATATCTATCAAAAATAGAAAATAAGGAATATTCTTCAAAGAAATAGTTTAAGTTCTTAACTAAATCATTCATTTATAAACCTGGCCTTTACTTTATAGGGACTTTCTGTTTAGGATAATGTTCTGCCTTATACAGGGATGTGGTTAAGTCATTCAGTGGATTTTTAAGGTCCTCCTGTGCAGACATCGTTTTTTCTTTGTTTTGATTCATTGCTAATGACTAGTGGTTGCCAAGGGCTAGGGATTGAATAAATGGGATAGGAGGGACATGGATAGGCAATATAAAAGGACTGCACGTATAGTGATGGTTCATGTGTCAATACATAGGTTGAATTAATACACAAACAGAGACATACCCTCAAAAGGGTAAAAGTGAATCTGGAGAAATCTGAATAAAATTGGTGAATTTCCCCATATTGTGGTATTATAGTTTTACAAAATGCTGTCATTGAGGAAATTAGGTAATGTGTACATGAGATCTATCTTATTTGTTATAACTACGTATCTACAGTTATCTTAATAAAATTTTTAATGAAGAACATAGACATTCTGAAAAATGTACTACTCGCAGGAGATTGTCATAAAAAAAGTAAGAGTACTGTGCAATAAAAATATTTCCCCCATATATTTAAAGATACTTAATTTTTCTACAAAATATATCTACCAGTCTCATTAATGGCTTACATAAGAAAGTCTTCCACTTATTTCCATTTCCCATGGGTGAGGAATTAAGTCTTAATTGTAATTTGTAGAGATCAGTCAAGATTTGGAAATGACTTACCAGCAACACAGTTAAAACTAAATCTTTCAGAGAAGTATTTATTCCATTAGTTGGTTGTATGAAAACTGAAGTATATAATAATTTACTTTGTCATTTTTAACACTGTTAAGTAGCTTAACCTAAATTAGCTTAATTTAGGTTGAAAAGATTAACTTTCCTTTCTTTTTTTTAAAAAATTTTAAGCAACTTAACCTATTAAAAGCTAAACAGAAAGCTTTGGTGGAACAGATGGAAAAAGAAAAAATACAAAGTAACAAAGGATCATCATATAAACTTCTGGTAGAGCAAGCAAAACTAAAGCAGGCTACTTCAAAGGTATGATCTATGCTTCTTAATGCAATTATTTTGGGAAAGTCACTTTCACTTTTAATATTTTAAATTGAGTATTTAATATCTTTAATAATTAGTAAACTTAAAATTTTGTTCTTATCAACAGAAAGTTTTATTCTAAACCCTTTTTTGGGGGGAATGTAGCTTTTTTTTTTTATTTTTTTTTTATTTATTTGTGATAGTCACAGAGAGAGAGAGAGAATGAGGCAGAGACACAGGCAGAGGGAGAAGCAGGCTCCATGCACCGGGAGCCCGACGTGGGATTCGATCCCGGGTCTCCAGGATCGTGCCCTGGGCCAAAGGCAGGCGCCAAACCGCTGCGCCACCCAGGGATCCCCGGAATGTAGCTTTTAACTCAAGGAAATAGATGATAAATGTGGACTTCTAGTATGTTTCCAGTGTGCTTCCTTTCAGTGGATTGTGTGCCAATAAATTGAAGATAAAAGATTCAAGCAAATGTAGTTTTCTTAATGTGTTCTTTCTAAGTGAAAATTAAGTCCATCGATTTTCAAATAAAATTTTAAAATATAACTTAATGTCTTTTTTTAAGTGGGAGAGGAATAACACATACAGCAGCCAGTTTTGTTTATTGTGTTCCTATACATATGAAGTTACAGTTATTCCATCAGATTTTGAGACAACTTAATATTCTATACTTAATGTTATATTACATAAATTTCTTTATCATCCACCTTTATGAATTATGTTTAAGATATTTTGATAATTTTTATTCAGGATGTTAGATTTGACCTAATCTAGCAATTTCATTTTTCTGAAATTTTATTATGTATCCTATACCTTACTCTCAATAGGACTTTAGATATATTGGTCAGTATAGCTTTTAATAATTTTATTTTGAATCTTATGGTTTATCTAAAATTTTGTTCTTTAGAAGTTGTAAATTTTCTAAGTGAATATTTTCATTCCATAAATAAATTTATACTGGGGCAGCCCGGGTGGCTCAGCGGTTTAGCGCCGCCTTCAGCCCAGGGTGTGATCCTGGAGACCTGGGATTGAGTCCCACGTCGGGCTCCCTGCATGGAGCCTGCTTCTCCCTCTGCCTGTGTCTCTGCCTCTCTCTCTGTGTGTCTCTCATGAATAAAAAAAATAAAATCTTTTTAAAAAAATAAATTTATACTGAAGAGGAATTTTCATTCAATAAACATTATTTACTGATTTAAATATTGTCAATTTCTCTCTGTAGCATTTCAAAGATTTAATTCGGTTACGTCGGACAGCAGAATGGTCCCGTTCTAATTTAGACACAGAAGTTACAACGACAAAAGAAAGTCCAGAGATAGAACCACTTCCATTTACCCTGGCCCATGAACGTTGTATTTCAGTTGTGCAGAAACTTATTCTATTTCTCCTCTCCATGGATTTTACATGTCATGCAGATCTCTTACTGTTTGTTTGTAAGGTAAGTAAACTAATAGGCATAACATATAATTACAGACTTAGATGGTAAGAAATAGAAAGAATGTATTCTTTTTAATGTATTTAGTTGTTTTTTTTTATTAAGAGTAATAATAGTGCTTTTAATGGTTTTTCTTTATATAAGTCAGGTTTTTTTTATTGTGCCTTGAAAGACTTAAAAAATTTTTTTTTTACTTATATCTTAGGAGTTTGATTTCTTAGGAGACATGATTTATAGTTTAACCTAGTTAAAACTAAATCTAGATTTGAAATGTATATAAGGTGGGTCTATCTCCAACCTACCTTTTTTCTATTAATTAAAATAGGAAATATACAAATAAGTGTCAAATTATGGTAGTGAAGGGACTTTAATTCCCCGAAGGCTTTCTTGTAGCATATTCATTATTTATAAAAAATATTTTTATTCTACCAAGAATTTTTTTTATTTTGTTTATTTTAGAAAGAGAGTGCTTGCGTGTAAGTAGGGGAAGGGGCAGAGGGAGAGAAGCTCAAGCAGACTTCCCACTTAGCATGGAGCCTCAAGTGGGCTGATCTCATAGCCAGGCCCATGAGATTGTAACTTGAGCCAAAATCACGAGTCAGACATTTAACTGACAAAACCATTCAGGCGGCCCCACTATTCTACCATATTTAATGAGATTTTAATATTTGCTCATGAAAATACATTTCTTTGTGTTTCATCTCAAGTTGTTATTTTGACACCAAAAACATATCTCATCAACTATTATTCCAATAGTTTGTTTTTGAGAAAACATATGTAATTGCTATAATTTTGTGAAATGTATTGCAGGTTCTTGCACGCATTGCAAATGCCACGAGGCCAACTATACATCTGTGTGAGATTGTGAATGAACCTCAACTGGAAAGACTACTATTACTTTTGGTTGGAACTGACTTCAATAGAGGAGATATATCTTGGGGTGGTGCTTGGGCTCAGTATTCCTTAACTTGTATGCTACAGGATATATTAGCAGGTTTGTCCTGATTTATTTTTCGTGGGGTATGTCCACATTAGCTTGTCATAGCTTAAATAAGTAATGTTTATTTTTTTTTTTTATTTTTATTTTTTTATTTATTTATTTATTTTAAATTTTTATTTATTTATGATAGTTACAGAGAGAGAGAGAGGCGCAGAGACACAGGCAGAGGGAGAAGCAGGCTCCATGCACAGGGAGCCCGATGTGGGATTCGATCCCGGGTCTCCAGGATCGCGCCCTGGGCCAAAGGCAGGCGCCAAACCGCTGCGCCACCCAGGGATCCCCAATAAGTAATGTTTAAAAGAAACTGTAACCCCTCAAAGTGTAATAGGTCTATTTAATGTTACAACAGTAGCAACCATTTAGAATTACAGTTGATAGAGCATATATGCTGTCATTCTCTTTTTTTTTTTTTTTTTAATTTTTATTTATTTATGATAGGCACACAGTGAGAGAGAGAGAGAGGCAGAGACATAGGCAGAGGGAGAAGCAGGCTCCATGCACCGGGAGCCTGACGTGGGATTCGATCCCGGATCTCCAGGATCACGCCCTGGGCCAAAGGCAGGCGCTAAACCGCTGCGCCACCCAGGGATCCCTATGCTGTCATTCTCTATACTGGAAGAAAAATAGATTTCAATATGTTTTGGAGGTCTGTTAATAAATTATTAAAACAATTAAGACTATCTTCTTTTGTACAGGAGAGTTGCTGGCTCCGGTAGCTGCAGAAGCCATGGAGGAGGGAGCAGTAAGTGATGATGTAGCTGCAACAGCCGGTGACTCTGATGATTCCCTGCAGCAGTCTTCAGTTCAGTTGCTAGAAACTATAGATGAACCTTTGACACATGATATAACGGGTACATCCTTAAATTATGTTTTATGTAAGATAGCCTCAGCACTCTTTTTCTTTTAAATGAAAATGATTTTCAGAATTAAGAATTTTAGTGATGTAGATAATTAATTTTCATATTTTTGTCTTAGGACTTTGGCCTTAGTAACCATATTAGTTAAATATGTTTTGGTTTGATGCTCTGAATGAATGCTTGTTGTAATAAAATGCTCTCCTTTCATAATGTCCTAATTATTTTGCTATGGTTGAGATTTGGCTATATTTAAGAAAATATAATCTAGAAAACAGTTAAAGATACACATTGGTGAAGATAGCAAAGTTAAAGTCTCTTACTCTTTAAGATCCAGACTTTTCAGGGTACTTTCTCTTCTCTTTCTTCATTTTTTGCCTTTTTAAAAACTGTATGTGTATCTTAGCATGTACAGTCCTTTTCTCCTTACTTTTTGAAGAGTATATTTTAGTTACTAACATGTATGTTGCAGGGGCTGTGGTCATTTCACCAGTTTGTCATTTTTCAGTTTTATGTTCTCTCATAAGTTTATTCTTTTTACCTGATTTTCCCTTATCTGGAATAGACTTCCTTCTCTTGTTTGCAAGATGAACTTCTTACCTAAGATTTGCATAAAGCTTGCTCTCCTCCAAGAAGCTTTTTCCACCACCACCCCAGCAGTGTTGGAGACTACCTTTGGTGCTGCCTTCCACACTAGATGGTCTTGAATAGCAATCATCATGCTGTAGTTGATTTAATTTCTGTAGTGTATCCTCACCTCTGGACTTTGATTAATTTATTGGAGAGCAGAAATTTGTTTTATTAATCCTCACATACTCAAACCCTAGTACAGGCTGGCATGTGTTAGGCATTCTATAAATGTTGGTTGGATAAGAGGGTAAGAAGGATGGGAAAGTAAGATTTATTGTAAGGCATAGAAGTCTGGTTAAGAACTTTGAGAAATCTGGAATCCCTGGGTGGCGCAGCGGTTTGGCACCTGCCTTTGGCCCAGGGCACGATCCTGGAGACCCGGGATCGAATCCCACGTCGGGCTCTCGGTGCATGGAGCCTGCTTCTCCCTCTATCTATGTCTCTGCCCCTCTCTCTCTCTGTGTGACTATCATAAATAAATAAAAATTAAAAAAAAAAAAGAACTTTGAGAAATCTGAGAACAAAACAATTTCTAATTTCTAATTCAGAATAGGAAAATAAGATATTAACAGCTTTTCCTCTAGGAGCTGCAGGGTTGAGAGGAGCATGACCCTTTCCTACCCTGTGATGGTGTGTGCTCATCCACTGATATCTGTATACTCTGAAAATTGGGAATCATCTGGCAAAATGTTACTTTGCCTGCTGTGTTCAAGGGTCCCATTTGACATGATATTGTGAACTTTGTTCATATCACCTTATGTAAAAACAACAGATAGCTGGCAGTGAATTAACAAGTCATCAAACCAGTGCTGAGTCTTGGGGTACTAGCAGAGCTCAAATTCTCAGAGTTCGAGGCAGTGGGACTCACAGTTCTGTCCAGGATTTTTTAGAAACATGTATTGTGGGGCCTGCATGTTTACACCAAACAAAACCTGACATTGTTGGCACTGGATAGTGAACACAACATAGAAGCTATATACCATCTGCTCTGCCCAGGGTGCCTTGACCTTACTAGCTCTGGTCATGTCTAAAGGTCATGATATTGAGGAGGTTCCTGAACTTCTTTTGGTTGTTGAATATAAAATTGAAGGCTACAGGAAGACCAAGGAGACATTTTTGCTTCTTAAAAAACTTAAAGCCTAGAATGATATCAGAAAGGTTGATGATTTTCAGTGAGTGAGAACTGGTAAGAACAGGAACAAAATGAGAAACCGTTGTTGTATCCAGCACAGGGGGACTCTGAATCATCTATAAAGAGGACAGCAGTATCTTCAAAGCCTTCAGGACCATCCCTGGAATTATTTTACTTAATGTAAGCAAACTGAGCACTTGTGACATTTCTGAATTTGTACCGAAAAGACTTTCTGCAAGTTAGAAGATCTGTGTGGCACTTGGCATTAGACTGCCTCTCAAGAGTAACTACAACCTTCCCTTGCACAGGATGCTTAATACAAACCCTGGTAGAATCTTGAAAAGCCCAGAGATCCTAAGAGCTCTCGAGCACCATACAAGAGGATTCATCGCAGGATCCTGAAGAAAAATCCACTGAAAAACCTGAGGAGCCTGTTGAAGCTAAACTCCACTGCAAAGGCCATAAGCCAGAACACCATTCTTCGTCTGACGCCAAGTCACAAGCTGTGAATGGTTCAGGCAGCAGCAGCCTCAGAAGCCAAATCAAATGAGAAGGAGGTTCCAGGCAAGAAGCCTGTAATAGGGAAGAAGGGAAAGAAGGCTGTTAGTTGTTACTGTGAAGGATGTGAAGAAGCAGAAGAAATCTTTTATGGGGGAAAACAAAGGCTGCAGCTACTAAGAAACCAGCAGCTATGAAGAAGCCTGAAGAAAAGAAGCCTACCAATGAAAAAAAGCCTGCTGCATAAAAGCTTACATTTGTTTATTCTATAATTGTCAAATCATTTTGGACAGCTTATTTTGAATAAAAATTTATCAAAGGGAAGAAAAAAAAAGGTGAATAGCAATCATAGAACTTAAATTTTCTTTGCTTTTCACTTTAATACTGGCTATCATTTTCTGAAATATTTGATGTAACATAGTGCCTTACATATTAGAGGTAGGTAATAAGATGAGTAATATCCATTCTAGAAATGGTTAATGATTATTTTTAGTAACAGTTTATGCAACCTGATTCAACAAGGGCTAATTCCATGGTCTTTTTCCCTAGGAAGTCAAATGTTACTGCATTCTGTTTTTAATTGCATGTTCTAGAGTGATACATTTGTATACTTAACTATTGTTTAATTGTACAAAAATTTAGAGATTTTTTTTATAGTAGAAACATGTTACATACAAGTAAAATAACTTTCTCTGTAATTAAAAGTAATATATTGGTTAAATTTTATGTTACATGTTCTCTCAGTAAAATCATTTTGAATTATTTGAAGGTGCACCTCCTCTTACTTCTTTGGAAAAAGATAAAGAAATTGATCTTGAGCTACTTCAAGATCTAATGGAAGTTGACATTGATCCTTTAGATATTGATTTGGAAAAAGATCCTCTTGCAGCCAAAGTTTTTAAGGTATGATATGCTATTCTTTGCAGTTAAAATATTTCATTTTATACTTTGGGTTTAATCATTTAAAACAAGAAAGTATACATATTTTTTTTTGAAAGTATACATATTTATCACTAAATGCAATCCATTAGTCATTGTTCTCAAAATTCATTAATTTGCAAATAGGTCCTATAGCAGTTTTTTAAAATATCAATAGAATAGGGGAAACTTGTACCCTTTTATTAATGTAGCCACTATTATTGTCTTATATATTAGTAAGAACCCATAATAGGCATGGGGAAGTTTAGTAGTAGATTACTAAATTTCAAGCAGCATTTAAGCTCACCTAAGCTCAGTTTATTTCAGATTCTACTTCTGTGTTAGCTTCATTTTCTAAAGGAGAGCTACCCTTAATATTTTATATTGCTTCTTTTTGTTTATGAGTTTTCTTTTTAAGGATGCTAATTATCTGTCAACTTCTAAATAAAGTATTTTTAAATTTTGGTATAAAATGAAGAATATTATGGAACTATTCTTGTAGATCATTAAGATCATAAGTATGTTTTGGTGATTTAAAGGATAAGGGAATATTTATTTTATAGCCTTATTTGAGTTTAGAAAGTATAAATAATATGTCACTTTTAGTGAAGAGGTAAAAATAAACCACAATTTTTTTCCCCTCTTTTAAGCCAATAAGCAGTACATGGTATGATTATTGGGGTGCTGATTATGGCACCTACAATTACAACCCTTACATTGGAGGTCTTGGAATTCCTGTAGCAAAGCCACCTGCGAACACAGAGAAGAATGGATCACAGACAGTTAGTGTTTCTGTATCTCAGGGTAAGTGTGTGCTATATTTTAAGAGAACGAGCCTGACTGTATGCTGAGAGGGTTTAGTTTCCCACGTGTGCCATCAGAATGACAAAGCTATGTATTTCCGTGTCAGTCAGTTTGAAGGAGCTTCCATTTATGGGGCATCCTTTGTTTCTCAAAGTAACACCTAACAAGATATATTTGTGAGGTGTGTGGGATTGCCAGTGATTTTAATTAATTGTGCTTTCTTTTATTTTTTATTAATAATAAACTTGTGTTTTATTTGTAAACAGATTGAAACCACACTGAATACTATTTTTGTACTGTTTTAGTCATGTAGAATATATCAGACTTTTTCTAAAATAAAAATCTTTTGTTATATTTTGAAACAATTATGCCTTTACTGAAAAGTTGCAAATTTAATGAAACAGCATCTATTATCCTGAACCATTGGGAGTAAGTTGCTTATCTTATTTGTTTGTTTATTTTTTGCTAATCTTATTTATTTTTGTTTTATTTTTATTTGGTTTTTGCACAGATCAGGACATTTTTCTAGGTAAGCAGTCAGGAAGTACATTCTATCAAAATTAGGAAATTAACATTAGTACTAACATTCCTCATTCAGGTTTTAGCAATTGTGTTTAAATAATCTCCTTTATGCAAAGCAAAATGGTGCCTTGCATTTAATTGTCCTGGCTCTTCAGTCTCATTCAGCCTGGAACAATTCTTCAGAGTTCACTTTCATGACCTTAATGCTTTTTGAAGATTACAGGCCAGTTATTTTGTAAAATGTCCCTCAAAATTTGTGTTTAAGTACTATTTCCTCATGATTAGATTGTGGTCATGTTTTGTTTCCAGAAGTATCTGAAGTGTAATGCTCAGATTTTTATATTGCATGTTAGTTGGCTTATGGTTTAAATTTGTTCAATGACTGGTGATTTGATTTAAGGAGCTGTCTGCCAGTCCATTGTAAAGTTACGCTTTTCCCACACACACACACAAAAAATGTGGATTTGGGAGTGGTCCTTGGAAAGTATTTTTTTTTAATTAGTCTATTTATTTTTAAATAGCCTCATGGCTTCCTGTTTAATTCAGTGGGTCATAATTTGTTGTTATTTATTTGTTGCTAAGTTTTTATTAAGGTAAAATATAAATAACATAAAGTTTACCATTTTAATCATTTTTAAGTATACAGTTCCATGGCATTAAGTATATTCACAGTGTTTTCTTGATTTATTTTGATGTTCAAATTGTACCAGATTTGACCAGTTGGTTCTTCTCCTTTAGCTTATCTATCTTTTTGATACGTTCTCATCTTTATTTAAGCACTTCCTTATTTCCTGGCAGGACAAGATGCCCCAGGCTAATCATTTCCTTTTCCTTCCCCAGACTGGGAATTAACTACTTCCACAAGAAGGGTATTTCAAAACCTTTTAGTGGAAGAATGTGATTAAGTAACCAAGATTTGGGTGCTAGGTATACTTAATTCCATTTTGGTGGCTGTTTCTGTGCTCTCTTGGTGGATAGATCTAGGGCATGTGTGTATGTGTGTGGGGGGGGGGGGGCGGTGGGTGGGTGGGTGTATATTTACACACATTTGCATCTATGCTTCTGTATTTGCCCTTTTATCTAGAATGCCTTTAGTTCACGTCAGTATATCTGGCTATAATCTAACCCTGTGGGCCTCATTTTATTTTTAATTAAAAATTTTTTTATTCAAATTCTAGTTAGCTAACATACAGTAATGTTACCTAGATTTCATTTTAACTTTCTCCCTTTCTATATTTATATCTCTTTTCTCCAACAGCGAGGAACCTATTTCTCATTATTCTTAACGAATTTGCTTCTGTTATCATTCCTTCATTTCCTGGATCTGCCTCTCTCTATAAAACCAGTCTCCCATTTTTAGCCTCCTTTGCACAGATATTGGTACCTGCTGTGGCTGATAATCCCTGACAGGTTGTTCTTATATGAGGACATACTCATCACCCTGATTTGCATTTGGATGTCAACATTTTATTGTAGGAAGTAGGACATGAGAAATAATTATCAAATAGCTCTTTTTCTTTTAATTGCTTTTTGTAGCCCTAGATGCTCGCCTAGAAGTTGGACTTGAACAGCAAGCAGAACTTATGTTGAAAATGATGTCTACCTTGGAAGCAGATTCCATTTTACAGGCATTAACAAATACATCTCCTACATGTAAGTGAAAATCACCATTCTCAAGGTTATTGCAACAAATGATTTATCTCTAGATTATTTTAAAGTGCATTTAGTGAGGACAGATTTTTAAATTCCATATGTGGTGTGAGTCTGAGTGGGCTAAATATATAGCACCTCTCCCTCACTAAGTTAGTAGCAAGTTGAGAGATAAGATAAAGGATTAATAAATTGGGAAAGTGGGAAGGGGAACAAAACAGCTCTATGTAGTAGTATGTTTACATTCAGTCCAAAACCTGAGTGGTGTTTTAGTTATTGTGTTGTATGGTTAATGAAATTCCTAGAGTTGTCTGCTTAGCTAGCTGCTTACGAGTTCATTGCATTACATCCACATTTATGATAAAGTGGATTTTTATTTTATTCTTTATTTATTTTTAAAGATTTTATTTATTTATTCATGAGACACCGGGGGTGGGGGGCAGAGACATAGGCAGAGGGAATAGCAGGCTCCACACAGAGGGCTCGATGTGGGACCCGATCTCGGAATCCTGGGATCATGCCCTGAGCTGAAGGCAGACACACAACTGCTGAGCCACCCAGGCGTCCCAGTAAAGTGCATTTTCAAATGTAGCAGTCACCCCCTTTTGAGGAGATGGAATGGGATGCCTGAAACTACAGATAGTACTGAACCCTTTATATATCATGTTTTTTCTCTCTCTATATATATACCTATAATAAAGTTTGATTTATAATTTAGGCACAGTAAGATTAACAATAATAGTAAAATAATTCTATACTGTAATAAAGATGAATGGGGTCTCTCTCTTTCTCAGTCACCCTTCTGGTGGTGATGTTTGGTGATAAAATACCTGCATGATGTGATGAAGTGAGGTAAATGATGTAGGCATTGAGATGGAGTTTAGGCTACTGTTGACCTGTCAATCAAAGGATCATCTGCTTCCTAACTGCAGTTGACTGCTAGTAACTGGAGCCAGAAACCACAGAGAGCAGAACTACAGATAAGGGGACGCTACTGCAGTGGCATCTTTATCATCCTTTAAGACTAGGATAGAAGAAATATATATAGGCCTAATTGAACTGCTAAATTGAGAGGATTTACTACCTAATTATCTACATCAAAGGAAGGCAAATGTTTGATATAAAGGACTGGAGAGTAAATATTTTAGGCTTTCTGAGCTGTACAGTGTGTTGGTAACTACACAAATCTGACTTTGTAGCAGACCGGAGAATAAATATTTTAGGCTTTCTGAGCTGTACAGTGTGTTGGTAACTATGCAAATCTGACTTTGTAGCAATAAAGTAGCTGTAGACAATATATAAACCAATGGACATGGTTGATACATAAACTGTTAAACTGCCAGGAGGCCTGCTTGTTTTGATCATCAGGCAGTAGTTTGCTGAAATAGAATGCTAGACTTGGGTAGATTGCCTCCTATCAGACGGGCACAGTTAAGATAGATAGCAGCCTGTCTCACAAAGACAAAAGATTAAGGAGCTGGTCTAGGGAGATAGTGATGTCTTTATTTTTCTTAGGCCTAGAAATTACTTCACCTTCTCTGGAGCATGGTGAGTAAAAGGGTAATGTACTGGTTAATATCTAGAAAGAGCATCTTGTTCTTCTTCCCCTATGAAGGAGAGTTTACAGTGCATTAGAGAAATTTGAGTTTTTAGACTTTTCTGTGTCAAATTGAATTCTTTCGCTTTGCTGGTGTCATTTATTTCTTATCTTGGGTTGGGAGATAGAAAAGTGAAAACTAAAGAAAAGGTCAACCAATCAAAAGATAACAATATTGATCCAGTAATATTGTATCTTATCTGTCGGTAATGGAGGGATCTCTTTGTTTGCCAGCTCTCTATGACCAGAAACAACTCAGTACTGACCTCAGTAGCCCTTTTCTTTGTTAGACGTTTCTTGTTTAAAACAATTTGTTAGAAGATGCTTTTGTAACTTGTATCTGCTTTTCTTAATATTGTGTCTTTTGATTATTGTCCTGTTTAGAACTGTGTCCCCCCTTTCCTATAACTTTTTAAACTTATGTAAAACTTTTCTTAGAGTTCATATATTTCTCGGCTCCCCATGAATATATATACTCATTTGTTAGTTTGGTGTATGACTTTGACATCAGAATTTTTTAATGATTCCCAGATAATGTTAATGTACAATCAAGGTTAAGAATCAATGGGCTAGAGTCTAAATTATTCTAAAACTACTTTCTTAAGAATTAGTCAAGATTCTGCTTTTTCTTCCTTTTCCTCATTAAATAGGGAAAAATTAAAAATAAAAATTGCTAGAGAGTAAGGCTTTATTACTTTGATGGACAAATGCTGTGAATTGGGGAACTTCTCTCTTTGATGATTATCTGTTTGACTTTCAGGTAATGTTGTAAACATTAACAGATTTTCAAATAGTATAACAATGAACCATTCTTAGGAATGCAATTAAAAAGTTTTTAAAGATTTCACTTACCTATACATACTAATAGCTAGTGAACATTTCTCCTGATACTTTGTGTATAAAATCATAATTGTGTTTAATTTTCAGTATCACAGTCTCCCACTGGAACAGATGATTCACTTCTAGGGGGTTTACAAGCAGCGAACCAATCCAACCAGCTTATTATACAGTTATCATCTGTCCCAATGTTAAATGTTTGTTTCAACAAACTTTTTTCCATGCTTCAAGTCCATCATGTTCAGGTATGATTTCAGGAGAAATGGTATATTTTCACATGTTATAGCCAGCCTAGTAAGAGATGAAAATAACTGGGGAGATCTTTCTCAACCTGACAGGGGTGATTTATTCATTATCTCAGATGGAAAAATATTGGAGATCCTTTGATAATCACAGATCTTCAGTGATAGGTTATTTATAATTTTTATGACTTTTAAGATTTATTACTGTAATTCCAGTTATATGTTATACACACACCTGTATTTAAAGACTTGAATCAACCTATTTTAATTTAGCAAACTATATGTATTAGGTAAATGATTTAATTTTAATGATTAATTTTAATCAGTTAAATTTTGTTACGTCAAGAATTTTGAGATGTGTTTGCTTGCCAACTGAATTGAAGTAACCAGAGGAAATATTTAACATAAAAATTAATTACTCAAAGGGATTCATTCATAAGATTTTTCTTTAAATAGTATTTCATTATATAATAGATACATCCCCCCCCCCCCCCATCCCCACCCATCAATTTTCATTCTTTTTCAGTTGGAATCACTTCTCCAGTTGTGGCTCACATTGAGCCTGAATTCTAGTTCATCTGGAAACAAAGAAAATGGAGCAGACATTTTTTTATATAATGCTAATCGAATACCTGTCATTTCATTAAATCAGGGTAAGATTTATTAGAAGGAAAATTATTAACATAGATTAAATAAACTAAAAAGGCAACGTTAGGTTAATATTACCAAATTTTTGTTTGTCATTAGGCTTATAGTGTTTTAGTGGGGGAAAAACCCCTTTTTTTAATTGATAATTTTCAGGAGAGAACAAAATCTTTTTCTCTGGTTTGTATTACCTTATGCCTGTGTGTAACTAAAATTTGCAGTGTTAATCTTTGTATTGCCAAAAAATACGTTGTTCGTAAGCTGTTCTGTTGCCACTGGTGTTTCTTAAAAATGTGAATCAGCGCTAAGGGAATTGATAAGTTGGAGAAGGATGTCCATTTCCTGTGGAAGTAGCATTAGTTAGCTTTTGGGTGTTTTTTTTTTTTTTTCTTTTGACAAGTGCAGGAATGTGGAAATAATGGGAGTAAAATAATATCCTTCTGCAGAAATAAAGGTATCCTTTAGCTCTTGCTGCAGAAATCTATTTTAGTTATATATATATATTTTTTATTTTAGTTATATTTTAAGAAAAGTAATGATCATCTGTTTCTGATGCTTTCTTCTTAGCCAGAGGTGCATGCTGTATCTTGCATGGCTTTCATAGACTTGTCTTTCAATCTTAGTGACAGCTCTGTACAACAGAGCTCACAGACTGTGGCTCACAGTCCTACTTAAATCTGTGTTTTGTTGGCAAGAACCAGCCCAGCTTTAATTAATAGGTTTTCATTTCTTCCATTATACATAATCATTATAAATTATGCTCCCATTGTTATTTTCAATTTTGTTAATTGTGAAAACCATTATACATAAACAAGAATTGATGAGAAAGAAGTAAATAACTGTTCATTATTATCATCAGATACCTGGTTAGTATTCAGATTTCCAGTTGTCTCAACTATTAAAAATTTTTTTTAAAATTTGAAATAGAATCCATATAAGATCCATATATTTTCATTGTTTCTTTAATCCCTCTTAATCTGTATAGGTTCCCTCCTTGTCTTTTTTTAATGCCCTTAACAAAGTCATTTATCAAAGAAGTTTGGTCATTTGTCTTTTAGGATTTCCTGCATCCTGATTTTTATTTATTTATTTATTTATTTATTTATTTATTTTTTTGCATCCTGATTTTTAGTGATTATGTCTCCATGATGTCCTCTTGATTTCCTATGAATTAGTAGTTAGACCTGTATTAATCTGATTTTTTTAAAAAGGCAATTTCATAGATTGCCTTTCTTTTTACATTGTTTAGAATTTGATGCTCAGTCTTAAGAATTCATAATAATTCATAATAATCAATGCCCTTAATAATTCATTAAAGGTTTCAAAATGCAAAAAGTCTGATTCTATCACTATTTTAGTTGAAATATTTCCATAAAAAGAAAATTCCTTTCATAGGCTATTATGTCACCACCCTCTCTTGTACATTTGTATAATAGTGGCAGGGAAAATGCTAGAACTTTTTTTAAA
Source organism: Canis lupus familiaris (assembly GCF_011100685.1). Lineage (NCBI taxonomy): Eukaryota > Metazoa > Chordata > Mammalia > Carnivora > Canidae > Canis > Canis lupus. The sequence goes on from NC_049238.1 coordinate 25,768,168, forward strand.
GTTTTTGTATTGAACTGGTTCACAAGCAGTCTATGTGCATGATCAGTTAGTTTCTTTAATAAATATTTGTATAAGTTATGGATTTTAAAATATTTTTTGAGTTATAATTGTTGTGCTTATTAATGGTAAATTTTGCCATTTGTGACCAGTAAGATGCTCCTTTCTTAGTTGTTGTTTTTATATTCACCCTATGATTTTGTTACCGTTTAATATGATAAATATTTCAGTCTGTGTGTATTGCAGCCTGAAATCTGGAATCAGCCATTTTTAAAGGGTGTTTGAAGAGCACAGTCTGGGCAGTGTATTATTTTTGTACATTTTGACTTTGGCTTATCCAGCTGCCATGAGTACTTCCGACTTGGGCCTTGCAAGTGACCTAATTATTCTAGCTTGTACTTTTGTTGTGAAGTTGCATTGGTTTTCAGTGGTCTTACTCCATCCCTGTTTTTCCAGTATCCCCTATTATTTTCTGGTTTTGGTCTTGCAGAATGTGAAGATTTTTAGTAAAAAAAAAAAACAAAAACTATGTTACAGTAGAAGTGCCTGTAGTTGGAAAAGGACAGCACATTATTGTGATAACATTTTATGCGTTATGGGCTGAGCTTTAAACTTAGCTATAAAATATTATTAACTCTTAATGTTTTAGTGATGTTTAATGGTATTTAATATTATTAATATTTAATATTCAAATTATTTAATTTAATTAACTTCATTTCTATGTTTTGAGAACACTAGGTAGTTGATTCAAAGAAATAGTGTCATATTTTAAAATTTATTCATTTTATTCTTAATTCTTAATAAACATTTGGTTTTCCTTACTTAAAAGTTTTCCCCCTTTCTCTTTTCTGTATAGCATCAATAACTAGCTTTCTCACCGTGTTAGCTTGGTATCCCAACACTTTGCTCCGGACATGGTGCCTTGTGCTTCATAGTCTAACACTCATGACAAATATGCAGCTTAATTGTAAGTTCAAAAATTTATTCCTTTAAATTTCTGACCTGTACTTCTTTATTCTTACTATCAGATTCTTAAGATTTTCCCAAAAAGTGATACCATTGTGAAAAAATTTTATACTTATTTGACTCTGTCTCTTCTGAATTTGTTCTTATATATTTATCTTAGGCTTTGTGCTTCCTTACTTTGATAATATACTCTCATCTGCCAAAATCACCAGGTGAAATCATAGTTTTACTTTCTCAAAGCTTACTACTTATTAAAATAAAAGTGATTACTTTTAGAGTACAAAATAAAAATTAAATGTTTGCTGTTTTATATTTTTCCTTTTAAAGTACCTTTGCCCTCAAAAAATGATTTTTAAATTCATGAACATATGATTTAGTTTACCACTAAAAGCTGTATTCATAGGATTATAATTGCTTTTTCTCAGATTGTGATAATAGGTTTTCTACCTTCCTCTTTTCATTGTAATTAAGATAGATATTTATGTAATTATAAATAATTTCTGCACCTTTTGATTAAGGAAATTTTATTGCTTTCTATGGCTTTATGTATCTTGAAGTCATGAAACTATCCCTTCATTATATTCTGTAGTGTGTATTAATTTTTATTTTTCACATTTAAGTCTGGGTTTTACCTGGCATTCTTGAGATTATTGTGATAGAGATGAAAGTTCGCAGTAGACAGTAAGGCCTAGCCATTTATGAATTGAAGTCTTCATTCTGCCTATAGGTATGATAAGAAATGGGTAGATTTCATCCCCATTCTGTTTCTGGTTAATTTCATTAAATAGCTCTGTCACATTGATAAATGTCAACTTAAGTCATTATTTAGCATCAAAGTACTGTTCCTTTTTTTTTTTTTTTTTTTTCATTTGGAATATGTTTCCAAATATGAGCTCAAAAACATCACTGTCTCATATTCAAGATAGCTTTAACTCAAAGGATATTTTAATCAGTTCAGAAAACTGGTATGTTACCTGTGTATCATTTAATAGTGTGCAACCTTTATACTACTGACATGTAAAAGTGAATTGTTTTTGCCTAGATTGATCTTGGAAAGCAGGGTTAAGATTTGCCCAAAAAGTAGATCTCTGTTTCTGAAAGAGGGAAATGATTACCAAGAATAGGCTCACCAAAAGGTCAGCAAGAATTTAATTCTTTTCCACTTGACTGTATTAAATAAGATGCATATTAAACCAGCTGTTTTTTATAGTCCCTTTAGAAGTTAGACAAGATAGATGAAAATAATGAGTCCAACACAGTCAGTACAGTAGTGATTCAGACACTTTTAATAAACTAGCTCAGAAATAGGTGAGTTTTCTTGAAACTAAGACATTTTAAAGACTACATTTCTGTTGTATTAGGGTCTATTTGTTAAGAGCTCTTTTCTTTTTTTAAAAAATGTTTTACAGCTGGTTCGAGCAGTGCCATTGGAACTCAGGAGAGTACTGCCCATCTGCTGGTTTCAGATCCAAACCTGATTCATGTATTAGTGAAATTTCTTTCTGGCACCAGTCCACATGGAACAAATCAACATAGTCCACAGGTAAGATGACTTCTGAAACCTAGTGATAGGCTCAGACTATTCAATAAACATATTACGTTTGTAAAGAAAAACTTAATGCACCTAATACGTAAAATTGCTAAGGTATTAAGTGATACTATTTTATGTATCAATGTAATATAATATCTTTTGAATGATACATAATTAGTGATAACTGAAGCATAGCAAGCAGTAAATTTTTTCTTGATTTTTTTACTGTATTTTTATGAAGGTATACATTTTTGGCATTAAGTTTGGATAATTTAAGAGGCATTCTGAAAAAATATCTGTAAGGGTATCATTTCAGAAATTTGGAATTAAAACATTTTTAAAAATAATGACCTTTACTAGCAAGATTGATAATTTAACTTAATCATTTTATAATATTAAATATATTATTTAACAAAAAATAAGTGATATTGCTCAGAGCTTATAAACGCTTTTAATCTTATTGTAAACTCCCTTTATGTCAAATAACTTCTTATTACATTGGACTGCTTTTTAAAATATTTCTACATTTTCTTTTTATGTAAAATTTATATTTAATGTTCACGGCGTCTTTTTAGTGGAGGTGATGCAACATTATCATCTTTTAAACATTATCAACTTTTAAACTTACCATCTTAAATTATTCTCTGGATTTGCCATTAGGCAAATTCTCATTTAGCTGACTTGTCTGTAATAGTGGCATCCTTTCTAATGTTTCATATATTCAGTAAGTTTTTAAGAGGCTTCTGTGTGCTAGGTCCAGGTATCATTCTAGGTGCTGGACATAAAAGTAGTTACCAAGGCCAAGACTTCTTGGAGCTTAAATTCTATTGGATACATTTAGTCAGTGCTCTCATACTACATATACTTTGATTCTGCAGATCATAAACAAATGAAACAAGGATGAAAATAAGAGAAGAAACTGTTGTAGTTATATGGGGCCAGAGTTTTTTTGGAAACAGGCATATTATCAAGTGACTATTGTACACAGAGATTTATGAATTTGGAATGTGAAGATTCCTGGGATCATTGATTCTAACTTTATTATTTTACATACAAGAAAAGATGCTTTATTTGCATTGCCCACAGTTATACGACTTATTACGAGTAGTGCCAGCTGTTGGAGAGCATGCTATTGCATAAAATGAAGATTTCTTTTCTTCCCACTTTTGATTGTTTTAAAGGCATAGTAAGTTATTGAAATTCAGACTTTCCTCTGGTATCTTAATTTTATATAGGAAGCTTGATTAAGAATGCTATGAAATTAAGTTTATCTAACTACAAACAGTGTGAAGAGTTATATTACATTTTATTTTACCAAAACTCCTCACAGGTTTTGTGATCATAGCAAATTGGGATAGAATAAAACCATATAGAGAAGTGTTACAAAACATTCCAAAACATACCTCAGATTACTTTGTATGGTTCTCACCATCATTTCTTTCATTGATGACAGTGAAGTTTGAGAAAGCATTTTTTAATGAAATGGTACGGGTTTGTTTTTACCTTTAGAGTTTTTCTTTGTGGTTTTATTTTTTCCATTCATGTTAGTATTCGCTTGCTAGTCATTAGAAGCATGACTATTTGTGAATCACTTAACCTCTTTGAGTGCTTCTGTTTTGAAATAGGTAATTAAGATGGTTTGTGAAAATCAGTGCAAAAGGTTTTTTTGTACTTTTGAAATCATTATGAATGCATTCCTTGTGTAATTCAGGTGAATTTTTTTTGTCTTGTTACATAAACCTACTATAAGTTCTAAACCATAATGATAAAATTACTGACACTAGAATTTATAGTTTTCAGTTTAAAAGAAATCTATTTAAAAAGTTAATTGGGGGATCCCGGGTGGCTCAGCGGTTCAGCGCCTGCCTTCCGACAGGGCGTGATCCTGGAGTCCTGGGATCGAGTCCCACATCAGGCTCTCTGGATGGAGCCTTCTTCTCCCTCTGCTTTGTCTCTGTCTCTCTCCTCTGTCTCTTTCTCTCTCTCTCTCTCTCTCTCTCTCTCTCGGTCTCTAGTGAATAAATAAATAAATAATCTTTTTAAAAAATTAAAAAAATAGTTAATGGGTTTTCTGATACCACTGTTAATATTTTCATTCTTCATATGAAAGGTTAAAAGAGTATAGTGCTTGACAATACCATTTATAGAATTATTCATTTAAAAATTATTGAAAAGTTTTCATTTCTCTTCAGGTTGGTCCAACAGCTACACAAGCTATGCAAGAATTTCTTACCCGATTACAAGTGCATCTTTCTTCAACATGTCCTCAGATATTCAGTGAATTTTTGCTCAAGCTGATTCATATACTTTCTACAGAAAGGTAAATTTCACTGTATACATTTATTCCTTATATAAAAGTAATATGTGATCCTTCAGAGAAATTTCCCCTTGGTTGGAGGTTTATCTTGGAACAGATTAGCAGTATAGTAGGAATTAAGGGGGAAGGATTTATCCATTTCTCTCCTGACTATTTTCTTTTCTTTTTTTTTTTAACTCCTGACTATTTTCATTCCATTTTATTATAGTTCTGATTCTTGAACTCTATGAAGAAAACATAGTGTGTCAGATCTCTGCTTGCTTTTAATGCTTTCTTCATAGATTAGTGAAATTTACTTGAAATTGTTTAAATTGTTCTAGAATACAGAGAGAGTATTAAAGTTACCAAAGATTTTATTTGAAACCAATTTGTAAGAAAACCTGAAAAAAAGAGCTAAAGAAAGAAAATTATGGGGCGCCTTGATGGCTCAGTCATTTAAGCATCTGCCCTCTTGGCTCAGGTCATGATCCCTGGGATTGAGCCCCTCATGGGGCTCCCTGCTCAGAGGGTGTCTGCTTCTCTCTCTCCCTCTGCTCTCTCTCCCAAGTAAATAAATCTTAAAAAAAAGAAAAATTACATGTCAGTCTCATAGAGAAATCCTAAATAAATTTATTAACAAAATCAGGCAGCATGCTAAAAGAATAAATTGTGACCATGGGGGGTTTATTCTTAAAAAGCATGAGTGGTTAAATATCATAATACATATCATATTAATGAATTATTATCTTCATATTGTAAGACATTTCATAAAATCTGACATTACTTTCTGATGAAAATTTCCTTTTTAGAGAGCAGGAGTGAGAGATTGTGGGAGTGGGGTGAGTGGGAGGGGCACAGGGAGAGGAAGAGAGAGAATCCCAAGCAGGCTTTATGCCAGTGCAGAGCACAACATGGGGCTTGACCTCAACCCTGAGACCATTACCTGAGACGAAATCAAGAGTCAGACGCTTAACTGACTGAGCCTTCTAGGTGCCCCATGTTTTCCATATTTTTTAAGAAAGTCTCTGGTATCCTGAGCAGAGCTTTTAGGTAAAATAATTATATGACTGTAAAATAGCCAGTCCTATTATAAAGAGGTCATTCAATTTTATCAGGTAAGTGTTTGCAGATACTTTCTATTAGTCTGTAGATGGTATTTTCATTTTCTTAATGGTATCCTTCAGAAAACAAGTTTTCTATTTTGATGAAGTCTTACTTGTCAGGTTTTTCGTTTATGTATTATTTTTGTGCCATAAAAAGAAATCCTTAAAAAAAAAAAAAGAAGAAATCTTTGCCTAATCAAGGTCATATAAATGATCTGCTCTGTTTTCTTCTAGAGATTTTATAGTTTTAGTTTTTAGGTTTATGTTGCATTTGGGTTAAAGTTTATTTTTTTGCCTGTGGATGTCCAGTTCCCATGCCATTTATTGCAAAGACTGCTTTTTTCATTGAATTCTCTTTGTATGTATTTTAAAAAATCAGTTGATCATAATTGTTTTGCTCTGTTTCTGGACTCTCTTCTGTAGAATTGTTGTCCCTGTCTATAATTTTCCAATAACTTATTGCATTGAGACCTTCATAGTTTCTTGAAATCTGGTAGTGCAGATTTTCCAGCTTTATTCTTTTTTAGAATTGTTTTGGCTATTCTCATTACTTTGCTTTTCCATGTAAATTTTAGAATACATTTATTGATTCTTGTCTGCACTGCCCAAAATAAAACAAAACAAAAACCCTGCTGGATTTTAACTGAGAATGCATAGATTTACAGATCAATTTAGGAAAAATAATATAGCCTCTTTGGATTTTTCTTTGTCTACAGTCACGTGGTCAGTGAATGAAAACAGTCTTACTTCTTCATTTCTAACAAGTATGCGTTAGTCCCCAAACCCTGCCCTGCCTCCTTTCTTAACGCCCTGGTTAGACCGGCAGTATGATTGATTGAAGTGATTCAATTTGCCCTTTTTATTTTTTTTCTCTTACAGAAGTAGAGATCTTTCAGAAGTAGAAATATCATTAGATGTAGCTTCCTTTGTGATGCCTGATACCAAATTAAGTTTTTTTGTGTGTTTTTAATTTGCTAAGGTTTTAAGAAAATCTTGTATTAACTCTTGGATTTTGCAAAATGCTTTCTCTATGTCTTTTGAAAACAATCATATGTTGTTTCTTGTGTAGTCTATAAGCATGGTGAAATTACATTGACTGCTTTTTTTAAAAGTGTTGATCAATTATATATTCTAGGATATACTCCACTACTCACTTGGTCATGATGCAGTATCATTTTCATACCTTAGTGAATTGAATTAGTTAACATTTTGTTTATTTTGAATATGTTTATGAGGGATGTTTGCATTTTTCTTACAATGTCTGTTTTTTTTTTTTAAGATTTTATTTATTTATTCATGAGACCCACACAGAGAGAGGCAGAGACATAGGCAGAGGGAGAAGCAGGCTCCCTGCGGGAAGCCCGATGTGGGACTCGATCCCTGAACTGGGATCACACCCTGAGTCAAAGGCAGACGCTCAACTGCCAAGCCACCCAGGCATCCCTAATGTCTAGTTTTTATGTGAAGTGTCTGTTTTTTATATCAAGGTAATCCTGAACTCATAATTCGAGGTGTCTCTTTTTTCTGCAAGAGGTTGTGTGAAATCGGTCTTATTGCTTACATAAATATTTGATAGTACTCACCCCTGAGTAATACGGAGTCTGGAGTTTTCTTATAGGGGAAATGTTCAATTTGTTTCACAAGTGAATGATTATTCAGGCTTTCTGTTTCTTTTTGAGGGACATTTGGCATTTGCATCTTGAAGGAATTTGTTCATTTCTTCTATATGTCTTTTTTTTTTTTTTTAAAGATTTATTTATTTATTCATGAGGGACACAGACTGAGAGAGAGGCAGAGACACAGGCAGAGGTAAAAGCAGGCTCCTCACAGGGAGCCCAATGCGGGACTCAGTCCTGGATCCCGGAATCATGACCCGAGCCGAAGGCAGGTGCCCAAGCGCTGAGCCACTCAGGCGTCCCAATATATATGTCATTCTTGCTAGAAGTTTATCACTATAGCTGATACTTTCAGAGAAGCTTTGCGTTGCAATTCAGTCCAGTTCTGACACTTTCCAAAGTCAGCATCAGACTCACAGGGTTTAAGTCTCCAATTCTGTAAGACCACCCTCATTTGAGAGGACACTTGTAAGTCCCAGGTCCCAGGCTGCCACACTTCTGTCACATTTGGGCACAAACCAAGGAGTTCTCACAGTAGTCTCTTCCGTTTTGATAATTTGTGAAAATGACACAGAACCCAGAGAAAAAAAACTTAACTTACATTTACTGGTTTGTTATAAAGTATGTAACTCAGGAACCGCCAAACAGAATAGATGCATAGAGCAAAGTGTATGGTAGGGAGTTGGGGCTGTTGGGTGCCTATGAATGGCTTTGAACACCAAGGGTTTTGTGTTATTACCTTCACATACACCAGGATTTAACAAGTCGTTAAATATTTGAATGTTTCCAGTGTCTCTTCTCAAATTCTGCCATGGGAGAGCCAATGGTCCTTGGAGGTGCCTATCTTTTCATGGATTTCATGCCCTCCAATGGGTTTATGTGGCTTTATAGTTAGTTTCACTTTCTTTTGTTAATTTGGGGGCACTATTCTCTCTACCTTTTTATATTTAGGCATGAGCAGTAGTTGAGGGCATTCATTCATCCATTCATTCATTCTGTAGAGATACAGAGGGAGAGAGGCAGAGACCTAGGCAGAGGCAGGAGCAGGCTCCATGCAGGGAACCCAATGCGAGACTCAATCCCGGAATTCTGGGATTATGTCCTGAGCCAAAAGCAGATCCTTAACCACTGAGCCACCCAGGCGTTCCTAGTTGAGAGCATTTGATTTTGATGCACAAGAATTATTTGACTGAATCTTAATTTTTGAAAATCATAATCAGTAGAGAATGTTTGAAATAGCACCATTTGGGAATATGAAAAACCAGAGCTTATTAATACTATGAGGAGTGCAATGTGATGCTGAAATATTTTAGTCTGGAGTTTCAAAATCACCTCTTTGATTTACTTATCCTTTAATTTTCTATTTGGAAGGGAAGTCATTTTTGATTTTGTGTAAAAGGAGAAGAGGATAAGAATGACTTAGGAAGAAATGGAAACCATTTGCTGCCAAATGAAACAATGAATACCAAGAATTTAATTGCTATTTTAGCTTTCTTGTGATGGTTACTTTTCAAAAAGTTAAGCATAGATTTTTAATCCTCTCTCTTTTTCTGCAGGGGTGCTTTCCAGACAGGCCAAGGACCTCTTGATGCCCAAGTAAAGCTCTTAGAATTTACTCTGGAACAGAATTTTGAAGTTGTTTCCGTTAGTACTATTTCTGCTGTAATCGAGTCTGTCACCTTTTTAGTGCACCACTATATCACTTGCTCAGACAAAGTAATGTCTCGAAGTGGATCTGATAGCTCGGTGGGTGCTCGAGCTTGCTTTGGGGGACTCTTTGCCAACCTCATTCGTCCAGGTGATGCAAAAGCCGTTTGTGGAGAAATGACAAGAGATCAACTTATGTTCGATTTGTTAAAACTGGTTAACATTTTAGTACAGCTGCCTCTTTCAGACAATAGAGAATACAGTGCAAGAGTGTCTGTGACCACCAATACAACAGACAGTGTTTCAGATGAAGAAAAAGTCTCAGGAAGCAAAGATAGTAATGGAAGCAGTGGTAGTATTCAAGGATCACCTGCATATATTGCTGACTTAGTGTTAGCCAACCAGCAGATTATGAGCCAAATTTTGTCTGCTCTGGGCCTGTGTAATAGCAGTGCCATGGCGATGATAATTGGTAAGTATTTAAGAATATTTAATCTTAGATTGTTTCGGGAATTGTAGCTCTTTTCTTTAGCAACCTATTGATTCATTTTTTTTTATTACCTTATAGTGTAAAGCTACTTTATTGCAAACTTCTTTGCATGATGCAAGTGAAAACTTTTGAGTGGCTATCAATAAGTGAAATTGTAATTAGGAAGAATTTTAAATGTGAATTTTTTAAAAATTGGAAAGTACTAACCAAATAACTAGCAGTTTCTTAAATTAAGAAAAAATCAGTCTTTTAAGTAAAGTACTACAGTTTATAGTTGTACATCTCTAATATTTAAAGATGAAGAATTTCACATTAAATTTTATATTAGGGAACCAGTAAGGTTTATTTACTCACAGTTTCTTAAGTGAAATATAAAATTTTATCTGAAGTGTAACAGTTTCTGTGACACATATATCAGTGTAAAATTTCTAAACTGTTGCTTAACTTTTCTGCTTGCTTGAAAGCTAATATCTTATGTTAAGTTTTTAAAATAATTAAACTTCTGTAACTTGACAAAATTCATTCTAGTCTACTTAATTCTTTGTGTAAAGGAAACAGTCATCATATCTTTTTTTTTTAATTAGATGAAGTACAGTTACATACCCACATCATTTACTTTCTCTCCCGTTTCCTTTCTTCTTTATACATAGCTAATATGTAAGATGACGTTCCTCAGTTATACAACAGAGCAGCAGCTTTTTATTGTTAGCAGCAACAGAGATATGTAAGAAGATATCCAAAAATATGCTTTACTGAATGCTGTGATAAATAACTCCGTTTCTACTATATGTATATGTTCTACACACATGTACACACATATATATAACTGTTACATATCGATCCTTCAGTGGTTTCAGGAGAAATGACTTTTTAAGCCTCTATTTTAATTATTATTGGTTTTTAAGGGTATATGTTTTTGAAAAGGTGTCATCTTTTTATTTAAACTAGGAGCAAGTGGACTACATCTTACCAAACATGAGAACTTTCATGGTGGGTTAGATGCCATATCGGTTGGGGATGGATTATTTACCATACTGACAACTCTCAGTAAAAAAGCTTCTACAGTCCACATGATGCTGCAGCCAATTTTAACCTACATGGCCTGTGGATATATGGGCAGACAAGTAAGTTCAACCTAGCAACTATTTCAGTAATGTAAATAACTTCTAGCAATGGGAATAGAGAATTGTTTATAGAACAGAGAACAGAGGGCTCATATCATGTATTGAAAAAAGAACAGCAGCATCAGGTAAGAACTATAGACTATTGATAGAAATTAAAATGTAAAGTTTCTAGAGTTGATATTGTCAAAAATGACCACAGTGATATGAGAGTAAAACATTTAGCATATTCTTAAATTTTAGATATTTTCCCCCATTGTCTCAAGAAGTAGGTTTTCTTTTCCCCTAGAAATAGCATAGTTGAATATGAAAATGTTCTCTGTAGATGTTAAATATGAAAATCTAATGCAACTTTTTTTCAAGCTATGTTGCATGTTTTTTTCAGCTAAAAGGGATTTGGATAATTTTAGAAGAAAAGTAGGCTATGGGATACCTGGGTGGCTCAGTGGTTTAGTGCCACCTTCAGCCCAGGGTGTGATCCTGAAGTCCTGGGATCGAGTCTCACATCGGGTCTCTGCATGGAGCCTGCTTCTCCCTCTGTTTGTGTCTCTGTCTCTCCCTCTCTCTCTGTCTCTCATGAATAAATAAATAAAATCTTTAAAAATAAATAAATAAATAAAAATAAACCTTAAAAAAAGAAAAATAGATTAGAATATTATTGCTTTTTATCTTTCTTATAAAATGAAATTGTAGGAACCAGTGTGATTATTTTAACTTTAGCCCATTTACAATGTTTTCAAATATGTTTGGTTTTAAAACGTACTTTCTCGGGCATCTGGATGGCTCAGTTGGTTAAGCATCTATGTCTGCTTTCAGCTCAGATCATAATCCCTGGGTCCCCAGATTGAGTCCCCCATCAAAGCTCCCTGCTCAGCGGGGAGTCTGCTTTTCCATCTCCCTCCGCTCCTCCCTATGCTCTTACTCTCTCACTCTCTCTCAACTGGATAAATAAGATCTTTAAACAACAAGAGAAAAACATACTTTCTTGAAGAGTATTTTGTATGTCAGTGTAAAATTATTTTCTTATATTTTTATTGCACATATATGTATATTTCTCCATGAGTAGATAAAAAGATTGAGAAGAATCAATTTTTAAATAAAGTAGTGTCTAATGGAAGATAAAATCAGTGCACGTTAATTTAAGCTCAAAAATGATAATAGTAGGTATAGGCAGATGCTTTAGAAAAAGACTCTGAATTCAGAGAGGAGACTACACTTCCTTTCTGATTCGGGTAAGATTTCTTATGTATTTTGGCAGATATGTTCTATTTAGTGGTTTAAATTAAGACTACCATTTTAGAATAATTAACTATAGAAGAATATTATACTTAATAAGTTTAATTGTTCTAATTCACAGGATATTAATAATTATGATTTTAAAGGTATGATACACATGTGGGTTTTTGTTTTTGTTTGTTTGTTTTTTTGTTTTTAGGGCTCTCTTGCTACTTGCCAGTTATCTGAACCATTACTGTGGTTTATTTTGAGAGTATTGGATACTAGTGATGCCTTGAAAGCATTCCATGATATGGGTAAGATAAATTCCAAAAAATGTCATTTAAGTATCTTCATTTGACAGTGTATGATCTCATTTTTGTAGTGTTCTCCAAAAGATGAGTCAGTGTCAAACTATCTAAAGATAATTTCATTTGATGTATTTTGTAAATTTAGGTGGCGTTCAGCTCATTTGCAACAATATGGTTACTAGTACAAGGGCTATTGTAAACACTGCAAGAAGTATGGTATCAACTATTATGAAATTTCTTGACTCTGGTCCAAATAAAGCTGTTGATAGCACTTTGAAAACAAGAATACTAGCTTCTGAGCCTGACAATGCAGAAGGGATTCATAACTTTGCACCTCTGGGTAAGGAAAGAATTATTAAATCTTATTGGTATGAATTTATATAGTTTATTAACTGGTATGAAGCAGAAATAGTCGAAGTAAGGTGATTATGTTACAATAACACCAATTACAAACAATTGATTTTAAAGATAGTGGTTTTTGAAACTTTCTGTTGATTAGGAGGAAGCACTTACTGGTTCCTTAGCAATCACATTTGTTTTTATTGCTAGCTTAAATAGTTTAACAATTTGTAAACTAAATAGCAAATTCTCATGTCAGTTTTCCCTGTAAATGTTAATCAGTTTAAAGGACTTGTTCCTTCTTATTTTGGGCGATTTTTTTTTTTAAGTAGCTTCAGATTTAAATAGTTACTGCTTTTCTGAGTTTACACAGTTTCTTTTATGTATTTCTTTTCATGTTTCTAAATCATGAATATTGACAACTAAGATAAAGGTCATTATGTTGAAGTTGAAGGTTGTCTTGAACATTGTAAATTGAGAATTGTGCTAGATTTGTTGTTTCTACTTTAGTTTTCCTTCAACATGTGGTACAAAGAAATTAAGCTATAATTAATAATGAACTTGTCATCTTGCACGTTGACTAGATGTCCTGATGTTTTGTGACTACTGTGACAAATCATACTAAATATACTAATAAGTACATTTGTAACATCGTATGTTCAAGGTTTTAGCTAAATTTTCTAGTTTTAATTATTATGGTTTAAATGGTTCTTGATGCTTTATTTGGTTTCTTCTACAGAGTTTTTTATTATATTTAAAATATCTTCAATAGGTACAATTACATCTAGCAGTCCTACTGCCCAACCAGCTGAGGTGCTTTTACAGGCCACGCCACCCCATAGAAGAGCTCGTTCTGCTGCTTGGTCCTACATCTTTCTGCCAGAGGAGGCTTGGTGTGACCTTACCATTCACCTTCCTGCAGCAGTGCTTCTGAAAGAAATACATATCCAACCTCACCTTGCATCTCTTGCAAGTGAGTAATATTTTTTGTAAAGAAGCATTATGAAAATAAACTGTAATCAAGAAACATTTAAGAATAAGAAAAATATTCAGGGCAGCCCAGGTGGCTCAGTGGTTTAGCACCACCTTCAGCCCGGGGCACGATCCTGGAGACCTGGGATCGAGTCCCACATCAGGCTCCTTGCATGGAGCCTGCTTCTCCCTCTACCTATGTCTCTGCCTCTCTCTCTCTCTCTCTCTCTCTCTCTCTCTCTCTCTCTCTCTCTCTCTCTCTCTCTGTGTGTGTGTGTGTCTGTCATGAATGAATGAATACCCTTAGGTATGATTCCCACATTGCTTAATTTAGAAGTTTTTTGTATAATATTCAACATTACCACCAAATCATTTCCCATGAAATGAATTAGCACTGCTATTCCCCTCAAACAAATAGAATGTTTCATGAAATCCAGATACATATATTTCAGTTACATATAATTTTGCCTTCCCTTTCCCCCCAAGTTAAGCTATTAAAAAAAAAATCACCAGGTTAGGTGATTAAGTTGAGGTGAGGTAGTTTACATACCCATAGATAGCAACCTTACGGGATCCCTGGGTGGCGCAGTGGTTTAGCGCCTGCCTTTGGCCCAGGGCGTGATCCTGGAGACCCGGGATCAAATCCCACGTCGGGCTCCCGGTGCATGGAGCCTGCTTCTCCCTCTGCCTGTGTCTCTGCCTCTCTCTCTCTGTGTCTCTCATGAATAAATAAATAAAATCTTTAAAAAAAAAAAAAAAAAAAAAAAAAAAAAGATAGCAACCTTACTTTGTCTAGCCCTGTCCTCAGTGCTAGTCCTGTAATGTGAAATTAGCTTAGATTTATTTGTTAGATAATATAAATTATTATTATTATCATTACCCTTCCCATTGTAAGATAATTACATGTTAATTGTTATTGTAATAGTTTGAGTATTTGTGATCTTCAGAAAAATTTTTGAAAGATGTTTTATTTATTGAGAGAGAGAATAGGTGCTCACAAGCACAAGCAGGGCTGGGGTCAGGCAGAAGCAGACTCCCTGCTGAGCAGGGAGCCTAATGCAGGGCTCCATCCTAGGACCTATGTTTGGGAACATGACCTGAGCCAAAGGCAGATGCTTAACTGACTGAGCCACCCAGGCACCGCTGATTTTTAAAATTTGTACCATATTGAGTATCATTGATTCGATGCTTTTTTTCACTGAATATATTTTGTTGTCACTTTGCAAGGTAAATAATTCAAAAGAATTTTTAGAAAGCAAGTTTTACATTAAGAGGAGCAAGAACTCTTTCAAGTATTTATAAAGGAATGTGAGAACTGTTTTGCATTTTTGATCCCCAAATACTTTTAGTATAAGCAGTGATTTTTACAGAATTGTCACATTCATTTATGTTGACTGATTAATTTTAATTGTTATCAACAGTCATTCAATAATTGGATGAAGAAGTGTGGGAAACTTTGTAGATCCCTGGCATATGTGGAAGAATAAATTTTTCCACTCACTTGGAAAATTAACTACTGTTATTTAATATAGTTGTAGAATTCACACTTCTTAGATAAAAACAGATACAATACATGAATATAATGGCAAGAGGAAAATGCAGGAATTCATAGTGTTTTAACAGATCCAAAATAATTATATTACATGGTAAAAATGTAAGTTGATATAAGATGTAGAGGAAAATCTAAGATAAAGACAAGATTGCTTTTATTTAGAAGGAGTAAGAGTGATCCATGAAATGGTGGCTTTAAAGTGAGGCTAGAATTTGCATAGGGAAACTGAGATAGAGTGTTACAAGGAAGAACTCTGTTCATTTTAAAAAATCACTAGGTTTGGGGTGCCTGGGTGGCTGAGCTTCCACATCTTGATTTCAGCTCAGGCCATGATCTGAGGGTCATGAGATTGAGCCCTGCATCAGGCTATACACGGGGCTTGGAGCCTGCTGACGATTCTCTCTCCCCCCCCCCCCCATTCCCTTTGGCCTGCACTCCGTCCCACTCTGCTTATTCACACCTCTTTCTCTCTCTTAAAAAAAATACCACCAGGTTAGGTGCTCACTACTATAAATGTGCTCAATAAAACATTTCAGTTTTATTATTGGATTGGAGCAGAAATTGAAGATATATTTTGTTCCAGTGGAAATAACATAGCCTTTAGAATCAAATATGGACTTGAATATAAAATGTGCCCTGGTGCTCCTGGGTGGTTCAGTTGGTTGAGCTTCCAACTCTTTTTTTTTTTTTTTTTTAAGATTTTATTTATTCATAGACACAGAGAGAGGGGCAGAAACACAGGCAGAGGGAGAAGCAGGCCCCATACAGGAAGCCTGACATGGGACTCGATCCTGGGTCTCCAGGATCACACCCCAGGCTGCAGGCAGCACTAAACCGCTGCACCACCGGGGCTGCCTGCATCCAACTCTTGATATTGGCTCAGGTCGTGATGTCCCAATTGTGGGATGCGGCCCATGTCAGGTACTGTGTTCAACACGGAGCCTCCTTTAGATTTTCTCTCCTTTTCCCTCCTGCTCACTCACTCACTCTCTCTCAAATAAATAAAATCTTAAAAACAATGTGCCCTTTGTTCATGTAGGAGTTTGAATTACTTAATCTCTGACTCTGTCAGTTTGTGTAAAATGTGGATACTTGTCTTAAAAGTGAAGATTAAATTTCAGAATTGATATGACTTGTCTAGTTCTCAGTGTAAACCCAGCATGTAATTGGCATATAGTATAAGTTACTTCTTAGTTTCACAATTGAAATTAAAATTAAAATCAAAGATCAGTTTAGTTGATATGTTTATTATGTGGGCTTCCGTATTATGTTAGAAATAATTTTCCCATATTACTTCCTTGAACCTACTTAAATTTTAGCAGAAAATAATTTAAAATCTTTTAGATGTTTGGTTAAATTTTGAAAGGGACTTAAAATACTAGAGGCAAAGCAGGTTTTAAACTCAGCTGTATTAAAAATCATTGCAATATTATAGTAGTGAAATAATGATTTGATAGAAAAGCACTTTGTTTTTATTATATTCTTCTTTCCCAAATGACTAAACAGTAAACCATGGCCTCTTAATCAGATGTCTTATATTGTTGGTAAAAATTATGAGTAAAGTAGAAATAATAGAGCAATTGCAAATTTGGCAGTCTTTTTTATTTTTTTTTAAGATTTTATTTATTTATTCATGAGAGATACAGAGAGAGGCAGAGATATAGGCAGAGGGAGAGAAGCAGGCTCCATGCAGGGAGTCCGATCTGGAACCCGATCCTGGGACTCCGGGATCATGCCCTGAGCCAAAGGCAGATAGATGCTCAACCGCTGAGCCACCCAGGTGTCCTGGCAGGTTTTTTTCTTGTAGAGACTCAATCAAGTGTGTACATGTGGATTACACACATTTTTTGGTGAATGTCAGAATTTTTAAAATATTATTTTTGTTATATTATAGATCTCGTATTTTCTGTTGGAAAATAGTTCCAAAATCAATTATGGTGAAAGTTAGTGACAAAGTATGATGTGGCATATAAATTTCCTTTTGCAAATTCATAATGAATATAACTAAAAGCTGCTGTTTTACTGGGATTTCCACTAAGCCATGAAGTCCAGTTCATATTTTCTTTAGTAATTTTTCAATATTCTCTTCCTACAGCCTGCCCATCATCAGTGTCTGTTGAAGTGAGTGCAGATGGGGTAAACATGCTACCTTTGTCCACTCCCGTTGTTACAAGTGGTCTCACCTACATAAAAATTCAGCTGGTAAAAGCTGAAGTAGCTTCTGCTGTCTGCCTTAGACTTCATCGCCCACGAGATGCCAGCACATTAGGCCTTTCACAAATTAAATTACTGGGCCTCACTGCTTTTGGTACCACTTCTTCAGCGACAGTTAATAATCCCTTTCTTCCATCTGAAGATCAGGTATCCAAAACAAGGTATGTTATGTATCTCATTCTTAAAGTAAAGCTTTCTGAGCTTTTTATGAAGTTCTTTTATTCCATGGTTTCTTTTTTAGAGCATAGGAAGTTTTATGCTCCATAGGTAATTTATATAATACCATAATTTTACTATGTATAATAGAAATGCTAATTCTGTAGAACTTGAGCCTGGTTAAAATTGAGATTTATATGTTTTTAATTCTTGAGATAATCTACACTGTGGCATATGTTTCTATTCTTCAGATCACAGTCTAAGAATTTCCGAATACCCGTAACCAGGATATATTAGAGCCATACAAATTGACCGTGTAGTCAGAGACCTAGTTTTTTGGGTTTTTTTTTAAAGATTTTATTTATTTATTAATGAGAGGTAGAGAGAGGGGGAGAGAGAGAGAGAGAGAGAGAGGCAGAGACACAGGCAGAGGGAGAAGCAGGCTCCATGCAGGGAGCCTGATGTGGGACCCGATCCCGGGACTCCAGGATCACACTCTGGGCTGAAGGCAGGCGCTAAACCGCTGAGCCACCTAGGGATCCCCCAGAGACCTAGTCTTAAATGGTAATTCCTAAATGCCAGTGAGTAGAAGGGTTAGATTGGAACCATACAAATGGACCAAATTAACCAAGACCTGAACATAGCCTTTAATTCACATTCATTTAGTAAATTTTGATAGTTGAAAATTTTATAGACTGATTCTACTGAAGGTTTTGCCTGATAAGAAAATTTAGGGGTTTTGTTTCATTCTCAAGCTGCCAAGACTTTATAGTTTTTCACAGCTGTAATTCTATGCAATTTGTATTTAAACATATAAATATATATATATAAAAACATTTCTGACTAATTAAAATAAAGGCAAGCACGTAGTATCTAAGTGCAATTAGTGATTAAGAATTTTTATTTGTTATGGAGGAAACTTACTGTGTTTAAATTTCTTGTTGATCTTATAAGCATTTTTTTTTTATACAGGTTGGTATTTATGAAACACATGCTGATTTGTTTTACGTCAGAAATAATTTGAGCAAAAAAAAAAAATTTGAGCTACTTAAATTTATCACATAAGCCATTTTGTGTTGTATATTTCAGTATCGGTTGGTTACGGTTATTACATCATTGCCTTACTCACATCAGTGATCTGGAAGGAATGATGGCCAGTGCAGCTGCACCTACTGCTAATCTACTACAGACTTGTGCTGCCTTATTGATGTCCCCATACTGTGGAATGCATTCTCCTAACATTGAGGTTGTACTTGTAAAGATTGGACTGCAATCCACAAGAATTGGCCTGAAACTTATAGACATTCTTCTGAGAAACTGTGCAGCATCAGGCAGTGATCCTACAGGTGAACAGTTAACTTTGATATTTTAATTTTTACCTATCTGCAAAATAATGACAGTTGAATTATGTGATCTTTATGATTAAATCTGTTTCTGAAATTAATTTCCATTATTACTTTCAATATTTTAGGGGTTGGTTTGTTATTGTTGTAATTTATGGAAGAGTTATTTTTAATTAATAATTTAAAATTAAATTTAGCAAATATTCTTATTCCATTTGCTAATTGTGAAAACTTCCTTTTGTTTCTTTTTTGTAAGATTTGAACAGCCCTTTACTTTTTGGAAGACTGAATGGACTCTCTTCCGATTCTACGATAGATATTCTTTACCAGCTTGGAACAACTCAGGATCCTGGAACAAAGGACAGGTATATGTTGATCTTGTTTTTTGTTTAAGGACACACATACACACAGTCACATGGTAGTGAACATTATTTGTAATACTTTCTCCTTAAATTGTTTCATAAAAGTGTTGAATATATTATACCTTTAACTGTATTCTTTACATGATACAACTTCTAGAAATTTTTGTGAACGTTAAACATAAATTTTTACATGTTTTAACATATTTTAAGCTAATATGAGCTCAAATAGAATTTTTAATCAATATTACATTTGATGAATGGAACGAAATAAAATATTACATATTTTTACGTGAACCAAGTTGTGATGAGATCTTTGTAAGCTGTAATGACATCTTAATCATACTGTCGTAGGTGGTATTTACTATGTCTGAATATAGGAGTAGTGTGTCCATATTAGGTACTTAATCTATAGTGACATAATAGTGTTTGTTTTGATTACCTATTATTATTATATATAATATTCATTGACAGGTTTTCATTAGACTCTCTACCTTTTTTCTCTTTCCTATCCCAAAGTGAAATGCTATCATACCAAGTAAATAACATCTGTATAATTCACCTAGATACCTAGTGATATTTTAGTATAGGCAGTTTTAGATGAGTTTTACTTTTGTAGTTCTTCCTTGAGGTCTTCTGTCTTCAAATGGATAAGACCTCCCAAGTATTTTTGAAACTTGTGGGTTTTTTTTTTGTTTTTTTTAAAGATTTTTTAATTTTCTCATTAATAAATATTAATGAGAGAGAGAGAGAAAGAAAGCAAGCGAGTGGCAGAGACACAGGCAGAGGGAGAAGCAGGCTCCATGCAAGTAGCCTGACGTGGGACTTGATCCCAGGTCTCCAGGATCACGCCCTGAGCTGAAGGTGGTGCTAAAACTCTGAGCCACCCGGGCTGCCCAAAACTTGTTTTTATTGGTAAATTTTTGAGTGATGATTTGGCATTCTCTTGTTTTATATGTACCATCTATATCAAAAGAACATTACAGAGTACGTGACTCTATAAACAAATTTTTAAAAATCTGTTTTCTGAATTATTTTATTTTGTAATTTTGATTAATATTTAAGAAAATCATTTGATACTTTATTAATTTGTTTATAAATTATTAATTTTGTAGGTACTTAACTCATTTTATAAGTATTTACTGAAGAGCTGCTAGATATTAGAGTGTCCAAGTTCATTGAATCCAGCTTTTGTCTTGGCTTGGGAGACAGAATACCATCACTCCCAAGGCAAGATTTACATAGATCAGATTTGGGGAGTATATAGTAGAGTGTCAACCATAGAAGGTGCCTGGTAAATATTGGACTTTAATCATTGATATGTAATAGTTTTTATTCATTTTAGGCTAGTTGCTTTCATTTTTTCTAGTTAAAAATGTGTAAATGACATTTACCAAGTAAATTTATCTTCGTAACTTCAAAATATTAAATAAGCTGACTTCCATTAAGCTT
This sequence comes from Canis lupus familiaris, assembly GCF_011100685.1. Lineage (NCBI taxonomy): Eukaryota > Metazoa > Chordata > Mammalia > Carnivora > Canidae > Canis > Canis lupus. The sequence continues at coordinate 25,788,848 of NC_049238.1, forward strand.
TATCCTTTACGTAAATTATATAGTTACTATGTTTAAAAATATGGAATTTTTTAAAAAATATTTTTTGATAAAAGAAATTTGGCCCAGTTTGAATCATAATGATTATTCGGGTTAAAAAGAATATAAAAAATAAGTTTTAAACATTTTTCTGGACCAACATTCTTAAAATCTCTTTCACTTGATTCTTTAATAGTTTTATGGTTTTTATCATAAGAAAATGACCCTAGGGATCCCTGGGTGGCGCAGCGGTTTGGCGCCTGTCTTTGGCCCAAGGCGTGATCCTGGAGACCCGGGATTGAGTCCCACATCAGGCTCCCGGTGCATGGAGCCTGCTTCTCCCTCTGCCTGTGTCTCTGCCTCTCTCTCTCTCTCTCTCTCTCTGTGACTATCATAAAAAATAAATAAATAAATATTTAAAAAAAAAAAAAAAAAAAGAAAATGACCCTAAACAAAGTTGTTTTTACTGCATAATACTTTTTAAAACATAACTTTTAGAACTGACATAATAACAAGATTGTTGGCTTCTGTGAACTGAGAAAATTTTGCCCCTCTCTTCTCTTTTTCTGACTTATCTTTATTTCCTGTCATGTGAAGTTTAAAGGGTCTTGTCCTTGAGGGCAGAAAGGAGGATTAAGTGGCATATACCTTCCTTCCCCTATCTTTTACCCTGAAGCAAAGAATCTTGTGATCTAAACCAGAAATTTGAAAGCAAACAAAAATATAAATACCTTGTTTTAATAACTCAGTTATAAATCTTATCCGGTTTTCTGTATTTTATATAAACTCAAAAGCCTTATTGCTTTAAAAGGTGGTGTTCTGTCAGTAGCCCCCAGCTCCAGGGTATTGAGGGTAGGATAGCACTTGAAAAAAAGTACATATATTGGGACTATATTCTGTTTTCAGAGTTAAGGGGGCTGGGTGGCTGCTGCTAGTATTTAATGGTTGGGGCCAGAGGCAATACCCATGCTGTAGTGCATGAGATTCTGCACAATGAAGAATTAGTCCCAGATTACTGCTCTAGGTTGTATGGATTTGTTACAAAATATAAGAAAATTTACAAAAAACAGTGAATTTGTTAAGTGTTATATCCTATAATTCTAGACATTGATAGTTTTTTTAATAAATGAATTATGAATCAGTGTTTATTTGCAAAATGGTTGTTATTTCAAACATTTTCATCAGTTAAGATTAGTAAGGTTATAGGAAAACTGGAACTACTGTATTCTTTCCGCTTATATAAATTCCTTTTCCTTCCTATTTTAGTTTAAAATTTATTAAACAGTATATTATTCTCATATACACATTGCTTACATGTAATGATGATATTTATCCATATTAAATGTCAGTGGTATAATTGGTTATTTGAATTCATTTTCTTTTTAAGAATCCAGGCCTTATTAAAATGGGTCAGTGATTCTGCAAGAGTGGCTGCTTTGAGAAGAAGTGGCAGGATGAGCTACATGTGCCCTAACTCTTCAACAGTAGAGTATGGTCTTCTTATGCCATCTCCTTCTCATCTTCATTGTGTGGCAGCAATTCTGTGGCATAGTTATGAACTGCTTGTAGAGTATGATTTACCAGCACTGCTGGACCGAGAGCTCTTTGAGTAAGTACGATTTTTGAAATCCCTTTTTCCCCAGTATGACATCTTTAGAGGTTTTCACTTGATGAAACAGTATTTATATGCCTATTTGGAGAATAATAATACTTTGAAAGTTGTAGTTATGTATAATCAGGTATAATTTTGAAATTAGGTGTCACACAAATTTATCTTCATGTTTTAAGAAAATAAATTCATGTCATTTCATGCTTTTCCCAGCTAAAATCTAGAGTGTTTCATTTAATGTATATGTTCCTACAGTTCATAGTGTTTATTCTTTTTTTGTTTTTAATCTTTAATGTACAATTATGGAGAAAAAAAGTATAGCTAGAAATTTTTAAGAGTTACTGCTTTAGAGAGTTTTTATGATGAGTTGTTTTTACTACTTTCTAGATATCTGATACCATTATTCTTTTGGTAGTTTCCACTTACCCACATTTCTTTACTATGCTCAGCTAAGGCTTTGCTGAACTTACTAACTTATAATTGCTAACTCTGTAACAGAATATTATATTTATTTCTGAGAGGTTCCATAACTCCTAGAAGATTAGCCTTTTGTCCTTTAGCCTGTCATTTTTATATTTGACCTTTTCAGTTGGCATAACTCATGAATTATTAATGAAACTCCCTAATAGCTTTTGATTTGCAGATGTGAATTTAAGCCATCAATCATGTCACGTTCAATCTAAACATTTCTTTTGTACAGTTTGTCATTGTTTCTTAATGTGGCTTTTTTTGAGGTCACACAGAGAATGGAAGATCCATTTTAATATAGATCTCTTGATTTTCTATACTCATTTCACAAGTCTAACTTCACCTACCTAAAAACTTAAATAAAATATATCACAATCAGTCTTTCTGAAATCTTATGTCATAATATTTTATGTCAAATAAAATGTATAATTTTATAGATTTTATAATTTTAAAGAGTATAGGTTGGTTTCTAATACTTGTATTGAGGTCTTTCTAAAGATACATATATAATGTTAATCTGACATCTTTTTTTCCTCTAGGTTGCTTTTTAATTGGTCCATGTCTCTTCCCTGCAATATGGTTTTGAAGAAAGCTGTTGACAGTCTGCTTTGCTCCATGTGTCATATACACCCAAGTTATTTTTCTTTGCTCATGGGCTGGATGGGTATTACCCCCCCTCCAATGCAGTGTCACCACAGACTGTCCATGACTGATGATAGCAAAAAGCAAGATCTTACTTCATCCTTAACAGATGACTCTAAAAATGCACAAGCACCTCTCGCACTAACTGAATCCCATTTGGCAACCCTTGCGTCCTCTTCTCAATCTCCAGAAGCTATCAAACAATTATTGGACTCAGGTTTGCCTTCTCTTCTTGTGAGGAGTCTGGCTAGTTTTTGCTTTAGTCACATTTCTTACTCAGAAAGCATTGCTCAGTCAATAGATACTTCTCAGGACAAGCTCAGGCGGCATCATGTTGCACAGCAATGTAATAAGATGCCTATCACAGCAGACCTGATTGCTCCTATTCTTAGGTTTTTGACAGAAGTTGGCAGTAGCCATGTTATGAAAGACTGGCTTGGTGGGTCTGAAGTCAATCCACTATGGACAGCACTTCTGTTTTTATTGTGTCACTCTGGGTCCACTTCTGGAGGACATCATTTAGGTGCACAACAGACTAGTGCAAGATCAGCGTCTCTCTCTTCAGCTGCTCCAACAGGATTGACTACTCAACAGAGGACAGCAATTGAGAATGCGACTGTTGCATTCTTTCTGCAGTGCATTTCATGCCATCCTAATAACCAAAAACTGATGGCCCAGGTAAGATTAGAAAAATTGGCTTATGTTTTCGTCATCTTATTTTAATATGCTGTTAAGTAACACTAATGAAATGAGTTGAGAAAGGAGTATGTAGCACGGGTGATGATGAAGTTTGGGGTTCGGCACATTAAAGGTTCTGAATTTAAACCATAATTAAAGTATTGATGATACCTCCTCCGTCGTCTTCTCAACCATCACGTATTCTTTTTTTTTTTTTTTAAGATTTTATTTATTTATTCATGAGAGACACAGAGAGAGGGGCCAGAGACACAGGCAGAGAGAGAGAAGCAGGCTCCATGCAGGGAGCCTGACATGGGACGTGATCCCAGGTCTCCAGGATCCCTCTCCGGGCTGAAGGCGGCACTAGACTGCTGAGCCACCGGGGCTGCCCAAAACATATTCTTTTTGATAAGATAATGGGCAAATTCATGGCGATTCTAGCTATAGTTGATACATTCCTCCTTTTAGACTCCCATCCTCTTCCTCCAACTCCAGTAAAACACTTTAGCTGCTGAAAAAAGGATTAACCACTTGAAGGTGGTTAACAAGCATCTCCTCTGCAGTGAGGCTTTGTATTTTTTTGTAACCGGATAGCTTCAACTCTTGGTTTGCTTTTAATGAAGCAGACATTAGGGTAGTTTTCAGATAGGAGACTCCTGACAAGGAACCTTAAAAATGGAAGAGGTTATTTTACTGTAGTAAGTCCTTGGGGCCAAAATCTTGAAAGCTAGAATTATTTCAGAAATACTTATAGTTGATTTTTGCCAGGTTCTACTCCTTTCTAGCTGTTTGATTCTCACGCGTTACATTATAAAATGGGAATGATAATACCTGCCTCAAAAAGTTTTTTGAGATAATTAAATATCGTGATGTATATAAAGTAACTGCATAGAGACTGAGATGTGGTAGACCCCAATAAATAGGAATCAGCTTTTTTTCTTTTTTTTTTACTCCCTAATTTACAGTGCTTATTCAGGACAGCCTATCAATATCTAAAAGGGGGACACCTGGGTGGCTCAGTGGTTGAGCGTCTGCCTTCAGCTCAGGGCATGATCCCAGGGTCTGGGATTGAGTCCCACGTTGGGCTCCCTGCATGGAGCCTGCTTCTCCGTCTGCCTATGTCTCTGCCTCTCTCTGTGTGTGTCTTTCATGAATAAATAAATAAAATCTTAAAAAAATATATCTAAAAGGATAGCTATAATAATTTCCTTTTTTTTGCTATAATAATTTCCAAAAATACTCAATGATTTTACATTATTGAGAAGAATAACAAGATACCTTACTGTCTCAAGTAATTGATTACTATGAAACTATATCTGCTTAGTGTGCCTAATTAAAAGGCATAAATTACCAATTTTAACCAAAATCATGGATATGAATATATGAAAATTTGTTTTGTGCCTCTGGGTAGCATGAAAACTTTGTGACTTGTTGCTTTCTGGCTTAATTTTAATTTCTCAGCTTCTTATTAAGGCTTTGTGTTGTATTTCTAATACCCTTTTTTCCATCGTTTTTATTACATTGTAACCACATTGATATTGACTAAAGTTAAAGATTACTTGGTTATACTAGGTATTTATTATGTGCAAATCCTGTATTAGTAATTTCTCTTATTCACAGAAATTTTTTCTGGGGATAGTCTTTTATTCTTGGAAGTACAAAACTGCAGGTTAATAGTGCATATAACTTTTTAAATCTCCTTTACTTGCCAGGTTCTCTGTGAACTTTTTCAGACATCTCCTCAAAGAGGGAACCTTCCAACATCAGGGAACATTTCAGGGTTTATACGTAGATTATTTTTGCAGTTGATGCTGGAGGATGAGAAAGTGACAATGTTTCTTCAGTCTCCTTGTCCAGTGAGTATTTAACAGTTAAATTGAATATTAATAATTAGCTGTGTACAAAGATATTTTATAATTTCATACCAGAGCCTGGAATTATCTCTATATCTTAATTTCTAAAATAGCATATAAAGAATAACCTTTATACTTAATGATAGGACTTAAAAATCTCTTTTGGATAACACTCCTTGTGATGAATAGCCTAATAATTACACCCTTCCATGAAGAGTATAATTTGATTGGGGGAAAAATTGATTATCTGGTAGAGTGGTGCTAATACAAAAATTGATCAACAAATCAAATGGCAAATACGCGACATTTAAAAATATATACGAAATAAACCTTTTATATTTTGTGTTCATTTAAAATTTTTTATTCTTTTATGCTTTTGAAATGGTTTTATAGTGATATATGTTTCAGAGAAATCACTTCTTGATTTCTTTTGAATTTTCAGCTCTATAAAGGTAGAATTAATGCCACAAGCCATGTCATCCAGCATCCAATGTATGGAGCAGGCCATAAGTTCCGAACACTTCATCTGCCAGTCTCAACAACATTATCAGAAGTTCTTGACAGAGTGTCAGGCAAGTCAGATTTAAGTATAGTTCCCGTAGTTCTTTGGTGTGACGTGTGTTATGTGGAGTTACAATAGAATGGACAAGGAAATGTTGACAAGCCTTGGGAAGCCATTGGTGGAATTTTCTCATAGTAAACCATCTGTCTATCTTATATAATATAATTTGCAGGCTGTTAATTGGAATGACAGGACTCTAATAAAGATCTCAGAAATGACTGGTCAAGAGATGAAAGTGAAATAGGTAGACTTGACTGATGACCTTATTGTGTATAATAGTGAAAAAAGTAGAGAGAAATTTTCACTTAGGTTCTTGCCTGTGTTCTAAGATGATGATTCTAAGCCATTCTAATAAGATGGATGCCTTTAAACAGCATACAGCTTATGAAATAAACAAGTTTTTGATGGCAGAATCCAAATCAACTGTAGATAGTTTTATTTTATTGCCTCTCAGAAATCCTGTGAATAAAATCAGTGGATGAATTGAGTAAGCATCTTCTATGTCTAAGCACAGTAATCAGCCTTCGGGTGTTAAGAGTAAGCAAGACACACACTCTGCCCCTCAGAGTATTATGATCTTTTGTATGCTGTCAGATTGAAAAATAAATTTAAGAATGTTTACATTCTAATACAAATGTAAGTATGTTTCTAACTGAATGCAGTAGAAGGGAATACCTAGGCTTACAACAGCAGAAAGTTAGGAGTGTCTCAGAAAAAAGCTTCTATTAGTGGGAAATAGAAGTCTAAGCTTAGAGTAAAAAACTGGATTGTAGAGATTTTGGAGTTGTCACAATACATAGTAAGTTAAACCTTGTGAATGAATGTGATTGCTATGAAAAAATAAGGTATTAAAGAATCTTTGGTTTTAGTCACTGCATCTAATGCAAGTGTGTACATAATACTTTTCTTTTTATATGTTATACAGTAAAATGTTAGAACACTATTACAATTGTATAAATAACATTTGTTCTTATTTGAAAAGGTCTCCCTTACCCTCTTACAGCTGAACTTTTTTTGAAAATTTAATTTTACAGACTTTTTCTCTATAATAGTCTTGAAATTTTTCCTTCTACGTGATGAAGAAAAAAATGAATAATTAAATAAAAGAAGGAGAGGTGGGGAAGAGTACTGAAGTTCAGTTATTGAGTCTTACATTTAACTTGATCATGGAAAAGTAATAGACATTATTACAAAATAACTGAAATTATTTTTCTTTATCTTTACTATAAATGAATACTGTTTTCTAAAACGTCTTTCAGTCATTAAAAATTTAAAGATTAGTTCTCCCCCACACAAAAAATAAAGATTAGTTCCTTTTATTACCTACAAATTTAAAAAATAAATTGATTGCTTTGTAAGAATACTACTCTTAATAAAAAGTCCAACTGAGTCATCTGAGCAAACATCAGAAATTTGCAGGTGCTTAATGTAACCTCTAATTAGCAATGCTTTGGTCTTTTAAAGCATGTTTATGATTTTTAGCCATATTTGATGATCTATTTCCATGTGTATGTATATTTCATCAATATGTGTAAAAATAAATCCAAAATTACAATAAATTTACTCGCTTCCTAAAGCTTCTCACTACGTTGCTTTCACATAATAAACGTTTTGTGTCAGTATTTTTGCTTTTACAAATTTCTCTCACTACTTTTAAGCAATTTGATTGTTATATGCCTTGTAGTTTTCTTCTTATGCTGTGAGTTTGTTAACTTTCTTGAATCTGGGTTTACAGATTTCATCAAATTTGGAATTTTTTTTTTTTTTTTTTTTTACAAATATTGTCCCAAATATTTTCTGTCGTCCGTTTTTCTCCTCTCTTTGGGTAATTCCAGTTATACATTTTTATTAAGCCTCTTGAAGTTCTTTCACAGAGCTCACTGAAGCTCTGTTCATTTCCCCCCCAACTTCTTCCTCCTCTGTTTAGAATTTTTGGATAATTTATATTACTCTATCTTAAAATTCTGTTCCTCTGTAGTGTTTGTTAGAAGTTCTTTTGGTTCTTTTTTATATCTTTATATAAGCTTTCCTCTATCATCTTAAACATACTGATTGTTTATCTTGATTATTTTTCCTCATTATGGATTGTATATTATGGCTTCTTTATTTGCCTGAAAATTTTTATTGGATGTCAGGCAATGTGACTTCTACTTTTTTAATTTTTTGGGGTGCTGGCTATTTTTGTGTTTTAATTTTTTTTATCTTGTTCTGGGGTAAAGTTATATGAACTGAAAACAGATTGTTTCTTTTAGAGCCAGCTTTTAAGTTTTATTAGGTAGGACAAGAGCTGCTTTTAATCTGGGACGGAACTTACTGTGATAGTGGAATTTTTTTTAATAAACTTATCCTGTCTAGTACAGTAGCTCTTAAGCACATGAAATATGTTTGGCAAGACTAAGGAACTAAATTTTTAACGAATTTAATTTTAAAATGGTGCTATTTTGGAATAGAAGTAGGATACTACATTTGAAAATGCAGGTCTAGGGCTACTTTAGCTTTACTACAGAGGTAATACCCTTCTGAGAACCCCGTTAGAATAGGACCTAGGCATTGGGAACACACGTTATAACCATAATTTTAGACCCTGGGGCTGGTCCCTTGTTACAGTTGAGAAGTACTTTCCTTGGCCTTTGGTGGTTTCCTCTTAATAAAATGCTCATCCATATGCACTGAAAACCCAAAGGAGACACTAGGTCTCTGGAGCTCACGTTCTTTGCATATCTCTCCTCCCTAACAGTGTAACCTGAAAACTGCAGCCAGCCGCCTTTGTCTTCCTGGGCTCCCAGTGCATGTCTTCACCTTGAGTGACTCCTGAGTTATGTCAGTCTGTGGCCTGGGAAACTATAGGCAATGAGCTGGAGCAGTCAAGGGCTCCCCTCATTAGTTTTTTCACTTACTTAGGTATCAATCTCCTGTCTTCCTGACAGCCATTGTCTGAAAACTAATGTATTTTCCTAGTTTATAGTTATTTCAGGTAGGAGAGTAAATCTGGTTTTTGTTGTTTTATCTTGACCAGAAGTGGTTATTCAAACTAGAACAATTTTAAACAGAATGTTGAGAAAATTTTTTCTTAGTGATATCTTTTAGTATTTGGCATTTACTGGGATAACAGTATGTTCTTAGTACCTAATGATCTTTACTGATTTTCCTGATTATGCTATCAATTAATTGTGTGAATTTTTTATTATTTAAGTATTTCATTCTGACTTCTGTATTTTGCCATTTGGAATTGATTGGTTGTTTCTGTAAGAAAGTAAATGTATTGTTGGATTATATATTTATTGTTTTCAGTATTTACAGAATTTTTAAATTTCACACAAAAAAGTACTCTCTAAAGGCAGTTTGCAGTTAGGAGGAACTCCAGGAATTGAGATCACAGGGATATTTTCAGACAGTTAAATAAAGCTAAAGAGTAGGAGATAATACAAAGCATACTATTTTATTATTTGTTTCACCTTTATAACCTTATAAAGCAGCTTTAGATAATAACTGTTAAGTTAGAAAAGTACAAAGAATCGTATCCATTTAGTGAATAACTAATATTAAAACAGTTAAAAAAAATAGTTCATATAGGCTTTTGAATTTCTGGTGACCAAATCAGATCATTGATTTCATGATTTTTTTTTAAGATTTTATTTATTCATGAGAGGGGCAGAGACACACAGCAGAAGGAGAAGCAAGCTCTTTAAAGTATCTAAGTTTCCTAAGTTAAAAATAGCAAAACAAATTTTCATTAGTGAAATTTGTTCCCTTCTACTCCTGTTTGTAGAATAAAAAATCTAACATAGTTGCTTTAAGAAGAGTCCTGAGCTTGTGTTCCATATTTGCCTTTAATAGGTTAGATCAGTGACTCAGTTTTGAAAATAGTATTCTTTCTTGACACGCCATGTTGTAAGGATCAAATTACATATTGGTGGCAAGTACATTGAACTGTGCCTAAAACAAAGGAAATTAAGTGGTAGTAGTTTTTCATTGCCTTGAGAGGTAATAACCACTGTAATTTGTGATGTTTTCTGGAGATTGGAATTTAAGTATTCAGGCTTATGAACAGTGGTGATTCCCTTACATTACTCTCAGCAGGCTTTACCACATCAGTATCTTCTAAATGCGTTTACATTCCCTCCATATTAGTGGTAATATCTTGTGTAATCTCTGTTTGAAATATTTATAGCTTCCTTCTTAATGATTTTGAAAAGCAGTGTGTTTTAGGTAATATTTTCTTACAGATACACCAAGTATCACTGCTAAACTAATTAGTGAACAGAAGGATGACAAAGAAAAGAAAAACCATGAAGAGAAAGAAAAAGTTAAGGCAGAAAATGGATTTCAGGACAATTACAGTGTTGTTGTTGCTTCAGGTATGCTTTCTGTTTTTTATAATCTTGATTTTGTTTGGGTTTTTATAAAATATAACACATATTTATAGGAACTTCATGTAATAACTATTAATGCAAAAAAAAAAAGGTGACTCGTAATGAAATTTTAATACTGGAGGTAAACATATTGTACCTGAAATCCGTTACTAACTGGCAGTGTAATTATTACACTTATTTTATGTCCAAAACATACTATATTTCATCAGATACTGAACATTTGTGAATTGTTTAAATACTCCATTTAAACTTAACAGCATACAGAGAATTGTGCTCATACTGTCAGGTGAAGTAGATGACAAAATGACTGAGATAACTGATCATTTTGGAGGATATTTTATTTAACATCAGTGATATGACTTTAGTTCATAAAAGGCTTTTTGTTTTTAAAGATTTTATTTATTTATTTGAGAGCAAGGTGGGGGAGGGGCAGGCGGAGAGGGAGAAACAGACTCCCCATAGAACAGGGAGCCTGTTGCAGGGCTCCATCCCAGGACCCTGAGATCATGACCCGAGTCACCCAGGCACCCCAGAAAAGAAGGTTTAGCCTATATTATTTTACTCCTTAAGTAGGAGGGAGATCTCTATATTGGTGGAATTTATTATATCACAGAAGAATTAATGCAAGATTTCCTATGCATACTTGCACAAAAATACTTTCTAGTAAGTGGGCAGCCCATTACAGTAAGTGGGCACTCAAAACAATAAAAGGTTTTTATTTATTTATTTTTGAGAGAGAGAGAGCACGCGCAACCTTGGGGGGGGGTGTGGATAGAGGGAGAAGTAGAGCAGGGAGCCTCATGCGGGACTTGATCCCAAGACCCTGGAATCATGACCTGAGCCAAAGGCAGATGCTTAACCAAATGAGCCACCCAGGTTCCCTAAGACCATAGAATTTAGCATTATTTTTTACTTTCTTAAAGATAGTTACAAACATGAAACAAAAATTCATGATGTGTTGTGAAGGGCAAATAGAATTGGGAGATCAGATATAAAAATGAGAAGAAACCTTTCTCTCTTTTCCCATTATTAAGGAATGTGATGCTTTTTAAAAATATTGTAGAAATACTCTTTTATTTCATGAGTGTGGCTATATATAGAATTTTACTGATTCTTATAGGGCTGAAATCCCAGTCTAAACGGGCTGTGTCAGCTACACCACCTCGTCCACCATCCAGGAGAGGGAGAACAATGCCTGATAAAATCGGAAGTGCTTCTTCAGGAGCGGAGACTGCCAACAAAATAATTACTGTCCCAGTGTTTCACCTGTTCCACAAACTCTTGGCAGGTAATGTTCACAATATGTAAAAATATAAAAAATTTTGAAGACATGTAACCACCAGGCTCCTGTTTAATCCGTTGTTCTTGATAAGATAAATGATTTAGTGAAACTTTGTCCACACAGTTCCCTCTAAGAAAAATGAGATAAAAAGGAGTAACCTTTTACATATCCTTTTTAACATCATAATGTTGCATATTTACTGTTTACTAGGTTTCTACATTTTGTTGTCAGTGTGCTATAAAATCAGTAAAAATAATGTTTTAAAGAATTCATAACAAGTTATATAGGAATCAGTGTGAGGCAGATTTTGAAGAACTGATTATAGTAGTAGAAGTTTTTGCCATACCATTGATAGGTAGTATTGTCTTCCTACCTGAAAGATATTCTTTGACCAGTATACTTCTCATTGGTCAAGGTGATACCAAATTTATATCCATTTTTGTGCTTCATTATAATCCAATTGCCAACTAACTTTGAATGGATTTTCCTTCTTAGCTTTATGTTCTTGATTTATAGCAGAGATTAACAAAGTATGGCTAGTAGACTTGGTGCCTCTATCTGTAAAAAAGTTTTATTGAAATACAGCTATGCCTGTTTGTGTGTTGTTCTTGATTGGTCAGAGATTAACAAACTATGGCTAGTAGACTTGGTGCCTCTATCTGAAAAAAGTTTTATTGAAATACAGCTATGCCTGTTTGTGTATTGTCCATAGCTGTTTTCATGCCACAGTGGTAGACTTAGTAGTTGCAACACGGATTGTATAGTCTTCGTTGCTTAAATCATTTGCTATCTGGACTGTATGGAAAAGATTTTGCCAACCCCAGATTTGTAGGAATGTCTATTTCTTTGTTTCTTGCTGTGGCTCAGAATATCTTGGTGGAATTTTGTTAGTAATACTTTCTGTAGACAAAAATTGTTCTCGTGTCAGAAATAGATTTCTGTAAACTTTGCATGTGCTCATTTTAAGTTGTTTTTAAATTGGTGTCTGAATCAGAGGCTTAATGTGCAGTTCAGTAAAAACAGTAACTAATTGACCTAATCAGACCAAGTAAATGTCTCCCTCTTGGATTCCAGATTTAACTTAGTTATGTCATTTTTAGGCCAACCATTGCCAGCAGAAATGACACTTGCCCAACTTTTAACTCTCCTATACGACCGAAAACTTCCTCAAGGTTACCGTTCAATAGACCTGACTGTTAAATTGGGATCTAGAGTTATCACAGACCCAAGTCTATCAAAAACAGACTCTTTTAAAAGGTTACACCCTGAAAAAGGTATGTAATGATGTTTCTTTAAAACTATAGTCTGTGATCCAAGGAAGTAGGAATTTCTGTAGCTAATGACTTAATTTACCTTTGTTTTTATTATATTAAGTTAATGAAGTATTTTTCTTTATGATGGAATTTTTTGTAAGTATTAAAAAATTGCTTTTATTTTCACTAGAAATTAATCTTAATTTCTCTTAAAGCATCACTTATTTTATAAGCACATGTGTGATTTATTGTTAGCCTTTTGCATTCTTCAGTAAATTCTAGTGTTTTCAAAAACATTTCAAGAAGTTTTGCTGTTTTCAGTAGGATTATTTGGGTTTTTAGTATTTATAGAATCTGGTTCTGTGTAAACATACTAACCTTTGGTTTTTCTTTGTGAGTGGTTCAAAGTTAAATCAATATGGTATAATTTTTAGTTTTCAGTACGAGAAGTCTTTGTTGGTATTCAGTTTTTTGTAATGGGATACTCAGAACATGATGTGTATATATATTAGCATTTGCTTTGAATCTCTGTGGACATACTTATTTTTACATACAATATAATTTACAAATATGACCTAAAGGACAATGCTTCTCAAACCTAATATGCATATAATTTACCTACAGAACACTTCTAAAATGCAGATTCTTATTCGGTAGGTCAAGAGTGGGACCTGAGAATTCTACATTTCCAAGGCTCTAGGATGATGCCAGTGGTTGTATGCCAGTGAACATACTTTGAATAGCAAGACTATAAGAAGCAACATCAGAAATCATTAAAAAAACTATTGTGGCATCTGGCTCTAAAGCTTTATCTGCATAACCTAAAATATTTATGTTCTTTGTTAAGTAGAGAGAGGTGACAAGAAGATCTACTTTGTAAATGAAAGATTATTATAAAAAGAGATACTTTCTTATCTGTTATTTGTAATTTATTGTTCTAGATCATGGAGACTTACTTGGTAGCTGTCCAGAAGATGAGGCTCTCACTCCAAGTGATGAATGTATGGATGGGATATTGGATGAATCTTTACTTGAAACCTGTCCCATTCAGTCACCATTACAAGTTTTTGCAGGAATGGGTGGACTGGCTCTTATTGCAGAAAGACTACCCATGTTATATCCAGAAGTAATTCAACAAGTAAGATAAAATTCCTAATCAAATATATCATTCCACAGCAAAGCCCTTTGTTCTTTTTTCCTTTTTAAAAAACTTAGTTCTGTTAACCTTTTGAGTTACAGTCTTTGAGTATCATATAAGTCTTTCAAAGGTCAGCCTATTCAGAGCTTTGTGAGAATTAGTTGGTACCAAAGAAATGCTGAAGACCGAGCACATTTGCCAAAGTCTTTACACTGAAGCATTACCTTGATTTTATGGTCATCACACTGTAATATTTTATTTCTGTGCTTCTTTAGGTATATTAATTATGGATATTACTGAAAACGGGAGAGTTAGATAGTAGTATATACCTCTACCCAAATGCACTGTCTTTTTGATTAGCTTTTTTCCCTGTTTTAGGTACCATTTCCATTTCAGGTAGTTTTAAAAGCAAACTGCTTTAACCTCTTAACTGTTAATTAATGTTACTATTGATGTAGGTACTTTAGGTACTTTCAGTGCTCTTTTATTAAGGAGGAAGGAGTGTGACTCATGGAAAGTTGTAAATACAAAGCACTTGATTTTATTGAATGAAGTAGGGGAATTATTCCTCTGTAATTTCATGTACTTAGTGTATATATGTGTGTGTGTATATAATGTTTCCTAACAAAGGACCACAAACTGAATGGCCTAATGCAACAGAAATGGATTCTTCTATGGGGTAGGGAATCTCTAAGTCTGAAATGAGGTTGTTGCAAGACCCGTGGGCCCCATGCAGGCTCTGGGGAAGAATCCGTCTCATCTCAGCTGCTGGTGGTTGCTGGCACTTGGCTTTCATTGGCCTGTAGCTCCTCCAGTCCAATTCCTGCCTACATTTTCACACAGCCATCTGTCTTGTATCTCTCTCTCTTTATAAAGACAACTGGCACTGATTTAGGATCCACCCTGATCTATATGCAGGGAACCCTAGAGTTCTATACTGTTAGAGATTAATAAATGAATGAATAGAGAAGAAGGGAACATTTTTACTTGCAGTTCAGGGCCAACTAATAAATGTAGAAGGAACGGTAGAAAGTCACTATTTAGCAACCACTGTAGTAATTATTGTTTTAGGTAAGAATTTTTAAAGTGCTAATTCTAACTGAAGTTTGGAGGAAAAACAAGATATTTACATAGTCTTAAAGACTGTCTATAGATTCTTAACTGATAGAAAGGATAAACCAGCAACTTTACCTAGAAATAAATAAATGTATGGATGTATGTATCTAACTTTAAAGTAGAGGTACTTATCAGATACCACCATGCTCATGATATCATTTAATTCCTGATGATTGGGAGCTTTTTAAAAACATGTCCCTTTATTGGTCCTTTTATTCCTCTATTTTGAGGAGATCATTTAAAGTCAAGTCTTTAATTTGAACCTGATGTTGAACACACAAATAGCCAAGCAGATATTTTCTTTTTCTTTAGGTGAGTGCTCCGGTAGTAACTTCAACCACTCAAGAAAAGCCAAAAGATAGCGATCAGTTTGAATGGGTGACAATTGAGCAATCAGGGGAATTAGTTTATGAAGCACCAGAAACCATTGCAGCTGAACCTCCACCTATCAAATCAGCAGTACAGACTATGTCTCCCATACCTGCCCATTCTTTGGCTGCTTTTGGATTATTTCTTCGTCTTCCGGGCTATGCTGAAGTGCTACTGAAAGAGAGAAAACACGCCCAGTGCCTTCTTCGACTGGTATTGGGAGTGACAGATGATGGAGAAGGAAGTAAGTCTTTGAAATTATTAATGAAATTAAACATAGGTAGGTTGTGTAAAAGTTATTCAGAGCAGTGCCTATTATTCATTATTTCTTTCATAGTAAAACTGCTATATGATTTGTGTTGGTAGTTTCATTCTAATGATACATACAGCAAGGCCTAAAAAATCTTCAGTTTCATTTTTTTATTCATACAAAATGTGTTCACTGGTTATAAAACTGCTGGATACCATCAGAGGCAGTCAAAAATGAAGCAGCTCTTTAGATCCTGCCGTCATGTAGCTAATGTTCTCCAAAAGTAGCAACAAGCAATATATATAAGCATACAAAAGACTTGGGAGAGGTACAGTATTATCAAGGCTCAGAGGTATGAAACTGCTTCCTTACTACCCAGCTATATGAATACAGTGGCATAGTAATTTTTAGTAGGGCCTGGAAGGACAGAGTCTGGGCTGAGATGAGCTAGAAAGATGAGTTGAGCAGTGTTTATGTGCTTAGATTATATATGAGAGAGGATAAGTTAGCAGATGACAATTTGCATAAAAAGCACTGAGAGCTCATTTGAAAAGCTATGATTAATAATAGATCATGAAGTATTATTAAGAACTTCAGATTTTATTCTGAATAGTAATGAAGATCTATTAAAATGTATGAACCAAGTCATGATATCATGACAGTCTGTCTTAAAATGAATCGAAGGAGTGTTTAGACTAAATAGAAAGTGGAAAATAAACTTACATAATAATTATTTTCTAATATAATAATACAGGATAATAATAAAAAGCTATGGCAGTTTCCCTTGGGCTGTTAATTTTAAGGGAATATTAAAGAGTCCTAATATAGGGTAGCCTAGCAAGTAGATTTTCAGTTTACCTATGATTCTTCAGTTAATGACCATTCCATTTGAAAATTAACAATTGTTCTTAATTTTAAAGTCACATGGTTTTGATTAGAGTTGAAATCTGTAACATGCCAGTTAGAATATTAAACCCTTACTACAAGTGTATTTAATTTAATAAAACTATGTTAATTTATTTGCCGATCCTGTAACTCTGAAGCTATTGAATATTCAAAGTACATATTTTACCAAAAAAAAAAAAAAAACCCACATTCTTTTCTTTTGTATTTTCATATTGATGGAATTCTTTAAAAATGGTAACATTATTTTAAATGTTATTGTAATAACTTACTAAATTATAACTTCTGTGTACTAAGTAATCTTAGTTGTTTGGTTTCATATATAAATTGTATATACCTGTTTCAATAGATCAGAAATTTTTTTTAAAGATTTATTTATTTATTTTAGAGAGCAAAAGAGAGAACAAGAGCAAGAAGGGCAGAGGGAGGAGGAGAGAGAATCTCAAGCAGACTCTGTGGCTCAGACTGTTAATTGAGCTAAAACCCAGGCGCCGCAGATCAGGAATTTCTAATTACTTGATCTGTGGGTTGTTGTTTTTTTTTATTTTGTTTTGTTTTGTTTATAATTTAAGTAGATAGAAGGGTAAATGGTATTTTGGCACTCTTACAAAATGATAGGTGTAACCCTTAGCAGAAAATTGCCTTTATGCCATTTCACCTTTTTTTTTTTAGTGAATATTCAATGACTGTTTATTAAAAAGTGTAATTCTGGTATCCATTTCTGAGGTGGTTTTCTCATCCACCATTCATATAGCAGTAGTTTTTGGTTTTGGGTTTTTGCATTTAGCATTCGTTTCTAACTAGATGTAATAGAAAACTGTGTTACAGACCAAACAAAATAGTTTTACTGTTTTGTTACCTTTTCATGGTTGAAACTACTCCCAAGGCAATCAGATTATCTTTATACTGTTGTGAGGAACTTTCAATGCTTCTATTTTAGTTGTTAGGTTTTAGTTTAATTTCTGGTTTATAATAATCTCAACATAGTCTATAACTATTAATTAACATATAAATATATTTCAACTACTTTTGTTTACATATATGATATCTTAGAGTTTTTCCAGACACTTATTAAATTTTCAGGTATTATTCTATTTGTTGTCTTCGGGTTTTTAATAAATTTAGTAATATATTTCATGTTGTCTGTTATGTTATCACTATTAATTTCTAACCCTGTATATTGTTTTTTATTATGTTCTTAAATAGTTTTAATGTTGTCTTTCTTTTTAATTCTAGGTCATATTCTGCAGTCTCCATCAGCCAATGTGCTTCCAACTCTTCCTTTCCATGTCCTTCGTAGCTTGTTTAGTACTACACCATTGACAACTGATGATGGTGTGCTTCTCAGGCGGATGGCATTGGAAATTGGAGCACTACACCTCATTCTTGTCTGCCTCTCTGCTCTGAGCCACCATGCCCCACGAGTACCAAACTCTAGTCTCAATCAAGCAGAGGTGGGTTTAGTTTTAATTATTTAGATTATGAAAAAGTTAAGTTTAAACATGGAGTACAGAATAGGTTTTTTTCCTGAAATAATATTTCAGTGTACTCCTTTTTTGCTTGTAAAACAAAGGATACTTATTTATTTAAAATATTTTATTTATTTATTCATTCATTCATTCATTCATTCATTCATTCATCAGAGACACACAGAGAGAGAAGCAAAGACATAGATATAGGCAGGAGAGGCAGGCTCCCCACAGGGAGCCCGATGTGAGACTTAATCTCAGGACCTCAGGATCATGACCTGAGCCAAAGGCAAACTCTCAACCACTGAGCCACCCAGGTGCACCGTAAAAAAAAGGGTATTTAAAAGAGAAACTGTGAATTGTTTTTTTCCCTATTAGGCTCTTTTAAAAAACCATAAGTAAACCCATCTACTTGAAAAACAAAGATTTAGTAGCTTGAGAAGCTTCCCAGAATATGCTGAATTTATACCCTGATCTCTCATCCTTTTCTTTCTTGGACTTTAGTGAATCATAGTATTGAATTGGAGCTTCTAGCCAGTTCAGTAAGACAAGGGAAATAAAGAAAAAAATAACCCTCATTATTTCAAGATGATTTGGTTATGTTTCTAGAAAACCCCCAAATAATTAATGAGTTTAATGAGGATACAGTATCTAGGTTCAGTATTTAAGTTACGTCTGTATACCAGAAAATAACCTAAAAGAAATTTTTTAAAGATATTTTTAGAAAGGCATCAAAAAGAAAATATCTGTAAATGAATCTAAAAAAATAATTGCAAGACACTTATGCATGAAATATGTGAAGTTTTTTTTATAAAGAAATACTAATCTTTAATAAACTGAGGTCTGTGCTCATGTTTATTTCCGTGGGCACAGAAAATACAACAGTTCAATAATATTTCTTATCAGACATTTGGATGGCTCAGTCGGTTAAGTATCTGCCTTTGGTTCAGGTCATGATCTCGGGGTCCTAGAATTGAGTCCTATATTGGGCTCCGTGCTCTGAGGAAAGTCTACTTCTCTCTCTCCCCACCCTTCCCTCTCCTTTTCCCTCTCCATCTCTGCCTGCCACTCCCCCTGCTTGTGCAATAAATTTTCTGTCAAATAAATTTTTAAAAAATAGTATTTCTTATCAAAGTGATCTTTATGTTTGATGGAATTTCAGATTTATTTTGAAGGAAATTGACAAGCCAATTCTAACATTTTTTGGGAATATGCAAGGGGTCAAGAATAGCCAAGGGAGTTTCAAAGAACAGCATACCTAGTAGGTTTATGCTATCCTGTATCAAAATTTATTATTAAGCTGTGGCATTAGTACAAGGATAGACTAGAAGCCCAGCAAACAATAGAGACTTAAATCCCTTTGTGTTTGGTTATCTGATATGACAACAGTAACTCTGCAACATAATGGAGTAAGTATAATCTTATCATTAATGATTTTCGGATCAGGTAAATATTCTTGTGGAACAAAAATGAATCTTTAAACCTTAATGTACACTATATGCAATAATTAATTTTAACTAATGATAGATCTGTATATGTAATACAAAATATAACAATGCCCTTTTACAAAAACCAGAGATACCTTTATGATCTTAGAGTAGACAAAGATTTCTTAAAAAGAATATTTTTAAAAGCACTAGCCCATGAGGGAAAAAAGCTGGAAAAAAGCAACTGTGTTAAAATTAAGAACTTTTCTTCGTCAAAATCACTAAGAATAGAGAAAAGGGTGGCTCGCCAGTTTAGCGCCTGCCTTCGGCCCAGGGTGTGATCCTAGAGACCCAGGATTGAGTCCTATGTCGGGCTCCCTGCATGGAGCCTGCTTCTCCCCCTGCCTGTGTCTCCCCCCCCCCACCCCCCTCTCTCTCTCTGTGTCTCTCATGAATAAATAAATAGAATCTTTAAAAAAAAAATAGAGAAAAGGGAAGTCACAGAATGGGAGACTACACCTTAAATATATATGAGAGACTATATTTGGGTATATCTGATAAAGAACTTATACTCTTAATAATTTGGAGAGCTTCCAAAATTACAAAAAGAAAAGGCAGAAAACCTAAAAGAAAAATAGATGAAAGGTTAGGCTGGTACTTGTATAGGAGGGGATACCTAACTATCCAATAAATGTGAGATGATGATATGTTTCTTAGTTATCAGAAAAGTACAAATGAAGACCTTTAATACACTATGATTACACACCCATCAGAAGGTGTAAAATTCCAAAGACCACCATGCCAAATATTGTCCTGTCATCATTTGTCATAATATAAAGTGACTAGGATAGATAAAATAATGAGACAGTAGAAAGGGTAAGCAAATTATCATCTACTATAAAACGGAACACTATAAGGTAATGAAAGTGAATGGCTACAGCCAACTACATGTAACAGCAGTGATGCATTTCATAACCACAACTAAAATGCCACACATAGTAGACTATCTACACAGCGTGATTCCAATTATATGATGTTCACAATTAGATTGAATCTATAGTGGCTAGAGTTTCATGCTTAGGTAGTAAACTTATAAGCAAAGGAAAGTAAGGAAGTAATGTGTATAAATATCAGGATTATAATTCACTTTGTGGAGAAATTGAAGGTTTGATGAGTAGGCAATGGAATAGGAGCAGTTCTTATGTACAGTGATCTAATTCTTGACCTGCACAGTTATAAGTTTTTGCAGTTCATTAAACTTGTTTTGTGTTTTTTCTCTGTATATGTTACACTTTATAGAGTTTTTTTAAATAACTTTTCATCAATAATGTTAATCTGTTAACTATATGGTAATGAAATTGTCATTCATTTAACAGTTTATCTTATGAAATGTGAAAGATGACATTTTCAGTCATAGATCCATAAAACCAAATTGCAGATCAATTTATGAAAGTATTGTTCATGATTTTTTCCTTAGAAAATATTCCCATTAAAAGAAATGAAAAGGGCAGCCCTGGTGGCGCAGCGGTTTAGCACTGCCTGCAGCTCAGGGTGTGATGCTGGGGGCCCGGGATCAAGTCCCATGTCAGGCTCCCTGCATGGAGCCTGCTTCTCCCTCTGCCTGTGTCTCTGCCTCTCTCTCTCTGTCTCTCATGAATAAATAAATACAAATCTTAAAAAAAAAAAAAAAGAAATGAAAAATATTAGTATTACTCTTAAATTACCCTTGTAATTAATTATGTAATTAAGATGACCTAATCTTAATTCGAATTAGTTTTGAATGTACATGATATATTTAACGAAAATTCTTTAAAAGGGAGTTTTTGTTATAAAATTAATTTTACGGTCCTCAAAAATAATAATAATCAACCTTTACAGAGTTTGAGGTTAATAAAGCCAGTCGTTCTAAATAATTGCTTCTGTCTCACATCATTTAATATGTCCTCTTTTGCCAAAGAGATTTTTCTACACATCACATTCTGAATAAGAAAGAAATTGAGGATTATTCCTTCTAGAAATAGAAACAGTCTTGCTTACTATAATTGAAAACATGTGACACCATTATAGAATTCTCCTAAGATATGCTTGTACTAGATTCATCCTAAGGGATCTGACTCATATCCCTGTTCCTTTCATTGTTTTCTCTATTTAATTTAGAGTAATTCTGTCATCTTTATCCCATCTTTTACTGAGATTTTAAATTTTTTATTTATTCTAAAATAAAGCATTTGTTCTCATTTTCCCCCTGCCCCTAGCAACTACTAGTTTGTGTTTTGTCTCTGTATTTACCTACTCTGGGTATTTAACGTAAATGGAATGGTACAGTATGTTACCTTTGGTGTCTGTCTTCTTTGACTTAGCATGTTTTTGAGGTTCATCCACAAAGTAGCATGTATCAGTACTTCATTACTTCTTATGGCTGAGTATTTCTAGTGTGTGTGTGTGTGTGTGTGTGTATCACAATTAGTTTATACATTTATCCTTTGATGAGTATTTGGGTTTTTTTGACCTTTTGGCTATTAAGAAAATCTCACTGTGGACCTATTTATCAGTTTTTGTTTCTTTGGCTATATATCTAGGAATGGATTTGCTGGGTCACATAGTAATCTTTTATTAAATTTTTTGAGCCGTCTTCAGACTATTTTGTTTAGCAGCTAAACTATTTTCATTTGTACTGATAAATGTTTTTGAGGGTAAATAAAACCAAATAGAAATTTTCATATATTATCATATATTTCATATAAAATATTTCATATTTTTTTCTTATAAGCCACAGGTATCAAGCACTCATAACCCTACATCAACAGAAGAACAGCAGCTGTATTGGGCCAAAGGAACTGGCTTTGGAACAGGCTCTACAGCTTCTGGATGGGATGTGGAACAAGCTTTAACCAAACAGAGGCTGGAAGAAGAACATGTTACCTGTCTTCTGCAGGTATGTTTACAAAGTTGATATTTTCAGTGATAACAGTTAAATTTTTTGCATTTGTATAAAATAGTTAATTTTTAAATTTTTGTATTGAGTTTTAAGTATTGACTATCCAACTCATGCTCAGCTATTTCTGTAAAACATTATGTTCCTCGCTCTCAGTACATTTAAGATACCACTATACAAAGATTGTTCTTCTCTACTTGTGACTATAAATTTCTCCCTCTCAGCTTCTTCATGGAGAGGAAAGTGACAAGGGTGAAATTCTCCAATAACTGGATAATGTATACCATTTTAACTTCTTCTAGTCATCTTTTCATCTAAAGTGCTGTATCTGGACTCTTAAAAAAATTACTGATTTATAGCTTCGTTTTTCATATTGTTTTATGACTTTTCTAGAATCAGGCAAGTGAACAAGTATGGAAAGTCCCACAGCACCAATATGAGAAGGGGAGGTGTTTAAATATTAGCTTTAGTCCCTGCATCAACTAATTGACTAAAATAGGTCAAATCTTTGAGCCTTATTTTCTGCAATTCTATAGTGATAGGCACATTCTAGTATGAAATTCTTAAGATCACTCTCAAACTGTAAAGTGGATCTAGTCAATAAAATAATATCAGAATTGCTGCTAAGTTTTTTTTTTTTTTTTTAATTGATTTATGATAGTCATACAGAGAGAGAGGGAGAGAGGCAGAGACATAGGCAGAGGGAGAAGAAGCAGGCTCCATGCACCGGGAGCCTGACATGGGATTCGATCCCGGGTCTCCAGGATCGCGCCCTGGGCCAAAGGCAGGCGCCAAACCGCTGCGCCACCCAGGGATCCCTGCTGCTAAGTTTTTAAGTATGTGTTCTTAGCTGGATTATTTTCTATATGTCTAGCTGTAGTGTACCATCATATTAAAAGCACACCCTTCTCTTTTAAAGATCTGAAGAAAAAAATATCTTGTTTTTAAAAGATAGACATTGACTGACTTGAAAATATAAACTCTTGGTACTCTGAATAACAAAATGTGGACTTTTAAAGTGTGT
Source organism: Canis lupus familiaris (assembly GCF_011100685.1). Lineage (NCBI taxonomy): Eukaryota > Metazoa > Chordata > Mammalia > Carnivora > Canidae > Canis > Canis lupus. The sequence continues at coordinate 25,812,196 of NC_049238.1, forward strand.
GAAGCTAAAATCCAACTTAAAGCCAACAATTTTTATTTTTAGGTTCTTGCAAGTTATATAAATCCTGTGAGTGGTGCAATAAATGGAGAGGCCCAGTCATCTCATGAGAGTCGAGTTCAGAACAGTAATGCCCTTCCTTCTGTACTTCTAGAGCTGCTCAGCCAGTCTTGCCTCATCCCAGCTATGTCCTCTTATCTTCGAAATGATTCAGGTAAATTACATTCTCCTTAGTCCTTTGTTAACTTATTTTATAATCTATTAAAATAATAAGATACAATCGAAGTATTTGGTATTAGTCTTCCCCAGTATATGTAGATATGAGATTAATGGATTTATTTCTTAATTATTCTGGAGATACTTAGTTGTTTTTAAGGACTCCTAAATGGATAACTGTGTTGTGACCTGTCCTGGAACACAAAATCAAGGTTTTCATTATCCCTTTGTTTTAACCTCTGAATGTACTTTTTAAAAAAAAGTAACGTATAACTAGAAATAATGGGGCAAAGGCTGGCAGCTTCATGACCATATTCTGAGCTAAATATGGTTGATTGAACTTCTTTGCATTTTAATGTTTGTTTATCTCAAGCACTATACAATATCAGATGATGGTAATTTGAAGAAAGGCAGATAAATTATTCTAATCCATAGATACTTAATAATAAGAGTACTAGCTTTTACAAATTCAATAATAAAAGTACTGTAAGTACTTTGCCAGTATGCAACTGATAATTGAAACTAGTTTATTTTTACCTTAGTTGTGAAATTAGTCCCAAGAATTGGTATTCTTTTCCTAAATAATAATTGAAAGTTGTATTTTGTTTACACATATTACCAAGGAAAACAAACAGTTAACATCTCCTTTTAGCCAGGAACTTTTAGTTTTTTATTTTTATTTTCAACAATCTGCTCTGCTTCTTCTGTCTTTATTCATATTCTTACTTATGAAAATAGACATTTACACATTTAAATAGACTATTAAGGAAGACTAAGTAAGAAAAGTAATGGGAATAAGTCTTGAAGTCTATTTGGTGCTTGGAGCAGTTTAATGCATGGTTGGATGAATGGAAAAGGTATTTCTATTTCAAAAGTGGTAGCTGCCCCTTATCTTCTACTATCATGGAGATGATTAGGCTTTAAAAGCATATAATTTTCTAGTTACCTAAAATTTCTTCATAAAAATGTTGAAGTGATAGATTATTTAGGTTGATTTTTTTTCTTTACACTGACCTGTTTCATACGTCACATTCATCTTTTTTTAAAAGTAGGTGTGAAATACACAGTATATTTTTTTTAAGTAAAATATTTAGAGAGCTATAAGTACTTAAACTGTTGTAGATGTTGATTCTAAAATTTAATATTGGACTGTATAGAGAAATTGAATAGTAGAGTGAGATAAGATTTTTATCTTCTTCCACATTATTAAAATTATTTTATTAATCACTTCACTTTGAAAATTTATATCCTCTCAAAATTTTTAAAATTTGTCTTGTTCTGTAATTCAGTCTTTATATTACACTGAGCTTTTATGTTTATTATGGTTCAGGGTCAAGGAAATCCAGTGTTACCTACTTTTACTGTTTAAAATAATGTATTCATTCATGTAAGGTACATTTTCTGGTAAGTGTATATTAATAAGTAAACTGTGATTTATTAACTTTGGTTTTAGTAACCATGTGGAATTACAGAGACTTTGATACTGTATCTTGGAACTATTTTAGAAATTTAATATGACAAATCAGAGTTTGATCTTTGTGACTATTTACCAGTTAAAAGGTGTGTGTGTGTGTGTGTGTGTGTGTGTGTGTGTGTGTGTATGTGTTTTAGCCCAGGGTTTAGCTTCATGTGCTTGAATCTGGTACCTTCTTCTGTGATATAATTGGAATTGATATATTCATATTTGAGTGTGGTAACAAATTATTTTGAAATAATACTGTAAGATAAATTAATTAAAAGTGACTTAATTGAGATGAATAGGTCAGATCATTTGGCAGCACGCCTCTTAAATGATGTTTTCGATGATCAGAGAAAATTATTCTTGAGTTTGTGATATATTTTGGTCTTTAGTTTGTGAGAAAAGTATGCTTACGTAGAATATTCTAAATATGAATTGTTTTTTAAGAAAATATAGTTTAATGTTGTATTGGTAAATATGTTACTTATAATCTCTTTTGGTTAAAATGTTTTCTAGAGAGCATTTTAAAATCTAAATCTAAACAAAGTATTTAGTCATTTTTCCTGGAAGTTGGTAAAATTCCAATTTTAGAAAATTAATCTGTAGTCCATTTTCCAGTTTTATCATTTGCTGATAGACTGTTATTTTTTGGCAGTTTTGGGTGGTGGGGATAGGGTAAAGTATCTAGTCTAGAATCGTCTACATTATTTGTCATATTTCTTCTCTTAATCTGAAACAGTTCCCAGCTTTTCTTTGTCTTTCATAATACTGACATTTTTACAGGGTACACCATTTATTTCATAGACTGTCTGGCAAGTTGGTATTTAAGTGTGAGAACAGTGCTAATAATTTCACTTGAGACATTATATTCAAGAGATGGTTTGTTTACATCACCAGCAGGTAATATACAAAAACACAGGTATGATGCAATAGGCTCTTTTAAGAGCTGTAGTCAAGTAGTACACATTTTGTTTCTGTGTTTTTAAACAATAGGCAAACAAGACAAAATATAGAAACATAAAGTAGTGTATGCCCTACTTTTTTCATTGGCCTGCCATTGACTGTTGAATGTGGTTTCTTAACTACCTTCCTACCTCCTTTTTGTCCTTTTGCAGTTCCTAATGTACTAGTTAGGTACTTTGAAATCCTATAACTTTTCTTCTTAATTACTATTAAAGATTGACATGAATACCAGAATTTGCTCCTCCTTGTTTCTTTTCTTTTCTTTTTTCTTTTTTTTTTTTTTTTAAGATTTTATTTACTTATTTATGAGAGACGCAGAGAGAGAGAGAGAGAGAGGCAGAGACACAGGCAGAGGGAGAAGCAGGCTCCATGCAGGGAGCCCAGTGCAGGACTTGATCCTAGGACCCCGAGATCACGACCTGAGCCAAAGGCAGACACTGAACCACTGAGCCACTCAGGCGTCCCTCCTTGTTTCTTTTAATGAAGACTTCAAGTTCTTAGAAGGCTAGCTTTGTAGCAGGTTAGCTATAAATCTGTTTTATTTTGGTGGAAGTTTAAGAATTGGCCAGAAATTTTAAGCAATTAACGATATGCTGGCCATACTGATAAACAGTAATTGCACACAGTGATTGATCTGCACTTTTAACTGTGTACATCTTTGCATCAGAGGTAAAAAGAGAGTACTCGCAGTTGCAAAATTATCACCAGCATGAAGAGTGCATACTGACTACTTAGGGGAAAGGACAACCTGTGTTCCATTATTGAGTTTGTAACAGTTCTATAACTGAGACAGTGATCATGTTCTCCAGAGAGAGGTACTGGCTGTATTTAGTCATGATACCTGTTAAATTTGGTTAATAAGTAATTCTCAACATTTTTACTTATAGCATAGTAATGGCTTTGCATTATTTACCCAGTATGTTATGTTTAGATTAATTTGTAAAATTTAAAAATTACTGGATGCTCTCTTATGAATGTGTATTTATCTGGAGCTTCATACAGACTTATCATTGTTAGGAGAAAATGCTAATATTTCTTTTTCTGTGTGAATTAACTATTTCAGGAGGAATTTTTAATAAACTAATAGCAGTTTTCCTACTATAACCTTTTCATATATTGGCCTCTCTCTTGGACTGAAAATGCATGGAGACGAAGATGTAGAAGCTTGTTATAAGTGAAAGAATGGAGAAATTTTTGGGTTTGGTTTGGCAGCATCATAGGGGCAGTATAAGTCTTCATATTTAGCTAAATTAATCAGATTTGTCAAATGTTATAGCATGGTTCCAGTTACTTAAAACAGTTGAATATGTTTGAAGCCTAAAAAGTTCTTTTTATGCTAAGTAAAATAAAGATACCTGTTAAATGGTTTTGTATATTAGATTAACATGAAATCAGTGACATTACTCTGTTGGTCAATTCTGTGTACCAAGCAGTGTTGTGTATGTATTTTTAAATTTTTCTTGAAAGAACTTAATTCAGTGAGCTAAATTTATAAGAGAGTTGTTAGAAAAATTATAAAACAGTAAATCTGAAGCCAGAGCTTCAAGGTGGGTAATTGAAACAAGTGAATTAAATGTTTTATTCCAGTATCAATTTTAAAAGAAATCATAAAAACTCTTTAAAAAAGTAGTTAGGTAGATAGGAAAATCTTTGTATAAAGAATATGTTCATTTTAACTTCTTTTTCAAATTGCCATGTTATTTTGAAAGCTGTATGACCCTTATAAACAAGAATCATTTTTTCTCAAGCCATGGTTAATTAACATTTATGTTAGTTATGCTCTTTAAGCATGCAGTTTACCCTGCTGGCCACTAGATGGGGATCCTATTTCATTGCTAGCAATATTGGTTTAAAAAAACGTTAATGAATGTAGAATGTTACTTTTAGGGTTCCTCACCCTTACGTTGTCTTGGTGCCATTTTGGAAAATGACATGCTCCTATTTTCAGAAAGCAGCATCATTAAGCACATTAAATTACTTGCCATTAATTATCAAAGTGTAATAAAATCTCTACCATTTTAGTGCTGGTTTCATAGCATGGAGGTAAATATAGTTTCAGAAAGGAAAATTTGAATTTTCCTGTTCAGTCCCTGCCAATTTACAGATGAGGAAGGGACAAATGACAAAAATAAAATCCAAAGAAATTTATTCATTTCTCCAGGCTTAACTGTTTAGCAGTAATTTGGCCGTTATTAAACTCATAAATTAAAAAAAAATTTTTAAGGATTTTGTTTATTTGAGAAAGAAAAAGAGCAGGGCCCAAGGGGAGGGACAGAGGCAGAGAATCTTAAGCATTGGAGCTGACATCTCCATATCAAGACCCCAAGATCATGACTTGAGCCTAAACCAAGTTAGACCCTTAACTGACTGACTGTATGACCCAGGTGCCCCACAAATTTTCAGATTTTGAAGCAAGATATAAATGTTTTTTTTCAGTATGGAAAAGAGAAGTAAATAAACATGCTGTGTTAGAAACAGGTAGAAATGAGAAGACAAGCACAGGACTTTTTTGTTGGGTACATTATAGAGTACCTACCAACTTGTCTAGTTATCTTAGCTAAATGATATATATTTGTATTAAAATTTTTTCATCTTCACAGTATTGGTTTGGTAGTTCCATAGCTAGCTAAAGTGGGACAAAACCCATTACTGCAAGCTGTATTACACCATCTGATTTCCCTCACACTGGATTTTCCATGTGTAGAATTCTTATTGTATATTATCTTTGGTTATATTTCTCAAAAAGTCAACTCAAGTTTAATTTCATGAGTTATCCTATTTGAAAATACAGTTAATTTTGTTATGGCAAATGTCTTAATTTAAATATGACCACATTCTTTAAAACCTGAAGTTATTACTAAAAAGTTAATTTAATATACAATTGTACAAATAAAGTAAATGTACAATCTTCTCTTCCTACCCCCAACCCTGTACCCATCTTTTTGGTCTTAAAGGCAGCAAATTCAGGAGGGCCTATTGTTCTTTGGGAGCTTGGAGATTAAATTAGGGTTGTACCATGAAAAGCTATTAGTTTGGGATGCCTGGGTGGCTCAGTGGTTGAGTGTCTGCCTTTGGCTCAGGATGTTATCCCAGGATCTGGGATCGAGTCCCACATCGAGCTCCCTGCAAGGAGCCTGCTTCTCACTCTGCCTATGTCTCTGCTTCTCTCTCTCTCTCTCTCTCTCTCTCTCTCTCTGTCTCTCTCTGTCTCTCATGAATAAGTAAATCTTTAAAAAAGAAGAAAAGCTATTGGTTTATCAATAGAAAATATGTAAATCATCATTTTTGAAAAGTTATTTTGTTGATATACATTGCCTGGGAACAAACAAGTAGAAATTATTGAGCCATTATGACATAGTACTTAACTTTATATCTTAACAGTTTTCTTGGTAATAGTTTTTCGAAATTTTTGAGTTGTATTATGTATGTTTCTTTGCACTATTTTAATAAACAGTCTATCAGTAAAGGGTTAAAATTTTAAAAGATTCTTCTGCTAAGTAGAGTTGCATGTCATTTGGTTTTTAATCCCAAATTGTGTTATAATATGGCCCCAGTTTTCTTGAAAATTAGATGAGGAGGGCAACCCGGGTGGCTCAGTGGTTTAGCACCGCCTTCAGCCCAGGGCGTGATCCTGGAGACCTGGGATTGAGTCTCACGTTGGGCTCCCTGCATGGAGCCTGCTTCTCCCTCTGCCTGTGTCTCTGCCCCCGCCCTCCCTTCTCTATCTCTATGTCTATGTCTATGTCTATCTCTATTTCTATCTCTCAAGAATAAATAAAATATTTAAAAAGAAAAAAAAAGAATTAAATGAGGAGTACAAAAATATTTGGTCTGCTTGCCTGCATTTAGTGTATTTATTTCTACAGAAGATTCAAAAACAAGATACTGCCAGGACCTATCTACCATTTCATTCTTGGTAAAAGAGTACAGGGTGCCATATTTTGATCATGTTAGTATTCACTTGGAGTGTCTTGCTCATAGGCGTTCATCAACAAATGTTCCTTTTATCTGGAATTCTTACATTTATCAAGGCATATATGGGAATATATTTCCTTGGTATAGAATACATCACTCTGTTAAATAATAGTAAATTTTAAAGGAGGGGGACTTGGTTGCTTTAATTAAAATTTAAATGGGCTTCCATTTGATATGATTTGTACAATTTTGTATGGATAAAATATCTGCAATGTCAGAGATCCCTTCTTTGATTAACCAAAGTAAAGTGATCTTTCCCTTCCTATTAGTTGCCAGTGTATCTAATGCTTGTATTTTTACTTCTTCCATTGTAGTCCCATTATAGTATAAATTTGCTTAATGTAATTCTACCTAACCAACTTTCCAAATGAAATATAACTCTCCAATTCTTCTATAAACAACTTGACTTGTATGTGTATATTTCTCTTCTCAATAATTAAATTGTAAATCTATTAAAAGTTGTGTTTGCTTTCAAATGTATGCTGCTTGTATTGCTATTATATGATTAAATATTACACGAACTAGATGTTTATATGATAAATAGAGGAATACTTAAAAAAAACATAATAAAGGAATTGGCTAAAACAGTTAATTAGGTTTACATTGAGAAACTATAAAATATTTCAGAGAGAAAGAGAGAGAGGAAAAAACGAGATCCCTGGTGGAATGCCCCTCTCGCTGGAATAGAACAAGTTGGCCCTGACTTGTGTAAAAAACATACGTACCTTGATCTTCTGCTGGCAGTCTTTGATACTTTGATGTGTGTTTCTCTGTATTTATTTTTCTTGTCTAGTTGCTGACTGAACTGCCAACTTGCGTCACAGTTCACAATATCTAGGTATATTAGTAGAGAAAGTCAACACATGAATCCCCAAAACAATTTGTTGGCTAAGGTTTGGTTGAGGAGTCTAAACTCAATAAATTAAATAATTGGAAAATTGCAAGGAAGATTAAATATTATATATGAATTATTAGGTGCAGAAGTTATTTTTATCAATATATTTGTATGGAACTCATTGATATTTCCATTATAGCACTTATATATGATAGAGTTAGTGCTAACTGTATGAAATTCATAGCTCTGCTGTAAAACACCTTCTAATTGTTTCTAATGGATAAATATGATGCTTACTTAAGATGTCCTTTCAGTAATTTCATTTGCGAGAATCTTAAATGCAGAGCTATGTTTTGTTTTTAATATGTAATACCAAAGAATAGTTTTTGAAAAGTTTATGTAGTTATGTTGTAATGAGAATTTAAGGATATTCTGGTTAAAAAAAATTAGTCTTTTCTGTACCTAATGTTAATTTCAGCCTTTTTCCTTTAACTGTATTTTACTCAAGTATAATTTCTAAAGTTTCATCTTCTAGAGGAGGAAATACAGTTTAGTTAGGAAGGATTTTGTAAAAATCAAATTTATCAGATCTGTACAAAAAAATTGACTATTTTTGTTGAAGAACTGTCTTTTAAATAAATTCGTTTACCAATTATATTAAATTTGTTATGTGATTATCTTTCAAGATAGGCACATTTATCACCTTACTTTGTGGGTTTGTTAATTGCAAATAAGTAGGGATTAAATTTTAGTATTCAAATACTTGAAAGGATATATAATTCACAGAGAAATAATTTAAGGATCTCTGATTGCTTTGTTTTTGTATATGTGTCATAGGGAATGATTTTATGTTTCAAGTTAGGCAAAATAAGGAGATAAATTCCTTAACTGAAAATTAAATATTTGAATAATGAATTTGTTTAGTTTTCACATTAGTTTTAAGTTCACTTAAATCAACATTCTATAAACAAATATTTTACTAGATTGAGTTGAGGTTTTTACACTTTGGGTGAACTTCTATTTTGTTTTTGTTTTTTATTACTGAAATTCAGTAGAGAAAGCCAACACATACTGAAGATTGATCAGGAAAAAACTGGATGCTTTTTCCATGTAGCGTTAATGTAATCTTACAGTTGCATACCAAAAAAATCATTATAAAGCATGCATTTCTTTTGGGATATATATAAATCCAAAAGAAGATGTCATTTTGAAAATATTCAGTGTTTATTAATGCTGACTAATATTTTCTGTATATTTTGTTCATCTTCTTTCCCATTCTGACTAAATTTTCCTATCCTATATTAGGTAGATTGTTAGTTGGCTTAAAGAAAACATACATTTAAATGCAACTGGTTGTAAATAAAATGTATTCAATATGTATATTTAGAATAATGTGTGTGGCATTTTTGCTTTTGTGTCTTGTTTGTTTTTAAGATTTGATTTTCAAGTAATCTTTACACCCGATGTGGGGCTTGAACTCCTAACCCTGAGATCAAGAGTTGCATGCTCCACCTACTAAGCCAAGCCAGCCAGGTGTCCCTTGTGTCTTGTTTATATTACCAAATCTTGTATGTTTTCTGGCACTAAATCTTTGTTGTTTATATTTATTGCTGTGCTTAGAGCAAGGCACTTACCCTAGAATGTGTGTCATAATCTTCAGGAAATGTACTTTTAAGGGATCTGCTTAGAAATCATTCTTGTGACAGCTGTATATTTCCTGATGCAGCCCCAGGCTGCATGAAAAAAACCACCAGAGCGTTACATAGACATACACAAAAACAATTAACAAGAGATGAAGTGCCGTCCCAGTAATGCCTAATATGGCCAAAATAGACCCTTCTTTTTCTCCTTTTCTTTTTTTTAACGTCTTTTGTTACAGTAATGACAGAACATCTCTTGGTCTAGAAAAAAAGAAAACTATGAAACAGATCTCTAGGAAAGATATCTTTCAACATAGAAAAATAGTAAATAAATTTACCATATTTTCCTTGGATAATTTTTCAGTAGGCATTTCTATTTTAGTCTGTTGACATGATGCAAAATGATAGATGAGTTATTTTAGTAGAACTTCAAATCTATTACCATTTTAACAGTTCAACAGAATAGAAAATGTAATGAAAAGGCAAATATCAGATTCTGCCATTTATATATTATCCTGTATTTAGTAGCTATAAATTTATTTTTGAGTTTTTTATGTATATGTAAACTGACATATTTAATGTGAATTATTGTCATTTTGTCTGATATCCACATATAATCACATTTTAACGAAATTACTAAATGTCAGTGTTTTCAAATAAAGAGATGTTTTCCTTACTCTTCACTGCATCAGGAATAAAGTGTTATCAGATATCCTGCTTTAGTTCATGGTAGTGATGAATGGATCTTATTGTGGAGAGCTTCTATTTGTATTCAGAGAAAAAGAAGTGAAAAAAATTTTGAATAGGCTTCATACTGAAGATGGCAAATGTTTTCAAGTCATCCAGAGGGAGGAGTCTTCTCCATTAGGAATCCATAGTAAATTTCACTGTAACTATTCTGTATAAATTGATAGCTTCTGCCAGGAATAAGCAAATGATAAATGTGTTTCATTTTTTTTCTTAGAATTACTTTAGCTTTTATACATGCTGAACGTATACAAGCTTCACACACACGCAAAAATGTTAACATTTATGGTTATTTCTTAGGAATTTTTTGTCTGATGAATCTTAAAACTCTTCTGTTTCTTTTGAGTCATTTGAATGTCTTTTTCTCTGTTAAAATATAGTTTTAGGGACACCTGGGTGGCTCAGTGGTTGAGCATCTGCCTTCAGCTCAGGGTGTGACCCCCAGGCCCAGGGATCGAGTCCCTCATTGGGCTCCCTGTGAGGAGCCTGCTCTCCCTCTATGTCTCTGCCTCTATATGTCTCTCATGAATAAATAAATAAAACCTTTAAATATATATATATATATATATAGTTTCAAGTATAGAAAATGAGAATTTTACTCTAGTACTAGTTACAACTTTTATTTTTTAATTTAATTTTTAAGATGTTATTTATTTATTCATGAGAGACAGAGAGAGAGAGAGGCAGAGGAAGAAGCAGGGTCCCTTTGGGGGCCCTGGAACCCAGGAACATGACCTGAGCCGAAAGCAGATGGTCAACCACTGAGCCACCCAGGCAGGCACCCCTCATTACTACTTTTAAATTAGAAAATTTCTCAAAAAAAAAAAAAATTCTCTTACTGGAATAATTATAGTGATATCACACACCTGTATCCTTAGTTGTTGAAAATTCTAAGGTCTGTTTCGGGCATTGCATAATTCAGCAACCAGGAAATATCTGAGCATCAGGAAGATAGTGACTTTGCTTGCATGTAGTAAGCAGTCACTGAACACACACTGTTACTTCTGAATAAAGGAGCAATAAGCCACCCTTGCAGACATGGTGTTGCAGAAGTGTTGTCCTTCTCCTCTTTCTCTATCAGCTGGTCACATTTAATCATAACAGTGAAGCACGTGCATAAAAAGGATCAAAGTATCAAGACAACTAAGGGTTTTCTGATGCAACTCTTCAGGGGAAAAATAGGATTAAAGAATTCAAGATTGAAACGTTGCTCTGTTGTGTTTTAACAGGCAGGTTTTCATTAAGAGTTTATTTATTGACTCCTTTTGTTCACTGACCACCCATCCATGTTAGTTTAAAAGTGCATATCTGAAAAAAAAGAGAACATAATTTAGCTTTTCCTTAGTTTTCCAAATTCTCCTCTCTGGTTATATTTGGAAATATTTTTTTAAAAAACACAAATAATGCAAAATTAGGTATTAATAACCATGTTCCACGTTCCAGACATAAGTATAGATTGCCAGATGTGTTAATAGCTCTTAGATTTCGACATTAAGATGAGCACACTTGTTTATGTAACTAATTGTTGCCAGAAAAAATGCAAACATACAAAACTTTGACATTTTAAGTGCAAAATGCATAAGAAAGGATGCAGCAATGAGATTTATTTAAAGTTCTTTATAAATCAGACCCAAAGGTTTTGTTTGTTTGTTTGTTTGTTTGTTTTAAGATTTTGTTTATTCATGAGAGACACAGAGAGAGAAAGAGAGGTAGAGACACAGGGAGAGGGAGAAGCAGGCTCCATGCAGGGAGCCTGACGTGGGACTCCATCCCGGGTCTCCAGGATCAAGCCCTGGGCTAAGGGGAGTGCTAAACTGCTGAGCCCCCCTGGCTGCCCAGACCCAAAGTTTTTATGTCTCACACTGTTTGGACTCTCCTCAGTCTCATTGTCCATTGCTTATTTTCCTGTCTCCTCAGCTTTTGCTTCCATTCCTTATATGAGGAGAAGATACTTTATTTTCATAATTTAAGATTCCCAGTTGGCCCTTCCTACTACTACTAACTTAATTAAATGAAATAAATGCCATTTGAATAGGAGGAAATACCCAGTTTCATTTACTTAAAAGAGGTGTTTTATTTTCTCGATGCCCATTTATTTTTAGATCCAAAGATCCAAAAGAAATTTCATACAGTACTAGTAAATTTTTCCTGTCTTTTTCCCCTGACTCCTCTTACATGAGTTTTAGCAATCCAGGCTGTCCTCAGCATTATCCGTAAAATGGACAGGTAGCTTCTCATTTTGTGGTTTTCCCTGCTATTCTTGATAACTTGCAACCATTTAACTACTTTTTGAAAATCATTGTGTCTTGAATTAGTAATATTCTTGTATAATTTTCTCTAAAATACTATAATTTTATGTATTTACTTTTTAATTTAATATACCTTTTTTTTTTTAAAGCAGTTGTAGGTTTACAGAGTTCCCATCTACTCCCTCTCTCTTCTCCTCCTAATGCCCCGTTACTTGTATCTTGCATTAGTGTGGTACATGTTACAATGGATGAAGTAATAGTGGTACATCATTTTTAAATAAGGCAGTAGTTCATAATAGGTTCACTCTGTTTTGTGCAGTTCTGTGGGTTTTGACAAATGCGTAGTGTCATGCATTCCACCATTATAGTGTCATACAAAATAGAGTCCCTGTCCTAAGACACTCCCTGTTCTCTCCCCATTCATCCCAGCCTCCCTCACCTCCCCTGAAACCTCTTCTAACAACTTAACCTTTTTACAGCTCCAAGTTTTTCCTTTTCCAGAATGTCACGTAGTTGGAATCAGGCAGTATATGACCTTTCACACTGCCTTCTTTCACTGTCATTTTTTCACTAAGCAGCATGTATTTGAGGCTCTTCCATGTCATTTGGTGGCTTGATAGCTTGGATATTCAACAGTTTACTTATATGTTCACCTTTGGAGGGCATCTTGATTGTTTCTGGGCTTTGGCAGTTATGAATAAAGCTACTATAAACCTTCATGCACAGATTTTTGGTAGAATTTTTGTCCCATTGATCTATTTGTCTATTCTTTTGCCAATACTACAGTATCTTGATTATTATAACTTTATAGTAAGTCTTAGAGTCTGGTTGTAGCGGTTCTTTGACTTCTTTTTAAATATTGTCTTGGCTATTCTGAGTGTCTTGCCTTTCTGTATAGGTTTTAGAATCCTCCGATATCCACAAAATAACTTACTGGAGTTTTTATTGGGATGATTTGTGCTCTGTTCTGTTTCTCTTTGTATTTTAAGTAGAAGCAGGTTGGGAAGAATAAAAAGTGCAGTACTTTATTAAATGAGTTTATAAAATGGTACAAATGGAAATTTTTGGATAACTGGCTACATTTATATCATTATAAATTCTAATGTTTCAAATATTTAAATGTAGAAATGGAAGCTATTCAGAATTTTAATGGAAGAAGGAAGACTTTTCTGAAGCTTCATTCTTTTGCTGACCCACGTTGAAAGAGGCTGTATAAGTTGTATTCATGTCTATGTTTTCATGTGTTTGAAAATTAAAACAACACATTAGGGAAAATGTTTATAAAATTTATTGTTTTCTTTTTCTCATGTGCAAAGTAATAATATAAAGCAGTTGAAGAAAATAATCATATGTGAATAAGTACTAACTAAAAATATAAAGGTTTTCATGGCAGTGTTGTTGAAAGATAAGTTACTATACAATTCACCCACTTACAGTGTCCATTTGATGATTTGAGGCATATTCATGGATAGGCACAGCCATTGCCACAGTCATGTAGAATAGTTTTATCTCATTCATTCATTCATTCATTCATTCATTCATTCATTATTATTTCTAAAAGAAATCCTATACCCTTTAGCTGTCATCCTGGTGTCCTCTCACCACCCCTTAGCCCTAAGCAACCATTAACTTTCTTTCTATATATAGAATTGATCATTGTGAACATTTGATATAAATGGGATCAAAAGATTTTTTAACTGGCTGTTTTTGCTTATTGTAATGTTTTCAAAGTTCATTGATGTTCTTATCAGTACTTGATTTCTGTTTATAACAATGATATTCCATCATGGCTGGATATCTACCACATTTGGCTAATCCATTCATCAGTTGACAGACATTTGGGTTCTTTACACCTTTTGTGAGTAATGCTTATACATTACAATAATAGGCATACAAATATCTCTTTCTGTTCTTCCTTTCAATTCCTTTGGGTATGTACCTAGGAGTGGAGGTGCACGTTTACATGTTAGTAAGTTATTACCTGAGCTTAGTTACAGCCATCTTAGTGAGTGTGCAGTGGTAGGTATCTCATTGTGGTTCTGATTTGCATTTCTCTGAAGACTAGTGATCTTGAGCATCTTCTCATGTGTTCATTGGCCATTTATATACCTTCGCAGAATTATTTATTTGAGTCCTCTGTCCCGGGTGGGGCCAGGACAGAAGGAAGCATCTAACTCTTAGCAATACCTACCTAGAACCTAGCCACAGCAAGTAACCAATGGTAGGATGACAAAAGCTGAAATCTCCCACTTCTTGGGAAGATAATCTTCTATTTCCAACTAGGGGGAGATGGAACGCTGATTCTACCAGTCTGGAGTGGATTTTCTTGATTGCTGATCTGAAAAGAGGAAAGGAGCAGGATTTTGGTTCAATTACTACAGACTCTTCTCTTTCTTTCTTTGTCTTAGTAGAGTTTCTTCAATAAATTTTTTCTCAGTTTTTTGTATGCTCTTAGGGCCATTTCCAGAGACCCTGAGTGGTGGGTTGTTTTTGTTTTTTTTTTTAAAAGAATTTTTATCAGTTTTACTGCAGAGCGGGTTAGGTCCACTGAATTCATGCTATCATGCCAATTAGGGGGAAAAATTGAAGTGCCATAAATGAAGTAAAATTTTTTAAGCTCTCATACTAATTAAATATTCTGTACCTTTAGAGTGGGTATTGTACATCCATTAATTTCTTGAAAGTAATTTTAGCACCTATCTAAATATACAAATTCATGTGCTTTTCCCTTGTAAGTCAGTTTTATTAAATATTAAACTATATACTTACTCTTTAGCCAAGTATTCTTATTTCAAAATTCAAAAGCTTTAAGATAATATCATAATAAATAGATGTCTTCCTATTGACTGTCCCATAGCCAGTCAGTTGAGCTCCCTAGATAAAATCATTATTACTAATTGTTTATATTTTTATAGAGATCCTGTGTGTGTATAAAGCAAGTAAATATGAATACATCTCCTTATCTTTTTTATTGTTTTGTATTATATTTTACCAAAATGGCTCTATAGCATACAACCCCATTTCTATTTCCTGCTTCTCCCCACCCTCAAATTACATACTTTGGAATTTGTTCTAATACATCATAGGGCACATCATTTTTTGACCACACAATTGATATTTAGTAATTATATCATCTCCATACTGATAAGCACAAACTGATTCCTTTGCTTTTATAATTTTGGTAACCTTGATAATTTTATTGTTAGGATTAATTTTTAGAATTACTAGAACTGGTGATTAAAAGTGTGTGTCTTTTTATTTTTTTGTTTTGCCAGATTTTAACTTGTACTCCATAGATGTTAGCCGGTAACATTGAGTAGCCATTTCTGTACATCTTTATAAAAGCTTGATACTGATTTCCTTCCTTCATTTTATCCATATATACATGCATAAAAACATGCATAAATTTTTTTAATTTTTTTTTCAAACATGCATAAATTTTATACATATATACACATTTTCCAATTGTGGAACATTATAGCTCTGTTACCCCTAAGTGTTGTAGGATTTATTTCCCAAAAGACAAAGGCTGTCTACTACATAACCACATTATAGTAATCAGAATATAGAAAATTAATAATCTAATACAACCATCTAATCCTCTAATTCACAAATATTTTTCCCAATCATGTCCTCTATAGCAAAGAAAAAAATTGCTTTTTTCCACCATTTAATCTAGCATCATATGTTACATACATAACCTCTTTCGTTGCCTTTAATCTGGAACATTTCTCAGGCTTTTTGCCCTTTATGACTATGACAATTTAATAATATCTTTTATTATTGAAAACTTCAAAGTACGGAAAACTAGTGATTGTAGCAATATGAACCTCCATGAGCTCCATCACCCAGCTTCATTTGCGGTTAAAGCTTGGCCATGCTTTTTTATTTATATCCTCACTCAATTCTTTACAGACACACACATATATAAACATAGTAGATTGTTTTAAAGCAAATCTAAGACATCATTTTGTGCATGCCGTGAGTAACTTAAGCAATCCCTCAAAGCACAAAGAAGAAAGTAAAAATAGATTACCTAATCTACCACCCTCCAGAAATGGCTATCAGTAGCCTTTAATAATTGTATGTATATAGCTAGAAGTATGAACAGGCATCTAGATTTGTTATAGAAGATAAAAGTATGGAGCTACTTGGAATTTAAAAAGCTTAGCTATTTCTACCAAAATGGAGAAGAGAGAAAGACTAATGTTGGAACACCAGAGTTTATTAGCTTAGCCCTTGTAACTTTTATATGGGCTGGAATGAATAGAAATTTTATGTGGAAATGTTTTTGCCAGTCTTAGCTTTTAAGCCAAACAGGCTTTGTATGATTTATGAACTATTTTTGGTTTGTTCTTACCAGAGAATTTTTCTGCCTTTAGGGAATTCATTAGTCAAAATATCATTGTATTGTTTGTTTCTTTTTGTTACTTTGTCCTGCCAAACAGTTTGAAAAGGTGAGCATTGGGCTAATTAATTGTCTCTAAGAGTTTACTTACTTTTTAGATGCATTAATTATAAAATTTGTAATCTATGGCAATTAAAATTCAGTTGTAATTGTTTCTGATTATCCAGGGCATTTAAATTTCCATATGCATATTAAAGTCCTCTTGTTAGTTTTTTTTTTTTTTTTTAAGATTTTATTTATTCATAGAGACAGAGAGAGAGGGGCAGAGACACAGGCAGAGAGAGAAGCAGGCTCCATACAGGAAGCCCGACGTGGGACTCAATCCCAGGTCTCCAGGATCACACCCCAGGCTGCAGGTGGCGCTAAACCGCTGCACCACAGGGGCTGCCCATCTTGTTAGTTTCTACCCCCAACAAAAGTCATTTGGCAAATTGGGAATTTGTTTGTAATTATATTTAGTCTTTACATCAATTTGGAGAGAACTGACAGTATGGAGTCTTTGATCTATGAACATTGTATATCTCTGTTTAGCTTTCCTTTAATGCCTCTCAGTAGTGTTTATGTACTCTTAAATTTATGTTAAATTTATCCCACTTCCATTTTTCATGCAATTGTAAATGGTAGTTTTTAAATTTTTCATTTTCCTGTTAGTATATTAAAATACAGTTGAGTTTTATTTATTTACCTGATATCCCACTACTGTGTAAAACTCACGAACTAGTTCCTCTAGATTCTTTAGGATTTCTGTATAAGTAATCAAGCCATGTACATTAAAGACATTTTTATTTCTTTCCAATTTGTATGCCTTTTTCTTTTCTTGTACAGTCTACATGCTGTTGGAGTTGTGACTTTGGGAGAAAAGTATTCATTCTTTCACCATTAAATGTGATGACTGAAGTAGGGATATTATAGAACCTGTTTATCAGGTTGGGTGGTTTTCTTCTATTCCTGTTTTGGCTAAAGTTTTATCATAAATGAGTTTTGAATTTTGTTATGCTAATCTGCTCATAATGGCTTTTCTTTTTTTGTCCATTAATATGTTCATTACCTTGACTTTTCACATTTAAGTAAACCTTGCATTCTTAGAAAAAATCCCACTTAGTTGTGTTTTATTGTATTTTTTTCCCATGTTTGTGAGAAGTATTGATTCATAGTTTCTTTTTTCTTGTGATGTCTTTGTCTCATTTTGGTATCAGGTTAATTTTGTCCTCAAAAATGAGTTGTTTCCACTTCCTTTATTTTCTGAAGGATGCAACAAGATTAATAATAAATGATTTTTCTCTTAGTGTTCGATAAAAATTACCTGTAAAGCCATCTGCAGTTTTTTAATAAAAAGAGTTCTAATTAATTCAGTTTCTTTAACTGGTAAGGGGCTATTCAGATTTTCTATTTCTTTTTAAAAAACCAATTTGGTGGTGTTGATTTTCTCTGCTGTTTATCTGCTTTCTACAATGAAAGCATAGGAGTGGTTATCTGAAGCTGGCCATAGGAGAAAAGAGGCCTAAGGAGAAGTGTTTGGAATGATAGAATATCCTGTATCTTCATCTGGACAGTGATTACACCAGAATGTTTATTGTCAGAAGTCATTAAAGGCACATTGGAAATTAGTTCATTTTATTGATTGTAACTTATGCCTCAATAAATTGATTTTAAGACTTATAAATAGGGACTCCTGGGTGAGCATCTACCTTTTGCTTAGGTCATAATACCAGGGTACTGGGATTGAGTCCCACTTCAGGCCCTCTGCAGGGGGTCTGCTTCTCCCTCTGCCTGTATGTCTCATGAATAAATAAAATATTTAAAAAATAAAAATAAAAATCATCTGAAAATTATTTCATAATTTTTTTTGGCTACTTACAGTTTTTTGGTAACAAAGTGACAGAAAATCCTGACACTCAGGGCCCCTGGCTGGCTCAGTTGATGGAGCATGAGACTCTTGATCGCAGGGTTGTGAATTTGAAACCCACATTGGATATGGGGATTACTTAAAAATAAAATCTAAAAAAAAAAAAAAAAAAAGAAAAATCCTGACACACTTTCAAGATTCCTGAGAATTAAAATAAAGAGCTAAGTTCTTCATTTTATCATGTGAATGCAGTAGAAAGCTAAATTTGAGACCATGTTGTAAAAATCTATTGATAAAAAAATTTAAGATTATGAATTACATAATATTAAAGCTTAAAGGCAACTAACATTTTTTTTTAGTGTGCTTTAAGGAAACTGTTAGGATGAATTTCCAGCTATACTAATTTTTTTCACTGTGCATGAAGTACTTTTTCTCTCTTTGGTAGTTAATCATGTTAGTGCTTTTTCTGAAATTGTGACCTTTGAGTGGCATTATATTTTAGTGCTTAAGGATGTAGACTAAAGAGCTGGACCATCTGCTTTTGCATCCTGTCCTCTCTACTTCACTGATTATGCAGCCTTGAGCAAAGTTTTTATCCTTTCTGTGCTTCACTTTATTCATGTGGAAAATGAGGATAATATTTACCTCATGAAATTGTGAGAATTGAGTTATTTAATATACATAAAGTGCTTAAATAGTTCTTGTGTGGCATGTGTGCTCCCAGTGTTATCATAATCACTATTTACCTTTGAGACAGTAGTGTTCTGTTTAGAAGTATCCAGTTTTCTTTGTTCGTAAAGCATCATGAATATGTCCTTAATGTGTAAATTTATTTTCTGGTAAAGCAGAAGCAGCAGAAAAATAGTATTAGACTAGAAGTCCAGACATTTCATTCTTTTGTGTCCTTTTTTGGGTACTTAGGAAAAAAATTTAGTGCTTGGTGTTAGTAACCTGTAATATAAAAGGCATTATTGAAAGTTTTATAGCAATACCAATTAAATACCACTAATTACTAGTCCTAATTAAGATCACATGTCATTTAAATTTATATCTAAATTTATACAAATCTTACATGAAGCCACCTTTATGAGGTAGATTACCTCTAAACTAACCAGAGTTAGTTTCTGGTTTTAGTGATTTATTGATAATGTAATCAGAATCATTTCCTGTATTATTTAGTCATCTTTCGATTTTAGAAAGGAAAAGGACTACATTGCTTATAATTCCTATTATCCTTTGGGGATTAGTAATCAGTGTACTGTGGTTTATACCTTTATTCTTAGAAACTGATGAGTAAGAATAATGTTTTGCCATTTGGAGATGTGCTTTTTCATTTTCTTTAAAATTTCCTTTATCAAATTACTTCTTCATATTCTTTGGACCAAATAGTTTATAATCAGAATATTTTAGGTTTAATCCAACAGGATTATTGTCTTTTAATAAAAACAGTGTTGCCTCAGGGAACCTAGGCGGCTCAGTTGGTTGAACATCTTGGCTCAGTTGGTTGAACATCTTGGCTCAGGTCATGATCCCAGGGCCTTGGGATGGAAACTGCTTCTCCCTCTCTCTCTGCCACTCCCTCTACTTGTATTCTTTCTCTGTCAAATAAATAAAGTCTTAAAAAAAAACCACAACGTTGCATCAATTATTTTGTTGTAAGAACAAAATTGGTGTTTATTTTTAATCCTATTGATTATCCTGGCAAAGGGTCTTGTTATGAAACCTCTAAGACAGGTTTTGTGTGTGTGTGTGTGTGTGTGTGTGTGTGTGTGTGTGTGTGTATATCATATATATATATGATAAACTCCCATCACTTAATGTTTGGAGCCACTTTAATATGATGTGCTTTAGCATATAATTTAGTTTGCTACTTCTCTAATTGGAGATTATATATTATTAATTACTTATAAAAAGCCATGCTTTGTTTTATTAGGTTTAATTTTTCCAACAATAGGATGTTGCAGAGCAGTGTAGAATGGATTATCTGGAGTTAATAGTTAATGTAATGTGGAACATAAAATTACATTCATAGAACTCTATTCAAAAGAATGTTAAGAAAAACACTGAACTCTGAGGAAAGTCTTTAAGTATACATTACTTTTTTATTTTTAAGATTTTATTTATTTATTCATGAGAGACACAGAATGAGAGAGAGAGAGAGAGAGGCAGAGACGCAGGCAGAGGGAGAAGCAGGCTCGCTCCATGTAGGGAGCCCGACGTGGGACTCAATCCTGGGTCAGGCCCTGGGCTGAAGGCGGCGCTAAACCACTGAGCCACCCCGGGGTACCCAGTATACGTTACTTAATAACATTGGAAAGCAGAAGCACCTGGGTGGCTCAGACACTTAAGCCTCCGCCTCTGGGTTTCACCCTAATGTTACCCCCTCAACCCTAGTCCTTCTCTCTACATGAAAGTACCATTACTAGTTTATGATTAATATTCTCAATATTCTATATCTAACTATACAAGTATATCCAGTACATGTATATATCACTGATTTTGAAACAAACCTGAAACAAAATATTCACGCTCTTTTGAATATAGTCTAGAGATTCTTTTACTCTGTGCAGTACCTACAACTCCTAGAGATATACCCATCTCTTTGGGTAGAGCAGAGCCCATATGCCCGTTATTTTTGAATTACTAAGTCATTGTTCCTTTTAGTCTATGTGATATCTACTACTCCCAGAGAAAGACCTGTTTCTTTGGGTAGACCCCATATAGTTCACAAATACCACATATTTTTCAGAATATAAGAAATTTATTAGTTTTTGGAGGTGGTGTTATACAAGAGAATTTTCTCTATGATGGAAACATTTTGTATCTGTGTTGTCCAGTATGGACTCATGTGACTGTTAGTCACTGAAAATGTGGCTAGTACAATTAAGAAACAGAATTTTTAATTCTTTTACATTTGAATTAAATTTAAATAGCTCTGTGTGTGAACAGTGACTACTATTGAACAGGAGGCATCATGGTTTAATGAAAAAGCTCTAGAGTTAGATGTACCTCACTGTCAGTGTTGGTCTTGCTATATTCTATTTAGCTGCTCATACAACTTACTAAATCTTAGTTTCTCATACACACAATGGGAGCCATAATTCCTTCTCCAAACAGTTATACACACAAAAAAATAACGTTGTTTAGAAAAAGGATTAGACATAAATATACCTAAGTGATATGCCTGGTAAAGGAGTCGAGAAGGAGAAAAATGGTCCAAGTCGACTGCAGCCTTGGGGCAGTTGGCTGGCTTAGTTGGTAGAACATGGGACTCTCAATCTTAAAATTGTGAGTTTGAGCCCCACACTAGGCATATAGCTTACTTTTTTAAAAAAATTAAAAATTAAAAAAAAGTAGATGATAGCCTTATCAGGAATCTTTTGTCAGGGTAATCAGTGTGAAATGTTACTCGTGTATGCAACATTAATGTTTAGAAATTTATCTTTCCTCTGCGTATTCCTTTTTTTTTTTTTATTTTTTTATTTTTTATTTTTTTAACGATAGTCACAGAGAGAGAGAGAGAGAGAGAGAGACAGAGACATAGGCAGAGGGAGAAGCAGGCTCCATGCACCGGGAGCCCGACGTGGGATTCGATCCCGTGTCTCCAGGATCGTGCCCTGAGCCAAAGGCAGGCGCTAAACCGCTGCGCCACCCAGGGATCCCTCCTCTGCGTATTCCTACGTAGGAATTCCTACATAGTTCCCCAACCATAACAAGTATATTTGAGTTTCTTTACATATTTTGCAACTTATGTCACTCAAATACTGGTGTAGGAGATCTACCATATTCTTTATAAATACTACATAGGATAGAGTCATTTGGATATTATTGTGTATTTAACCCTTTAATTTATTGGTCTTAGAATGCTTCCAACTTTCGCTATTAAGATCAGTATTATGTATTTTTTTTTAATCTTTTTTTAAGTAGGCTCCATGTCCACCATGGGGCTTGAACTCATGACCCTGAGATTGAGTCACATGCTCAAAAATAAAAATCTTTTTTAAAAAAAGAGTTGCAGGGCACCTGGATGGCTTGGTGGTTAAGCATCTTCCTTCAGCTCAGGTCTTGATCCTGGGGTCCTGGGACTGAGTCCTCCATCAGGCTCCCCACAGGGGGCCTGCTTCTTGCTCTGCTTATGTCTCTGCCTCTCTGAGTCTCTCATGAATAAATAAATAAAATTGTAAAAACAAATAAAATTTTAAAAGTTACATGCTCTCTCAACTGAATCAGCTAGGTGCCCCTAAAAACAGTGTTATATTGATCACCTGTGTTTTTTAGGTAAATAGTAACAAGTGGTATTGCTAAGTCATAAAATATGAGCATTAAATAATGCCAAATTGGGAGGCCTGGGTGGCTCAGCAGTTGAGGTCTGCCTTTGGCTCAGGGCATGATCCCGCTGTCCCAGGATCAAGTACCACATTGGGCTCCCTGCATGTAGCCTGTTTTTCCCTCTGCCTCTTTCTCTGTGTCTCTCATGAATAAATAAATAAAATTTTTAAAAATAATGCCAAATTGGTTACCAAGTTGCATATCCACCTGTTTATATAAGTCTGGCTTTCTTGTATCCTCACAAGTATTAATGTCAGGTTTTATGCCTATTGATTAATAACTTTGGGTTTTAACTGAATTTTCTTGAAAAGTAGAGTATACTATGTTATACTATAAAATTATAGAAAGTAGTAGTATTAGGGCCATGGGTTGGAAAAGAGACTTTAAATATAACCAAGTATGTATGAAAATTTTATATATGATTAAGATAGAAGGTAAAATTTCAAATAAGGCAAGAACAAGCAGTCATACTTTTCTACCCCTGTCTTCTGCATCACTGTTGGAAGGTGTGAAAATGTGGACCTACTCCTCCATCATTCTAAACAGCCTCCCTGTTTGTCTTCAGACCATCACAACTAATTTTACTGTTTTAATCAGTTGCCACATAAAGTTCAGGATTCCTATGCTTCATCCCTCCATACTCTAATCCCAGTACTGGTGGTTCCTCCTTCAATTCTCCTTCCCCATTTCAATCTTTTGTGTAGTAGAGTACCTATTAGCATCTGAAGAAAATTTTACTCATTTGTCCTTTTCTATTTAGAATGTAAGCTACACTAGGGGAGGGATTTTGTTTATTTTCTTCACTGCTGTATTCTCCTCCTATCTAGCAGCATGTTTTCAGTGAATATTTATGGAATAACTTTATTTAATATCTGGCATTAGAAAAAAAGAATTGTTAAGGGGACCTGGTTGCCTCAGTCGATTGAACATGGTGACTCTTGATCTCAGGGTCCTGAGACCTGAGATGTTTACAAAAACTCCTTTTAAGTAATGTAGTAAACCTTTTTCTTTTTCTTACCAGAAACCCCATACTGGGCATAGAGCTTACTTTAAAAAAAAAGAAAATGAAGGAAAAATGTTGTTAGCTCTTTATCTTAACACAATTCACAAAATCATGTTGGAAGTTGGAAAAAACCCACAAAACCTAACAAAAGAACTTATAAAAGCCTTAGAAGTAGTACATTTTCTTAGAGTAGGGAATTCATTCTTGGATGCATGTAGTTTTAAGAAAACACTTCATTTGAACTAGTAATTATTACAAGTTAGTATAGGGGCATCTGGGTGGCTCAATCAGTTAAGTGTCTGCCTTTGGCTCAGGTTGTGATCCCACAGTCCTGGGATCAAGCCCTGTATCAGACTCCCTGCTCAGTGGAGGAGCCTGCTATTCCCTTTATCTCTGCCTGCCACTCCTCCTGCTTGTGCTCCCTTGCTATCTGTCAAATAAATAAATGAAATCCTTAAAAAAATCTTAGTTAACTCTTTTTTTCTAACAAGTTGATCTACTGAATTATATACCTTTGATAAACTATGATCATATCATTTTATTTTGCCTGAGCTATAGTGGCTTTGTCATTTCAATTTAATTTTGAAAATAAAATTCCATTTCATTACTAATGAATTTTGGCTATAAAGTATTATGTGGGCTATTTAGTCTTTTTTTTTTTTTAAGATTTTATTTATTTATTTATTTATTTATTTGAGAGTGAGCAAGAGAGTACAAGCAGGGAAGAGGGACAGAGGGAAAGGGAGAAGTAGACTCCCCACTGAGCAGAGTCAGATCTATCTATCTTTCTTTTTTTCTTTTTCTTTTTCTCTCTCTTTCTTTCTTTCTTTCTTTCTTTCTTTCTTTCTTTCTTTCTTTCTTTCTTTCTTTCTTTCTTTCTTTCTTTCTTTCTTTTCTTAAGATTTATTTATTTGAAAGAAAGAGTGAGTGAGCGAGCAGGGCACCTGGGTGGCTTTGATGGTTAAGTGTCCAGCTTTTGATTTTGGCTTGGGTCATGATCTCAGGGTCGTGTGATTCAGCCCCATGTCAGACTCTGCATTTAACCAGGCATCTGCTTGAGATTCTCTTTCTCCCTCTGCCCCTCCCACTTGCTCGTGTGTGTGCTCTTTCTCTCTTTCTCAAAATAAATAAAATCTTAAAAAGAAAAAAAAAGGTCTGAGTAGAAGTTATATGGCTGTGTGGACTTAACTTTTACATTGTAATTGTACATGTTCTCATTTTATGCTTTCCCCTTTACCTCTTACAGTTCTTGACATGGCAAGACATGTGCCACTCTATCGAGCTCTGCTGGAATTGCTCCGGGCCATTGCTTCTTGTACGTCCATGGTGCCCCTACTGCTGCCTCTTTCTACAGAGAACGGTGAAGAGGAAGAGGAACAGTCAGAATGTCAAACTTCTGTTGGTACATTGTTAGCCAAAATGAAGACCTGTGTTGATACCTACACCAACCGTTTAAGGTAGTATACTTGGTTCATTTCTCTTGATTGTGCTTCTACCAGTCTTTTTAAAATAGCTTTGTGTTTTTTAAATGACATATGTTGATTAAGCACACATGCATACAAGCAAGATCTAAACTACAAAGAAAAAAATATCCACCAAATCCTACAGAAACATTTATTACAATGGCTTATCAGACTTCTCCTTGTGTAGTCTTAACAGGTATAGGTTTGGAGTTTATCTTAAATTTTGTTATATTGTACCTAGTATACAGATGGATGCTCATTTTAGTCAGTACTGAGACCAAAGACACGTTTTAGCACCAATAAATACATACTAGCTGACATATTCTTAATACTGCCGTTACTCATTGTAGATTCCTATATTTTACTTAATCATCTATTAGTGGACATTTGGGTTATTTTCTGTTTATAACCTCAGACATACATCTTTTGAAGCTTGTACAAATCCCCACACAGTAGATTCATAGAAATAGAATTGTTGGGTTTATGGATTACTTCTGTTTCATTTTGATATATGATACTGTTCATGCTATAATCTTTTTTAGAAGTGAGAGGATTCAGTTTTGTTGTATTTATAGTAAAGTTAATATTTATCTTCTTGGTAAATTTGTTAAATGAATTTTTGGCTTAGGTTTATACCTCATTAGATTCAGATGTTTACAAAAACTCCTTTTAAGTAACGTAGTAAAAATTGTTCTTAGCAGAATCTGTTCAGTGGTTGTCATTTAATGAAATTTTGATTTTTAAGGTATTTATACTGCCAGTGGAAATTTATTCTTTTGGCAGTGGTCTTTTGAATCAGATAATCTTCTTTACCATCTTGACAATGTATTTGTTCTACCTATTTTCACTTATTTTTTTTATTAAAATACTAAAATTGGAGAAACACGATATACATCAAATGATGGCAGAGAATTGGTCACTGAAAAAGTAATTTTTTTCTTTATTCTGTTGCAGTAATTTTGTACTTATTTATTTTTTGTACTCACTATCGCTTTAAAAGGTTGTGACTCACTGCCAGGCAGTTAAGAATTGTGACTTGGATAAAAGATTAAAGAAGAGGCAGTTGGTAGAAACATAAAAACCTGTAGGTTCATACTATTCTTTTACCAGGGAAGGAATACGTAAAGGTATATAATCTTTGATGGAAGATTATTTGTGTTATAGAGAAGAGAATATGATGTATGGTCCCATCATTCATCACGGCAAAAATCTTAACAAGAAATGTAGGCGGCTGGCATACCTAAAAATAGTGTCATGTCATAATTGAACTGAGGGTCTAATCCTCAAATTGAGCTAATGTCTCATTGAACATCCAGTCTGTACCCTGGCAATCTCTGTTCCTTACTGTATAATAAACATATTTCTTGACAAAATAATATAAAATATACAAAGCTTTGAAATTGCCCTTGTGTATATTTTTAGGGGAATCTTGTCCTGTGTTTCTGTACCTCATCTTACTGCGTTTTGAGGTGTATAGTACTAATTGATAACAAAATTGAAAATATATGAAACGTTGAGTGTTTTTTCCCAGGAAAATTTTATTTCTTGGATGAAAAAATTGTGTGAAGATGTGGAATGTAGTCATAATTAACTTTTATTAAAAATAATATCACAAATTTATGGTGGTATGTGACAGTAAGACCATTAAAATAAGAACAACTCTTTATATTATATATTTCCTTAAGTTATAATTTCTGTTGGATCCTGCAAAAATGGTGTTATACTGTATTGAATTCTAAGGTAATTATGGAAGATACTTATTGCAGTGAATGGGCTTTGTGTACTTAGAGCACCTTTTTTGTTGCTTTTCCTAAGTTAATATATTTCCTGTTTCCATAATATATGCAGTATAATTTTTTAAAAGTAAACTTGACTTCTGTATAAAATATATTGATGATTCACTATAAAATACAATTTCAGATAGAGGGTAACTGACTTTCATTTAATTGGAGCTTTTTGTTTTCCTCCTTTTCTACTGGAAAAAATTACTCTTCACATTCTTTCCTTCTTCAATAAGAAAAATGGCACTTCAGGCTTCTAAATCCTGTACCAATGAAACATACATGTAAAGATCATAATGATTATTCAGTTTGTTTTATTTTATCTTTACAGTGACTGTACAGTAACCTTTTAATAACTTGTTTTAGTGATAAAGTAACAATGTTAGTGAGTTTTACCATAGGATTTGAATATTCTTAGGACTATTCATGATATGTATTATATTTTACAACCTGTGTTAGAAAAGGAAACCATCAAAGACATACATGTTATAACATCTCTACTTGCCTTTCAACATTTGGTACATCGAGAATTCATTTTCCACTTCATAGAGTGAGAGGATAAAATATATTATCTTCCAGCCTATCAGGACTAAAGATGTATTTCTTTTCATATTTTCATTATAATAGAACTCTGATAAAGAGATCAGCATAGTCCACTTTCCTTATAGACTTCATACCCACAGAAATTGGCTAAGTTTAATTTTAACACTGTCTGAAAGTATAAAACTTCCCCTCCCCCTACCTGCCTACCCCAGCCCATCTGTATTTTTTTAAAAACCTAGTATACTCTTGAGAATGGTCAAGGCAAATATGTTCTGTTCATTGATCATTTCTGGGTAAGCCTTGTTGTATTATCAGAGCTTAGAGGTATGGCCTTGAAAGTAATGTATACGTGTATTTCAGCTCAGAAAATTTTTACATTATTTTTATCTCTGCCCTCAGTAATAAATGTAAGGGTGAATAAAGTACATCTTTTTAGTATAGTTTTTCTTTTTTTCTTCTTAAGTGAGAGCTAGTATTTGTTTACTAATTATATACCTTATTGGCTTCTTTCCTTTTTAACTTCTCATTTGTTCCTTTTTCTTTTTTTTTTAAACCAAGCATACACAAAGGGCAGTAATTTTCCCTTCAAATGAAATTTTAATATGTTTAACCATTTGGTATCTTAAATAAAAAATAGATTTGCTGTGTGCTCTGCAAAAGGTCTCTAGTTGATAATTGTGGTTCATTTCATTTAAATTATGTCTCCTTTATATCTTTATACAATTTTTGTCTTCTTATTGTGGATGAGAGAATTGAAATGTTTTGATCCAGTGCTGAAGGGAAGTTTACTTTCCTGCTAGGAATAACCTGATTGAGATTATTCTGTCGCTAATTGATTTTGACCTCAAAATTCAAAGAGTGAAGGAGATTATGACTCAGCCCCCAACCACGCTAGAAACTTTCTGTAAGAGGAAACAGAAAGTTACTGTTAAGAAACTGTAAAGGCAGATAATTGACCTGGATATTGCCAGACTTGTGTGTTAGAAGTTTGTGTTTGGGGCACCTGGCTGGCTCAGTCGGTTAAACGTCTGCCTTCAGCTCAGATCATGATCCCAGGGTCCTGGAATCCAGCCCTGTGTTGAGCTCCCTGCTCAGGCGAGAACCTGCTTCTCCCTCTTCCCCCTGCTTCTGCTCTCTCTTGCTGTCTCTCTCAAATAAATAAAATCTTGAAATCTGTGATTGTATTTAGATAGCAGAGAGCTGGCCTGGTCACAAGAGCCTGTCTGATTTGTTCATTTAGCAGATTGCTTGTTGAATGTTCATGAGAGCATAGCAGGAAAATTGGATCCTTTTTCTAAGGGACTGACAGATAAATGAGGTAAACAATAACTAGACAGTTTTAATTACACAGTACATGGCATATTAGAAGAATAAGATATTACTGAAGAATCAAACCTGATTTGGAGACCTAAAAAATAAGAATTAGCTAAATAAAGTAGGTCATTCGTTGATATACCAAACTGAGAATAATGTTAGCAATGAAAGAAAGTATCACATATTCAGGGAAACCTAAAGAAATTTTGTATGACTGGGTATGGTAGATGAGTGGGAGATGAGGCTGAAGAGAAAAGCAGGAGTTAGAAGTTGAGAAAGGGTGTATTTACGGTTACTTACTCTTAAGTGTGGTGATAAGCTACTGAAAGGATTTCAGAGATCAGATTTCATCACCCAACTTTATCTATATACCCTAAGCCTTGAGCAAGAATGACTGCTAAGAGGAGGAACTAGAGTTGTTGCCACAGTGGCACAACCCCACAGGAATGCCTTTTATGCCTAGTAGTTCTATGATTAGTGATTTTTTGCTATTATGTGTATGAGATATAATTATATATTCATCTCCCATCAATGTCCACACATACATATATCTAAAAAGTAGCTTCTGAATTTTAAGTTTTGAAAAAATAGACTCTAAGATGTGTTTCAAATGCCCTTCAATTATAATTATACCCTAATAAAATGATGATTTCTTATGGGATAGTTTGATGAGTAATGTAGTACTCTGGTGGGGTTGATATTTGATGTAAACCAGAGCACTAGAGAATGAATGTAGTACTTCTGGTTTATAATATCCCTCTTTTCTGACTTAAAGTTGACCATTCCCCAGGCAGTTGTTAAATATTTACTGTACATTAAACTTCCTAAAGTCAATACTATTTTAATATTCTTTTATTCATGATTCTATATTTTTACTATCCACCACCTTCCTTAACCTGTCCTTTCAAGATTCACAATATGTAACTGTATAGAGCTGATTTGAGTCTAATGGTTAACATAGACAAATTGATTATTATTGCTTTTGACTGTTAGTAAGCATTAAATCATGAATAACGTTCCCTTTTGGAAGCACAAAAGAATAGGCAAAAGTATCACTTCCAAATAGAGAATTTTATATTCAACATTTTCCAACTGAAATAGACAAGATTAAAGGTAATTAGTCATCAGAAATTTTTTCGGGATTTGATTTTTTAAAATGTAGATGACATGTTTTGTCCATTAATTGTGTAGCCATCTGAAAACAGCTGTGCCTATAAGGTTAAATGTAATTTTCTACTTAGGCCATTTTCTTCCATGATCTATCACTTAAAACCTACACAGTATTGGAGCATTTCAGGATGCTTTCATCCGGAAATTTTGTATTTCTTTCTTGTTCCTTTGACATTTTTTATAATAATTTCACCAAAAAATGGGGAAATGGCTAATTAAACTATCAATATTGGTTATATTTAACTTTGCCTCAGTCATTTAAGGTAGCTTATTACTTTATTTCAGAGACATTGTTCAAAAGCCACCTTAGTAATCGCTTTGGTAGAAAGAACAGAGGACTTCCAAAATGATAAAGAGCTCCATTTCCTTTGCTTGTCCACTGCTATCCTAGGCGCCTGTGAAGCAAAAAGAGTTGAATATTTATGCACACATAAATACAGGGCTTACACTCTAAGTGGAATTAAATCCCTTGTTGGTGATTACAAATTTTCCTAATCATAAACACTCTTGTCTTTCTGGTAATCCTTTCTTTCTTGACTAATGAGAAAAAATTCCTGGCTTCTTGTTTATTTTATTCATAAAGTCTTAATTTCTAGCTTTTTCCCTTCAGTTTTGTGATTTAGTGACTTTTGTGTTTAATACTTTTTAATATTTAGGCCTACAAGCAGTGGAAAGAAATAGTTCCTCAGGGACCAAAAGAGCTAGAGAGATGGTGAGGAAACGCATTGAGAACAAGAGAGCACGTTTATCAAATAGAAGACAAAAATGCATGCAAGGTGTCAGCAGAGTTACTTACCCACTTGCCAAAGACAGACTGTGATAGGTATTCATTGATGCATTAATCCAGAGTCACTGCCACTTAATTTTGTACCAATTATAGGGGGTCAGAATCTGATGAAAACAAATTATCGTTAACTGTCAGATTGATGACTTAGGCAGGCAGAACGCCAGAGTATTCCTCGCATGCCTTTTGTTCTGCCAGTGTGAAATAATTTTGATTAGTATAGTATTTGTGTTTCGGCCTCTGTGCTTTTATTGATTTCCTTTCTTTTTTCTTGAGAATTACCCTGGAATTGTGCCTCAGTTGTGCTCCTTGCTTAGTGGAGAGCCTGCTTCTCCCTCTCCCTCTCCCTCTGCCTGCTGCTCCCCTTGCTTGTGCTCTCTGTCAAATAAATAAAATATTTAAAAAAAGAAAAAAAAGAGTTTAACATTAAAAACTTACTAATAGGGATCCCTGGGTGGCGCAGCGGTTTGGCGCCTGCCTTTGGCCCAGGGCGCGATCCTGGAGACCCGGGATCGAATCCCACGTCGGACTCCCGGTGCATGGAGCCTGCTTCTGCCTCTGCCTGTGTCTCTGCCTCTCTCTCTCTCTGTGTGTGACTATCATAAATAAATAAAAATTGAAAAAAAAAACTTACTAATAGGTTATAAATCTGGTATGTCACTCCCCAGTCTCTTGATGCCTATGATGCTCATTATTAAAAACAAAATTTTTATGAAGAAAGACAAGTCCATTGCCCTTTACTTCAGATACACCATCGCTACCTCTTATCAGAATAGTTCATTGATCACTTAGGCTTCATGTGTGTAGAATGGCTAGAGGCTTAGCTGGATCTTGAAAAACACTTTGCTCAAATGCCAAAATACAACTTATTCTACTATTTAAGGGATTAACAAAAAAATTATAAATTGATTTAATACTTCCGTCTCCACAGTATCACATAACAATATGCAATGATTATTCTTTATCAGATTACATTATATGAGCTTTACGTTTCCGGACAGTCTCCACTGTCTTTATCTCAAACAGTATTTCAAGCATTCTGAATTGCAGAATTCGAAGTGTCTTGCTGAGTAAGATTTGGTTTGTAACAAATCCTTCTGTGCACATTGCAATAAGTAAGCTGTCCCATGTTATCTGTAGATTTTAGAGCTATAAGGAGACTTTTTTTTTAGAGAATAGATATTTTTAAATTAGCACCAAACAGTGATTTAAAATATATTAGAATGTCTATAGGTGGGATCTCTGGGTGGCTCAGCAGTTTTGCGCCTGCCTTCGGCCCAGGGCGTGATCCTGGGGACCTGGGATCGAGTCCCACATCAGGTTCCCTGCATGGAGCCTGCTTCTCCCTCTGCCTGTGTCTCTGCCTCTGTCTCTCTCTCTGCCTGTGTCTCTGTGCCTCTCTCTCTCTCTCTCTCTGTCTCTCATGAATAAATAAATAAAATCTTTAAAAAAAGAATGTCTATCGATAAATGGTAATAATTCTAAGTTTTTAAAGTAGTAGACTTTAATTTGCACATTCTACTTTTTTCTATTTTTTTTTACTCTTCCTTAAATATTATGAATGACAGCCTTTTCATATGAAGACTTTTTGATGTTACTCATTTTACCAAATGCACTTTTTAAAATTTAAATTCAATTAATGCATAATGTATTATTATTTTCAGAGATAGAAGTCAGTGATTCATGAGTCTTATATAACACTCAGTGCTCATTACATCATGTGCCCTCCTCGATGTCCACCACCCAGTTACCCCATTCCCCCACCTCCCTCCCCTCCAGTGAGTTTGTTTGTTTGTTTCCTGTAATTAAGAGTTTCATTGTCTATGATTTTATCTTGTTTTATTCTTTCCTCTCTTCCCCTATGATCCTGTTTCATTTCTTAAATTCCATATATAAGTGAGATCATAGATAATTGTCTTTCTCTAATTGACGACTTACTTTGCTTAGCATAATACCCTCTAGTTCCATCCATGCCTTGCAGATGGCAAGAATTCATTTCTTTTCTTATGGTTGAGTAGTAGTTCATTGTATATATATTTATCTCATCTTCTTTATTATAAGTGGACCCTTTGGAACTCAGGTAGTTCGGATCCTTCTTTTTATAAATGAAATGAAAGAAAATAAGGTCCATAAATACTGTGATTTGATCTGGGTTCTCTGATGCTTAATGACAGACCTGTGATAACTCATATCTCCTATGTCCCAGTCAAATATATTTATCCGCTAAGTTAAACTTATCTTCCAAAGAACAATTCAGTTTGTGCATTAGTGAATAATTAGAAATTGGGGAGGTGGATTTGTTTCTGAAGCAGCTTTAGATATTCAGGATATATAATTTTTTAAATGTTGACAGTGAAGTAAAGTTATTTTCTAATTGAAAATTTTGTTTTTAATAATTATAAAAATATATTTAATAATGTAAATTCTACACAGTTTTTCTGATACTTCCCTTTACTCATCTTTTTTCATTACCCTGAAGAATTTTCAGAATTTTCAAGTCATGATAGGCCATTAAAAGGCAGCATATTTCATTAGATGTGCATAGCATTTGAGTTGTGCCTAAGTAGTAATTGCTAAATTACTGAAGTAAACCTAAGCCTCACTGTTTTTTGGTCTCTCTAGTACATGAGCAGGGAGCAACTTTATATAATTATCACTTAGGTGAAGAGTGAGTCAGCTTTAACCATTTGATGGTTACATAAACATAAACGAATTAATGTAAAGCACTCCTGAAAATTTCTCAGTTACTGGTATATGAATTTTTCCTCTAGTGTCTTTTCAAACTGATTTGGTATCAACTTGCATAAATTAGGGTAGTGTTGAGGTGATAAAATTGTTTTCTCTATGTTGTAAAAAGCCTCTCCCTATCCCCCACATACCCTCTTATTTTTTCATCTCCTGACTTTTATTGCTATTTAATATACCTTATATTTCTAGTATCTTTAACTCCCTTGTCAAGAAAGAATTAGGGGCACTTGGGTGGCTCAGTCAGTTAAGCATCTGCCTTCCGACTCAGGTCATGATCTCAGGGTTCTGGCATTGAGCCCAGAGTCTGGTTCCCTGCTGAGCCAGGGGAGCCTGTTTTCTCTTTCTCCCTCTGCCCTTCCCCCCTCTCTCTGCTCTCTCTCTCTCTCTCTCTCTCTCTCTTTCTCTCTCTCAAAATCTAAAAGAGAATTTATATAGCAGTACTTGATATTTAAAGAATAAGCAGGACGCCTGAGTGGTTCAGTCCATTAAGCCTCCGACTCTGATTACCTCTCAGTTCATGATTTCACCATTGTGAGCTAAGTCCCACGACAGGCTCCCACTTGATCTCTCTAAAATTAATCTTTGAAAATGAAGACCAAGTAAAAACAGTCCCCCATATATGACCAGTTATTGATCCATATTTTATTTTAGACTTAAGCATGAAAGAACTCGAAAGCAACACACTTCCATTAATAAAGGGATGTGTAACATCATACTTTAAACTTTTATATAAGTATAGACTGTTATACACACACACATAATCATTTCCACTTGAAATATAATTGTCTAGTGTGAAAATTCATTCTGTTGCCCACAAAATCGTCTACACTGTGAAGATGTTACCCCTTCAGCTTTTACATATCAGTCCTGGTGAAATTGAATTTCTGTTCACTGTTCCAACCTGTGTTATCTCAAAACACAGAGTATAGCCATAGTAGTCTGGTTTTACTTTTGAATAAATGTGACACTTCGTAGCTTTTTTGGAGCAGGAACAAAGGCAATTGTTTTATCTTTAATCTTACATGTGGACTTTTCCTGCTTGATTCCAGTAGGCAAATAATCCTATGTACTATATTTAGTATTTGATATTCCACCAAAAATTTGAAAGAGGGACTTGCTATCAGTCAAATAATCTGAAATGCTAATGAGGATGCAACACAAATGCCTCTATGCTGAGTTTAAGGTGCTCTGGACATTTCACTCCTCTTAAACAGCATTGAAGTGTGGCCCTCCTTTATTGCTGGTTTCCTTAGATATCTCAAAGTGTCTTCCTGAAGAAGTTCATCATATTTAAAAGTAACTGAATTCTCTTGTATAAATATCCAATTCCTTTTTGTCTAAGCAATAGGATTTAGTTGACCTCCTTTTAAAAAGGCATATTTTCTATCAGATTCTCTTACTATAATTGCTTTAAGCTATTTCTTTGAGGGCTTCAGTCAGTTAGCAAAGAATTTCAGTTCCAGCCTCCTACTTTTGTTTCTGTTGGAAAAACATTTCCTAGTTCCTCCTCTTTTTCCTCTACTTCTGACACTTACAGAATGAAAGAGGCCTAGTTTCATAGCCAGGAAGCATTTGTTGTAACCATATATATATATATATATATTTTTTTTTTTTTTAAGTTTCTTTGTTGATGACCTTGAACAGGTTTAGTAGTCCATCAGCCTTTTACTCAGTGACGGAGATGGCAGTGCCAACATTTGTTTTTACTATGTTTTATTTGCCTCAGTTGGATTGTCTCTTGATGAAGCATATTATTTGTGGCTATTCCACTCCACAGTAGTACACAGTACCTTCATTTTGTCCTGTGATGTTTAACCTAAAATTTATATTTTTATTTAATCTAGAAATCAAGATTTATTATTAAAACCCTCTCATACCTCTCTTTTGAGTATTTCCTTCTCTTATTGTGCTCATTTATACTTCCCAAGATAGGATTTTAGTTTGAGTTTCCAATCATATTGAAAACTAAAACTGGTACTTCCATTTGGAAAGAGTTTAAAAACAAAAGGGAATCAGCTAAAAATAAGTTTTTACAGTGGAAAGCATTCATCTTACAGAAGTCTTTGCTCCATTTACTGGTGCATTTCAAGAATATTTTCATGTTTTCTGAAGATAATTAGAAGCAAATAGTTCTCCACAGTAATATTTTTTAATCTTTCTGCTTATTTTTAATCTTAATTTGTTTTAGACTTTAATCTCTGACAAACAGCTTTAGAACTATGGAGTATTATGTGACCCATTGGTATACAGCAAAATATAGAAGTTTCATTTGCTTATAGTTTTAGAATCTTCTCTAAGATGCTAATTCTTAATAGTTCTGGAATCTGGACATTTTCAGCATATTGTCTACAGATTACTTCTTCAACAGGGCTCTGCTTTTTAAATGTTTGTTTCAATTGTGTGATAGTTTTGACCTTAGAATTAGGAGTGCAGGGAATGGAGATGATCTTTCCTAAAGCTCTACCAAGAAAATGGCTCTATTAAGCTGTTTTCAGTTTATAGATTATAAAAGAATATAATTCCGATATTTTGCATTTAGTCTTAACAAAAATCCAACTTATTTTGGGTGATAGTGTTAGCAGAGGCAGGTCACTATAACTGAATGTTGAGTTATGGGTTTTTTTTCTTTTGTTTTTACAAGAAAGATTTACCCATTTTGCTCACATCCTAGTTCAGATTATATGTCACAGAGCCAAAATTTGCTTAATTTGTTAGCCGTTTAGTTACAGCATAGTGGAAAATGTTTGCAGATAATTCTGTGCAATAGTAGAAACTTCAGTTGATTCCTCGTATTTCTTCAGGGCAGTGATCACAACCAGATTCAACGTATGCACAAAGCAGCGGATACCATGGTAGCGGCCGTCGCTGATTGCTTTTACCATGTTGGATCCATTGTCAGTCTCAAAGACCTACTTCCAGCTAGGTGCCTTGAACTCAAATAGCTTTTCCCACAGACTTCAGGATGTGAGCTAAGGTATGGCCTTTTTTCATGAGCTGGGCCTACATATGGGTTGACAGTAACCTGCAACTTTTATAGAAAAGAGACCTACTGGCTGTAGTTTTTAATATTAGACAATGACTAGTTGTAGTCCTCATTAGGCAGGGAGTGTGTGTTCTTCATATATTTGAAGTACTCTTGCCTTTTGGACGGTATTCCTTTTTCTCCTGTATGTGTTTGTCAAGAAGATGATTCACATAAAAATTTCTCATTTGAACCTGGTGTAAAGGTCTAAAATACCTGTTTTATGAGTTAACCATTATCTTCCAAATGAGATACGTAAGATCATTTCTTTCACTCGTTTGATATAAAAAATATATTTTAATCTTTTGTAGATTTTTGTACTTTTTAAGTATTTTTCTCATTTGGTGGTCAAAAAAATATAATATTTACCATCCTGACTATTTTAACTATTGTAATAATAGGAATGCCTCCTACTAATCTTTAAGAACTGGAATTAGGAAATTGGTATTCATGTATAGGGCTTGAAATTTAGAACGAGTACTTTTTCCAAGGATAACTTGCTCTAAATTGCATTGATGCAGTTGACTCTCCATGCCAGACATTCTTACTTCTTCAAGGAGAAAATACCCTAATTCTGCAAAAATGAGCTTCACTTCCATATCTTTCTTCTCTGCTTGGCAATATGTGTTTCTCAAGTGAAATCTTCATTGAACGTACAATGGATCAACTGTTTGATGACAGGTTTTAGGAAATCATCTTTATTACAGCTATAGCTATAACCATAACTCTTCTGTTTTTTCAAACTACTTACTATTATTTTCCTATTATGGTCAATAGCCCTATTAAGAATTTTTTAAGCCCTGGTATTAGAGGGAGAATAATTTATAATTGGCAGGAAGAGAGAATCCTTATAAATTCAAAAGGAATACTATCAAGCAGCGTATAGCTGTTGGTAAATGTAGAAGTTGAGAATCTGTTTGAGCTTATCTACCAAAATTATGTTTATTAAGAAAATTATCAGACTCACTATAAGCTATAATCTCAACTTTATTTCATAGCTATAAAAGATACAATATCTTATTTGATTCTAGCACTTAAAATGCCTAATATTTCAGTCCTAAAATGTTCACTTACTATATTGTCCTTACATATACATGCAAACATATATGTTCATATACACTTGTACATATACAGAAGTTGATGACTGAAATGATGTAATATATAACCTCTATCAAATGGTCCTAAGTGGCAAAGGAAAGTTGGCCATATGTTCTCTGTGACTGCTTATACCAGGAAAAGTAGGAAGAGCATAGGAGAACACACAATAACCCAGTGACACATTAAGTCAAGTCATCTTGCCATGTTAGGCAATATACCTTCCAGTTAAAAATATCTGTGGATACTTGTTTTTTCACACACTATGGCAGTCCGTTCAAAACACTTGCATAATACTATACATGTTTACCCTTGCTACCCGCCTGAGTGGTGGTTCTTAATTTACCTCTTATTACTCCCTAACGTTAAGCACTGAATTGCTTCTGAGCAGATTTTTGTCTTTGTGCTAAAGAACAGTTCATTTATATATAAATAACAATATCATTTTGTTAAGAACTCTTCTACCTTCTATTAGTCTTTGTATAGTTCTCTAAGGCTCCATGCCCACTTTGTGAAATATGTTTTAATACGATTGCCAAGTTGTTTCGTTGGTTAGGTATACAACTAGAAAAGTAAGTAATGTGTAGTCTAGGTCATACCTTAGCATGAATATTTTAAACACCTTTATTTATATGTGATTTCAGTTTGTATTAAGTTAATCTATTTAATGAATTGACAAAGATGTAAATTTTAGTATCTAAGATGTAAATTTTTAGTATCTAAGCAATAGTGTAATGATTATCTTGTAAATAATATGTGCTGAGAGTTGAAATAGAAAAAAGGATATTGATATTCACTTGTTATCTTCAGTGACTCTTAAAATTCTGTATTCATCTAGAAAATTTAAAGAAACATTTTGATGCCTTATACACTGAGACGTTGTGGTGCATCCTATTATGATATAAAATTTGATATAAGGTTGGGGTACATTTTAGATCCTGAATAGAGAATGCCTCTAAAATCATTATGCCCTAAAACTTAGTGTTTAAATATAGTTCTGATGTATAAAAGCACATTATACTAAGATAATCTAGCAGTGAACCTGCATTTTACTTGTTTATTTTTCCCCTTGGGGTTTAATACATTTACTCTGAGTGAAATGCAAATAGTATTAATGTGAAAAACTACATATGATCCTATGACTCCCAAGTCTTAGAGGATACACCTCTGTCACTTTTAGATAATAGAAGTGATTTCTGTGCTTTTAGGTATTTATAAGTACTTTAAGTGTGTTTTTAAAAGTGTGGATCCAAGGACATATCAAGTATCTGGGTCTTTTCACAAGTATGGTGTTTCTACAATGTTTATTTCTTATTTTTATTTATTTTTGCATATGAAGAGAAAACCCACCCCAAATTTTATTATACTATGCATTATTGTATGACTTCAGAAGCAACACGTCTAGTTTAAACCACTTTCAGCTATATATCATATATGTGTCAAATGAAATACATACTATCCTTTTGATTTTTTTAACCACATTTTAATTTATGGAGGTACTTATATTTCAATCCTAAAATCTTAATTTTCCTTGCATTTCTTTCCATATTAAAAAAAAATTCAGATCTAAAAGGGAAAATGTTAAAACAGGAGTAAAACCAGATGCATCTGATCAAGAACCAGAAGGACTGACACTGCTGGTACCAGACATCCAGAAGACTGCCGAGATCGTCCATGCAGCCACTACCAGTTTGCGGCAGGCCAATCAAGGTACAGTACTGCTGCTTTTGTGCTGCTTTTCTTTTGTTCCAGAGATGTTTACTTTAAACGGCCTCTCTTTCCTCTCTGCTAATGGTTTCAAAGCACGTACCTTTACCTAAAAATTTGTTGTTAGGTTTTCAAATTAATCATGAATAGTATCTAATTTTAAAATTAGATATTAATTATTAATATTTATTTCTATTATATATGATTATTAAGACTAGATTTGGTAGGCTGACAGCACGCATGATCAATTTCTTTTCCTTCCTATTGATAGTCATGAAATTGAAAAATGCCCTCCTATTGGATAGGAAAGAATACATTAAGACAATGTGAGAATTTAAATTAGTATTTTCATATCTTATCTATAAGATATATACATAAATCTGTATTATATATTTTATTTCAGCTGTTTTGTGTGGTTAGATAAAACTAACATTTTAAGAATTTAAGGTTTGAAGTTGGTGAGGGATTAGGCCTATTAGTTACATTTATGAAATAAAAAGAAATCTTTTATTCTTACATGGTACAATAGGAAGATAATTATAAGGAGTTGGGTAACTTTTTGGAATTCAAAGTTTGAACTCTAGAAGTTAATTGTTTTTTGTTTTAATCTTTCATAATGTATGTTTGTTACTTATCTTGAAATATCAAATAACAGAAAAAAAACTAGGTGAATATTCAAAGAAGGTGGCTATGAAACCCAAACCTTTATCAGTATTGAAATCACTTGAAGAAAAATATGTGGCTGTTATGAAGAAATTACAGTTTGGTAAGTTGAAATTTTAATCTTCATTTCTTGAAATCTCATTTCACATTGTGTAAAACTGCTACTGAAATGTATCCTAGTAAATTAAAGATTTAAAAATTTGCTTGCACCCTGAGTTATATCATATGTATTTGTGCGTTCGTGCACTGCATATATATTGATATATATGTGCACACATGCAAAAATGTTTACCATCTTTTTATCTCTGAATTTATATCTATATTTTAGTTATATGTGGAAATCATGATTCTTTAGAAACCTAGGGGAAAAAAACAAAATCAAATGTTTGACAAACAGGCAGTAAGTGATTTTAAGACGTCTCCATTGCTGTATATATCCTGGCGTAAAAGTAGCTAAGACCTAGGACTTTGAACTAAGTCTGTTACTGTTACCATTTTAGAATTCCAAGAGATTTGCCTTTGGAAAACATAGTTACATAGAGTTTACTTGTAGCCTTTCCAATTCTAAAACTCTTGACAAGTAAAGACTGAAGTAAAGAGCTTATCAATCTCCGCAGATGCTAGCCTATACATAAACACAGAATTCAAAATTCTCATGACCATTAGTAACTGTTACTGTCTGTGCCTCTTTTCCACCCTTGAGAACCAGCCAAAAGAATTGGGCTATATGAAAAAGAACATTAAAGCAAGAGTAAAAATATATAGATTTTTTCATAGTGCCTTTGAAACTTTCATATAAATCATTTAACTTTTGCTCTACCCTACCTCCTAAGTTTGCAATAAAAATCACATGCAGTAATATATCTGAAAATGATAAAGCACTCAGGCAGAGCTTTGAAAGGTCTTGTTCACCATCTTAAGATTGGAAGAATTGAGATGAAGTGCATATGCTGTTATTCAGAAAGAATGTAAGTTTTGCCAAGGAATTCATGTTTTTGGATAATTGTGCCAGACATTGATAGGTTATGACCATTATGTTTAATACACACTTGAATTGGGATGCTTGGGTGGCTCAGCAGTTGAGCGTCTCCCTTCGGCTCAGGGCATGATCCCAAGATCCGAGATCGAGTACCACATCGGGCTCCTTGCAGGGAGCCTGCTTCTCCCTCTGCCTGTGTCTCTGCCTTTCTCTCTCTCTCTCTCTCATGAACAAATAAATAAAATCTTTAAGAAAAATAAAAAATAAACACTTGAATTCAGGGGACATTTGGGTGGCTCAGTCAGTTTGGTGTCTGATTCTTGATTTCAGCCCAAGTCATGATCTCAGGGTTGTGGGATCAACCCCTCTGTCAGTCTTCACACCTAGCAATAAGTCAGCTTGAGATTCTCTCTCTCCCGCTCCCCCTACCCCTGCCACATACACACATGTTTGCGTGTGTGCTCTCTCCTGCAAATAATAAATAAATAAGTAAATAAATAAATAAATCTTTAAGAAAAAATAAACACTTGAATTCAGGAAAGTATAATAACTATAAATGATTACCAAAGTAACAAAAATATTGTCTACGAGCAGCCTGGGTGGCTCAGCGGTTTGGCGCCGCCTACAGCCCAGAACATAATCCTGGAGACCTGGGGTCGAGTCCCATGTCGGGCTCCCTGCATGGAGCCTGCTTCTCCCTCTGCCTGTGTCTCTGCCTCTCTCTCTCTCTGTCTCTCATGAATAAATAAATAAAATCTTAAAAAAAAAAAGTCTCTATTATAACTTTAAAGTTATAAGACACCAAAAATAAATGCTACATAAATACGGCATGAATTATAGACATCCTCCAAGGGCTATCACACAAAGGAATCATCAGAATTACTAGGGAAAGCCACGCACATACAAGGATCAAGTGATCCTCATAACCACATTCATTATCACAATGAGCAAGAAAAGTACTCTCAATTTAAATAGACTTACTTTTTTTTTTCTTTTTTCTTTTTTTTTATATTTTATTTATTCATGAGACACACACACACACACACACACACACACAGAGAGAGAGAGAGAGAAGCAGAGACACAGGCAGAGGGAGAAGCAGGCTCCATACCGGGAGCCTGATGTGGGACTTGATCCCGGGTCCCCAGGATCAGGCCCTGGGCCGAAGGTGGTGCTAAACTGCTGAGACCCCCGGGCTGCCCAATAGACTTACTTTTTTATTTTTTTTATTTTTTATTTTTATTTTTATTTTTATTTTTTTTAGACTTACTTTTTTAAATCTCTCGAATGAAATCCTTTGTAGTTATAATTTGATTAATGTATTTTGTTGCAAATCTTTTTTAAAACTAAATTCACTATATCATGTAGAACAAAATAGCGGAAGTAGACTGGAGATATGTCAAGAATTGTTAGTAGCATTGCATTAAATGAGGTACTTGATACATACCTCTGCCCATTTTGTCTGCATGAAGCAAAAATTAGATGTTAGATGAGTTTATCTTTAGCTTCCCATTTCTGTATACTTTTTCACTTTGTGATAAGCTGTTTTCCATAAAAGCTATCCCCTGTTCCCCTTCCCTTACCTCAGATTCAAAAGCACAAAGAAACTTTTTCTGCTTCTTTTTTGGCTATCTAATTATGTTTTTATTCTGAGTGAGATTTAGTCTGAGTTGCCCCAACTAGGTAACAATGCATATCTATGGAAACCTTTATTTTTTTTAAAGATTTATTTATTTATTCATTCAGAGAGAGCGAAGAGAGAGGCAGCGACACAGGCAGAGGGAGAAGCAGGCTCCATGCAGGAAGCCCGATGTGGGACTCGATCCTGGGTCTCCAGGATCACACCCCAGGCTGCAGGCGGCACTAAACCGCTGCGCCACCGGGGCTGCCCTATGGAAACCTTTAATGTCTGTTTTTGGAATAGAATTCCAGAGTGGAATGGAATGGAACAGAATTTTAAACCTCAAGTCCGTAGACTGTAACTTTTGGGAAACCCCTGAAAGCATGCTTAGCTTAAAAATAAATCCTGTAGTGCCTGGGTGGCTCACTTGGTGAAGTGTCTGCCTTTGACCCGGGTCACGATCTCAGAGTCTTAGCATTGAGGAGTCTCCTTCTCTTCCACTTCCTCCATGCTGCTCGTGTTCTCTCTCTCTCTCTAAAATAAATAAATAAAATCTTTTTTTAAAAAATCCTGAAAAACTAAGACTTTTTTAGTATGACTCAGGTAGATATGTCAGAAGGACATCATTTGGTTGCTTCCCACTCACCCCATTAGACAGAGCAATTAATACTTGCTGGAACTATATATAAAGAGGGAAAAAAAGTGGTCCATGGTCATGTTTCAAAATTTTAAATAGCATTTTATAAATCACATAAGATTCACTATTACTGCTGAACTGTGGGTTTACTGATCTTTAATAATTATTCACAGAGGCTTTGGATATAACTAGATTGAATTTGCTTTTTAGGTTCTTTATTTTGAATTTTTATTCAACATTTTTGCTTTTCTTTTGGGTATATAATTTGCAAACTTTAATTTCCTCTCCAGTGTTAGAGTATTAGCTAGGAGTGAGAGGTGTCAGGAGTAGAGTTAGAGGAAAGAGAAGAGTTGATTCTTCTAACCAAAAATGGATTTCCTTCTACTTGGGAAAATGTTCTTCCTGGTGGGCAAAAATTTATATAGATTGACTTATTTTATATAACCTCAGTTTATCATTGAAAAGCTAGTTTTGGCTTTTTAGAAATCCTTTAAAAGTGATTATTTTTTCTTTTCCTTTGTTAAGTCTTTAGTTTATAAATCCTGTTAAAGACACTGGAATACAACTATCACTTGTGTTCTGATATTGTACAATACTATTCGTATTTCTCTTAATAATTTTTTTTTAATTTATTTATGATAGGCACACAGTGAGAGAGAGAGAGGCAGAGACACACACAGGCAGAGGGAGAAGCAGGCTCCATGCACCGGGAGCCCGATGTGGGATTCGATCCCGGGTCTCCAGGATCGCGCCCTGGGCCAAAGACAGGCGCCAAACCGCTGCGCCACCCAGGGATCCCATATTCGTATTTCTCTTAAAAATTTTTTTCCATAATCTATGCCAAGCAGATTTCTCCTTTGTATATTTTTGAAATAGAGATTTATATTTATTAGAGAGAGAGCGTGCGCATGAGCAAATGAGCTTGGGGGGGGGGGGCGGCGGGAGAGGGAGAAGCAGACTCCCACTGAGAGGGGAACTT
Organism: Canis lupus familiaris; assembly: GCF_011100685.1. NCBI lineage: Eukaryota > Metazoa > Chordata > Mammalia > Carnivora > Canidae > Canis > Canis lupus. The sequence goes on from NC_049238.1 coordinate 25,856,369, forward strand.
AATGTGATGTGGGGCTCTGGAAGACTCAATCCCAGGACCCTGAGATCATCACCTGAGCTGAAGGCAGACACTTAGCTGACTGAGCCACCCAGGTGCTCCTCCTTTGTATACTTTAATTAGGGGTTTGGTTAGTTTCTGATGATTCTACAGCCTTTTGCCTTGCTCATTTTGACCGTCTAAGTCCATTCCTCTATTCTGTTAACATGATCTTTTTTTTTTTAACAATACTTCTGAAGCACTTTATTAAAAATTCGCTTTTGTCATTATTTTAAACAAATACTTTGCTTGGTTTATGTGAATTTGATTAATCATTACTAAAACAGTTTATTGGGCAGCCCGGGTGGCTCAGCGGTTTAGCAGCTGTCAGCCCCAGGTGTGATCTTGAGGACCTGGAATCGAGTCCCACATTGGGCTCCCTGCATGGAGCCTGCTTCTTCTGCCTCTGCCTGTGTCTCTGCCTCTCTCTCTGTGTCTCTCATGAATAAATAGATAAAATATTAAAAAAAATAAAAATAAAACCGTTTATATATCATTTTGGACTCTGGTTAGTTTCTATAGTATTTTATCAACTTATTCCATATGATGTATTTGTTGCATTAAAAATTACTCCCACAACTTAGGTGCTTAAAATGTTAACTATGTCACAGTTTCCATGGCTCCGGAATTCAGAAATGGTTCAGCATACTGGTTCTGGCTTACGGTCTCTTACAAAGTTGCTCTCAAGATTTTGGAGGGACCTGCAATCATATGAAATCGTGACTGGCTTTGGGGGGCTATGCTTTTGGGCTCACTCATGTGGCTGTTGTTAGGAGGCCTTGGCTCCTTGCCACATAGGCCTCTCCATAGTACTTCTTAAGTATCTTCACATATATCTACCTTCTCTGAAAGCACAAACAGGAAGTCACACTGCCTTTTATGATTTAGTCTTGGAAGTTGTATACCACTGCTTCTGCTTTATTCATTAGAAGTAAGTCACTAAGTCTAGCCCATATTCAAGGAAAGGAGAATTTTTACCTTTTGAAGAGGATATCAAAGACTTTGTGAAAATATTTTTGGTAAGATTTTATTTATATATTTAGAGAGTGCACGTGCAAACGTGAGTAGGGGGAGGAGCAGAGGGAAAGGAAGAATATTAAGCTGATTCGTGATGAGAGCAGAGTTGTTGCAGGGCCCAATCTTAATGATCCTGAGATCATGACACAAGCTGAAAACAAGAGTCCGACTCTCAACCAGCTAAGCCACTCAGGTGCCCATAATTGAAGCTTGTAATAAAAGTTTGGTATTAGCAGATCCTGTTCTCTTATGCATATATTATAGAAAAGTTTTCCTCCAGACATGGGAATGGGTCCATGTTTGTTTCTGGCAGATGCTATTTATAAAATTCAAGGGAAATTTATCTCTTGTAGTATGTGAAAGGCAGCAGAATCGGGCAGGTGAAATAACTCCAGTTCACAAGTTTACTGACAGGAAATATCAATTTTGCTAAGACAGTACATTTGATCAGTTAACAGTTATATGTTCTATATGATAAAGTAAGCTTTCAAAGCTTTCAACATTTATTTATTTATTTAGTTAGTTAGTTATGAGGGAGCAGTGGGAGGGGCAGAGAGAGAAGTAGGCTCCCTGCTAAAGCACAGTGGCTAGATCCAGGGACCCTGGGATCATAACGTGAGCCAACGGCAGACGCTTAACCAATTGAGCCATTCAGGCACCCCTCAACATTTCTTCTTAGATTAGATTCTACTCCTATAGAATTTGTGATAATTTCCACAAGAAATGCTCCAGAAGTTTCTTTTTCTCTCTGAAAGAGCTATTAAATATTGTGGCACTCCTGTTTTAAACATGGAGTACACAGACCTGTGACCTTTTATAGGTCTTCTCCCTTTTTCTAGATTATAAACTACTTGAAGGCAGATTTAGGGTTTTTGTTTTTTTTTTTAAGATTTTATTTATTTATTCATGAGAGAAACTCAGAGAGAGGCAGAGACAAGGCAGAGGGAGAAGCTGGCTCCTCGCAGGGAGCCCAATGTGGGACTTGATCCCTGGACCCAGGATCACGACCTGAGCCAAAGGCAAACGCCCAACCGATATGCCATCTAGGCATCCCCAGATTTAGTTTCCTATTTATCATTTAACCCAAACAGTCTAGCATAGAACTTTGTACTTATTAAGATCTTGGGGAGGGATCCCTGGGTGGCGCAGCGGTTTAGCGCCTGCCTTTGGCCCAGGGCACGATCCTGGAGACCCAGGATCAGATCCCACGTCGGGCTCCCGGTGCATGGAGCCTGCTTCTCCCTCTGCCTGTGTCTCTGCCTCTCTCTCTCTCTCTCTCTCTGTATGTGACTATAAATTAAAAAAAAAAAAATTAAAAAAAAAAGATCTTGGGGAGATTCAGTGCATTAATGATAATTATAATAAAAGACTAAAATTTTTCCATATATTTAGAATTATATGAACATAAGATAAAAAGTTACTGTTGCTTCTAATGTCTTGTATGTCGTTTTGATTTAGTGTTAAAATTTATATAAATCTCTTTGTTGTAACTAACTGGTTAGGGTGGAATAATCTGAACTAGAAATGAAGTTCAAATCTATTTTTTCTTTCTATTGTATACAGAGTTTTTAAGTAAAGAATAACTTTAAGTCTTTTCTAAATCTATCTCAATAGATGGTTAAGAATTAGCCCATTATATTTTCTCAAAGTACTTAAAAGATTACCCTAATAATCCTCTTTTTATTCCATTAACTTAAATTCCAAAAGTAACGAAAGAGTAAGCTTCAGCCTAGGACGTTTGTTTTCTGATTCCAGAATCAGTGGAAATATATAAATACCTATTCTTGTCTTTAAAATTGAAATGTAATAATGCTTTTTGCCATTTAGTATTCTGAATTATTTTGGCAAAAATATTATATACCACTCATATTAAGAATAAATTGTCTTCTGCTTTACATTGTCATAGCTACTTGATATAACCAATCAGTGTGTTCACATTGTAGACAAAAATCATTTCCTTGGGATACCTGCCTGGCTCAGTCCGTAGAGCATACTCTTGATCTCAGGATTGTGAGTTCAGGCCCCATGTTGGGTGTAGAGATTACTTAAAAATAAAATCTTTAAAAAACTGTCATTTCTTGCTTTTGCTTCCATTGCGTAGTCCATCCATTCAACAGTAGGTGTGACATAAACATGCATAGTTCCTGTTTTTTCACAGTCTTCTGCATTTTGTGGGGTTTTAAAATTTTTTTGATTTGCATATGGTTGACACACAGTGTTCCACTAATTTCAGGTGTACAGCAGTGACTCATGATCTCTGGATCTTCTGCTGTGCTCCCCACAAATGTGACAGCTGCCATACATCACTGTTACAGTCTCACTGACAGCACTCCCGTCCATGCTTCAGTCCTCTCCATGTGGGGTGAAAGAAGGGCTAGAGATTTATTTGCGATTGTTGTTAGTATAAAAACTATCCTCCATTCCTAGTGCTTTTTTTTTTTTTCAGTGTTCTTTTCTTCTTCTTTTAGATACATTTGAGATGGTTTCTGAGGATGAAGATGGGAAGTTGGGTTTTAAAGTAAATTACCACTACATGTCTCAGGTGAAAAATGCAAATGATGCAAACAGTGCCGCCCGAGCCCGCCGCCTTGCCCAGGAAGCTGTGACACTGTCAACCTCACTGCCTCTTTCATCCTCTTCCAGTGTGTTTGTGCGCTGTGATGAGGAACGACTTGACATTATGAAGGTAGAACATACAACTGCTTCTCTTGTCTCTCTAGCTGATGTCATTATTCAAATATTCATACAGAGCACTAACAATAACATGAATTTTAATAAATAAAAATTCTGTTGACCATTTTGACATTCATGAAAAGAGTCCTTTTTTTAATGTTAGACTATGTGTATGAGACTGCTCTTCAAAATAACAGTTCAGAAGAAAATACCAAAATACCTTTCTTGAGTAAAGGCTGTATGCAGCCTATAGTTTTAAGAGCTTAGTATCAAAAGATTTAATGTTGGTCAGTAGATGAAAGTGTTAAGATTTCTTCCTTGTCACCTAAGATATTTGTCTTGTGTCTTATACTATTAGTCTTCAAGATTATCTTTTTTTTCTTTATTTTCTAGGAAATTCATATATTTACAGAACCATAAGATCTGTGAATTAGTAATGGTAGTACAGTAATAAATAACTGCACCTTTATGTTTTAACACTGTGGTGACCTGGCCTTAATTCTAAGTGATTGCTACAGCAAGAAAATTTAAAAGATTTGACACATGACAGGGACAGGAATGGTGACAAACCATTTTTTACGTTTATTATTTAATTCTGGGTTCCATAGTCTGTCTTCTTAGATACACGGCTGTAACTATTGACACATTGATTTGAAGACCTATTGTGCTTTTTTGCCTGCTTACTTCTTTGTTTTGCTCTTTTGGATAATTTCTTAGTAGAAATCTCATAGACTGCCTATTTGACCACACTCTTACCTTTTCCTTGTTACAAACACTAGCCACTTATAGAATGATTGCTTCTGGAAGTATTGTATCACTAAATGGACCACATAAGTTCAGACTTGTGCCTGTGTCTCTGTTAAACCTTATGATGTACCTAAATAAAAAAATCCCAACATGGAGCCCCCAACCATAAATCAGAATTGTCACCGATTGTCTAGTGCCACTTGCCTTCACACAGCTATTCAGTACCAGAGGCTTTGCTGCTCATGCCTTGCACAATTAGTATCATTGACTTAAACAAAATTCATTAAATAATTTTGATACTCACTTTTGGGTTCTCTGCTTTTTTTTAGACTACTAATAACCCTATGGGAAACACCATAGGGTTATTAGTTCTCTGTTCTCTCAAAACCTTTTTTTTTTAAATCATAAATTGTTACATGAGAACTTTTATTCTTGTTATCTACTTGTCTCATTATCCCAAAGAAAAATACTTAAAACTAAGTTACTTCTCAAAATATAACTTATCTGAAGATGTATTGCAGAAAATTACCCTCCTACCTTGTGGATGTGATAATGAGTATGTGCAAAATTTCAAATTGTTGAATACTATAGGAAATATCATGAAGGAAAGCTCTCAGAAAAATAGTAACTTAATATTAAAAGGTATTTGATTTAATATTAAAAGGCATAAGATGTTATGCCATCTTTCTTTTAATAGCCCATTTTCACCAGAACTAAATAACTTTAATCCTAATCTAACACCATTTCCTACTCATGTTATTTTTAACTTTTAACCTCATTTTTAACACACTCTGGTGGAAATGTATATAGGATATAAGAAGGTTGTTCTTATTTCATGTTGGATTGTGTTTTTCTAAATAGCAAGCAGTGTTTAGGAATAGTGACATGGACTTTTGTGTATTTGTATATGCATACTAGGTTCTGATAACTGGTCCAGCGGACACCCCTTATGCAAATGGCTGCTTTGAGTTCGACGTATATTTTCCTCAAGATTATCCCAGTTCACCCCCTCTTGTGAATCTAGAGACAACTGGTGGTCATAGCGTGCGATTCAATCCAAACCTTTATAATGATGGCAAGGTAATGTAATTTTGGCCTTTTGTTTCTAATGCCAAAGTGTTGAAACCCAAGGTTCTTTGTAATTTAAACAAAAACTTTCTTTTGGTTATCTCCTTCTGAGAGTTATGTGGCTTTCTTCGTGCTTCTCTTTCCTATATGCAAAGATTAGCCTGAGGAATGAGAGAGAGAAGGAACCAAAAAAGGCAGAAACAACAGTGTTGAGATGCACTTAGAGTCTTAAGAAGTTACTGAGGGACTAACTTACTCAACATATCCCTTGGCCAGTTGAGAGCTTTCTTCACTCAGGAGGTAGTAGAGCCAAGTGTCTGTCTTTGCCTCTCACCTTTTTTTACTTTCTGTACCTCCAATTCCAGTTATCTTTTCACAAATACCTCAGGATAGTTGAATGGCAAAAGCATGGTCTTGTCAACTCTGTATTCCTTTTTTGCGTATCATCATTTTTTTTTTTTTTTGCTTTCGTAGCTATCCATGTTTTTCATGATACATATAATTGTAAACTTATTTTTGACAATTTATGTTGAAATGTTTTATATTTTCTTACAAATAGGAAGATGCATTCTATCTAAAAGGGAAGTTGACTAAGAGGTATAATAAGCATTTCATATGGCAGTAAAACTATTAAAATTAGATTTAAAAGAACAATCATCACTTTTCAAAGTAATTTTGGGTAACTTGATGGAATTACAGCAGTGAATTCCATGCTGGAAGTATTTCATGTTTAAAAATTACTAGACGGTCAGAAAAAATGTATAGACTTCACAAGGAGACATTTCTTTGATGATATGAGAGAAGCAAGTTTTTGAAGTTGATCTGGTTTATTAAAGGTGGATTAAGTTTTCCCTTGGTTTTGTCTTCATCATAAACTTAAATCATAAAACTGGGATTTGTTTTGTGAGTTTATTGCAGGAGATTTAACCAGAGATAAATAAACCTTACTTTATTTTTTTTTTTAAAGATTTTATTTATTTATTCATGAGAATACACAGAGAGGAGAGAGAAGCAGAGACACAGGCAGAGGGAGAAGCAGGCTCCATGCAGGGAGCCCGATGTGGGACTCGATCCCAGGTCTCCAGGATCACACCCTGGGCTGAAGGCGGCGCCACACCACTGAGCCACCGGGGCTGCCCAGTAAACCTTACTTTAGTGGAAGAGCGAAGAATAGATATTTTTTGACTGAACTGAAAAGAAGATATGGCAATGTTGGCTTTACTCAAGAGAGAGACTAGAATCTGAATAGAATTTAAGTGTAAAATGTTAAATTTTACTTAAGAAATTACTTCCTTAAGACGTAATGGTATAGGGGCGCTTGGGTGGCTCAGTTAAGCATCCATCCAACTCTTGATTTCTGCTCAGATCATGATCTCAAGGTCGTGAGATTGAACCCTGATTTAGCTTCCACACTGGGAATGCTCCAGCTGAGATTCTCTCTCTCCTCTCTCCCTCCCTCTCTCTAAAAACAAAACAAAACAAAACAAAACAAAAACAGACTTAATGGTATAGGGAAGCAGATAAGGACCTGAGAGTTGAATATCCTGATTTATATAGTCTTTGCTGTATTGTACACTGGTAACATTTAACCTTGGATTCTAGATCTATAGATAGAGGTAAGAATACCTGCCTTCATAGTCACAGGAATGCTCTAAAAATCAAATGTCTGACAGTACCTTAAATAATAATATACAGAGCTATTCAGATATAAGTCTCTTTAAATTATTAATACAACTATATCCTAAATGAATTAGTGTATTTTGCATTATTTCAGTCACAGAGTAATCGCAAGAATAGCAAGGAGATGGACTTCTCTGCTTTATTAAGGACCACTTATTTTCCAAATCAGCTGCCTATTATATGAAATTATTAGTTTACAAATATAGATAAAATGTCCCCAGATCTGTTTTTTCCAGAATGGCCTCTTGACCTCTCTTTGGCAGATAGTTTGAGTTCATTCTTGCTGTCTGAGTGAACAAGTATCTGGGTTGTAAAATTTGTTCTGAGGAACCCAGAAGATCCTCAGGGGCTTTTCAGGAGGCTGATGGGGTCCTCCCCTTCCAACTTCATGTTTATGTGAAGCTAGGTTTTTTTTTTTAATATTTTATTTATTTATGATAGACACACAGAGAGAGAGGCAGAGACACAGGCAGAGGGAGAAGCAGGCTCCATGCAGGAAGCCCGACATGGGACTCGATCCCGGGTCTCCAGGATCACACCCTGGGCTGAAGGCGGCGCTAAACCGCTGGGCCACCCGGGCTGCCATGAAGCTAGGTTTTATCTGTATACTTCAACCAAAACAATATGTTGTAACAATTGAATATAGAGGCAGATAGGGAAATCAAGATTTCTTCTATTAAGCCATATCCATTTTGAAAACTTAAAAAATTTTGAGAGAGATTTTTTTTAAGATTTTATTTATTTATTTGAGAGAGAGAGGGAGAGAGGGCACAAGCTGTAGGGATGGGCAGAGGGAGAAGCAGACTCCTCACTGAGCAGGGAGCTTGACTTAAGGCTCCATCCCAGGACCCTGATATTATGACCTGAGTCCAAGGCAGACACTTAATGGACTGAGTCACCCAGGTGCTCCAAGGGCAGTCTTTTTAATGTAAAATGGTACTACTTTTCCTCCTGAAATTTTTTTTTGGTTTCGCAAAGAGTTATTTTTCATTAAAAAATACATTATTTGTATTAACATGTAATAGTTACTGATTCATTTTTCATTATGAAGGAATTATAATGCCATACAGATCTTGGATCACATCTGAAGATGCCAACTTGTTCTTATTGACTCTTAGTGTTTTGTTGGGGTACATAAAACAGATACTCTGACGTTATAGCATTTCATTTTTGCTTCTAGTTGCAACAGTTTGCTTTTAAAAAGCACTCAGTTCTGTTATGCTTTCTTCTCTTCTTCCTCAGGTGTGTTTAAGTATCTTAAATACGTGGCATGGAAGACCAGAAGAGAAGTGGAATCCTCAGACCTCAAGCTTTTTGCAAGTAAACACATTTCTCTGAGTTTTACTTAAAAAATAAAGAACTATCTATGTTTTTAAAAATTTATTTTGGTGACCAAGAATAAACATAGTAAACCAAAAAAAGCTATAGGTGAATAGCTTATAGGTGAGCAGTTAATACAGTGGAGTCTCGTCTGAAATTTAGAATCTTAAGACATAAGATGAAAGTTGCACTTTTTCAAAATTATGTTTAAAAAAATCCAAATAAATAAATATTTAAAAAATCCCTAAGTTGCCCTTATGCTATGGTGCAAAAAGATAACGTAAGACTGATAATTTTCTCCTATCTCCCAGTCACTACCGGGCTTCAACTCATGTGAGTAGAATTTAATAAACTACTAGAAGTACATTTTCTTCTACACATAATATGATTTTTCTGTAATCTCCTTAATAATGGGACTCATCTGAGGCTCTGAAGCACTGTCCTAAAAGTCATAAAACTTGGGATTTGTAGTTCTTATTTTGCAGAGCATTTGACACACACATTTCATAGTCTTAAATTTTGGAAATTAATTTCCACATCCACTTAAGCACATAATATGTTATATAATATCCCATCGAATGCTTTTTGTTGATACTTTAACTTAATTCAGAGTCTCAGTAAAGAGATAGGTAAGCATATTAATAATATGGATTAACTTTTTTCCTTGTTTATTGAGGAAGCAGAAATAAATCATTATTGCTCATAGTAGTTCAAACTCACAGTTAAAGTTTAGTGTTTAAGGGGTGCCTGGGTGGCTCAGTCAGTTAGGCCTTCAACTCAGGTCGTGATCCCAGGGTCCCTGGATCGAGTCCTGCATTGGGCTTCCGCCTCTGCAGGGGGTCTGCTTCTCCCTCTCCCCCTGCCTGGTGCTCTTGCTTGTGTGTGCGTTCTCTCTCTCTCTCTGGCAAATAAATACATACATACATACATACATACACACATACATACATACATACATGAAAGGAAGGAAAGGAAGGAAAGGAAGGAAGGAAAGGAAGGAAGGAAGGAAGAAAGGAAGGAAGGAGAAAGAAAGGAAGGAAGGAAGGAAGGAAGGAATGAAGTGATAACTAAATGATGCAGGAATGAAAGATATACATCGAGAAAGAAAGAAAGAAAGAAAGAAAGAAAGAAAGAAAGAAAGAAAGAAAGAAAGAAAGAAAGAAAGAAAAGAAAGAAAGAGAAGAAGAGAAAATTCTTTCGGATGTCACTTTTTTGGTTTTCTGAAAAGGCTTTGCAGCATCCTCATGAACTAAGAAAATAGTATCAATAATTTTTCCCTTTTTGTTAATGTCTAGACCAAGAAAAAAGAAGTTACATGATTCATGCAGAGAACTGTTTTCTTACAGTTACTAGAATATTCCTCCCAAGTAACTACTACTACATTTTAGAAATGATTATTTGATTCTAGTCCAAAAACTTTGAAATATTTTTTATGTGTATTACTCTTGTCAAACTAAGCTTATGATGAGTTTTACTACAAAAGGAAGTTCAGAGATATTCTGTTTTTCATGAAGTAAATTAGTGTTAGCTGAGAATTGAAGTTTTTGTTGAATTTATATAATTTTTAAAATAAATTTATAATTAATTTTCAAGGTTTCTTAGTTTAAAATTTGATTTGATTTTAGCTTTTATATTGCCTGTATACCTAATATATACAGAAAATCTTGTCAAATAAAGTAACTTAAGCTCAAGGGTATATGTCTTACAAGTTTGGAAACTTAAGTACCCATATATAAAAATTATCCTTTCTATACATTTCTTTTAGGGGTTTTCTTGTCATATATATAGTTCACAGAGCGAGAATTAACATAGTAGATATAGCATTTGTACACTTCTGTTCACTTAATATTAGAGCATATCCATTTTTCCTGAGTTGTATTTTTATAATTTCTAATTGCTATTAATAATCTTTTGAGTTCATATACTATAATTGAACTGTGACTCCATTATTGACTAAATATTTTACTTGTAATTTTTTTAGTTTTATAAATTATATAGCAACTATATGATATTCTCTTTATTTTAGATAGTTTCCTGAATCTAGGTTTTCAGATCTGTTGCAAATTGACTTGGGCAGGAGCAAGTCGGCGCTCTCTTTTCTGTGGCAAAAGTGAATAGCCTTGTCTTCCTCCAGATCTTAGGGGGAAGACTTTGTCTTTCTCCATTGAGATCATATTATCTGTGAGTTTTTCACAAATTCTCTTCATGTGGAGCATATACCTCTTTACTCCTGGTTTGTTGAGTATTTTTATTTATGAATGGATGTTAGATTTCATCAGATGCTTTCTCTGCGTCTGTTGAAATGATTCTACTATTTTTGTTTCTTTAGTTTATTAATACAATGTATTATATTAATTTTTGGATGTTAGATAAGCCTTGCATTCTGGGATAAATCTACTTGGTCTCTTGGCATATAATTCTTTTTATATATTACTGGATATATATACTGAGGATTTTTGCATCTGTATTCTTTAGAAATATTAATCTTTTGTGAGGTTTTATTAACATTATACAAGAAACATGCATGTAAGCAGGAACACATTGCTCAGTATCCTCTGATACTTTCTTCAGGGGCAGACTAGAGAGGCTCAGGGAAGATTATTTAATTTCTTCTTGGTTAGATTTTGGGGGCCACTGTTGTTTTGCCTTTTTTTTTTTTTTTTTTTAAGATTTTATTTATTTATTCATGAGAGACACAGAGAGAGAGAGAGAGAGAGGCGCAGAGACACAGGCAGAGGGAGAAGCAGGTTCCATGCAAGGAGCCGGATGTGGGACTCGATCCTGGGTCTCCAGGATCACACCCCTGGGCTGTAGGCGGCGCTGAACCGCTGCGCCACCGGGGCTGCCCTTGTTTTGCCTTTTTATTTATCACATGGGCACAAAGGATAAAAGCACTCTAGGAAGCCCGGGTGGCTCAGTGTTTTAGCACTGCCTTCACCCCAGGGCTTGATCCTGGAGACCCGAGTCCCGTGTCAGACTTCCTACATGGAGCCTGCTTCTCCTTCTGCCTGTGTCTCTGCCTCTCTCTCTTTCTCTCTCTCTGTCTCTCATGAATAAATAAAATAAAATCCTTAAAAAAATAAATAAATAAAAGCACTTTTGCCAGAATGAAAGTATTCCACAGAAATTTTTTTTTCCACAGAAATTTTTTGAAGGTTATATACAATTAAAAACAACTCCAAACTATTTTGAACAGTGGCAAGCTTTAATAGAATTGCTTGGTTTCTCTGTAGTGAGATTCTTAAAGAATCATGGTTATTTGTATAAAAATATCACATATTGTATTCTTAGGCCATAGGTCTTATATCCAGCAGTAACATAGTAATAATAGTCTTAACTATTAGCACAATTTAAAATCAAAAGTCTTATTTATATTATATACATATATTCATATTTTTATATATATTTTATATCTATTTTTTCTTAAAATGGAAAGTTATGGAAATCATTCATTGTTTTATAGTCCTCCTCATTATCAGCATAATTTTCCAGAGGCAGGTACTTAACTATTTTAAAAGGCTAAAAGCATTTTACTAATTGTTTCCTTTACACCAAAGATGTTATTATTTCTTAAAATATAATTTCTTGTTGCAAGTTAATATTTTGGATTATAAACTCTACTTTCTTATGCTTGAAATATCTGTAATAAAATTTTAGATGCAACATGAAAATACAGGAAATCAAAAGTTTAATAACTCTTAAACGATGTGGGGCAGAGGGAGGCATATAGAAAATCAGTGTATATTCTGAAGAATAAGTCACAAGAATGGATAGTGGTAGGAGTATAGTGACCAAATGAATATATAAAATTGTAGGAGACTTACTGCTGACTACTTAAATAGCCTAGTAGAAGACCACACAACAGGGTTAATTTTTTTGTTTTGACACAGATAGTAAAAGGAAGCTGGTACATGGTTTTTTATTTGGTCAGTTCTGAACTAATTACAATGGAAACTTCTTGCACTTTTGTGGATACTAATATAAAACTAAAGAGGAGAGGGACTGTAAATTTAACCCATGAATAAAGGTCTGTAACTCATGACTTTGTTAAAGGATCAGAGGATTGACTAGGAGTTAGTGACCCTCCATTACAGAATGAAAATATAACTGTTTATTATTAACTTAAGTATAGCTATATATACAATATACTATGTTATGTAGTAAATGTTTTCCAGTTAATTACCAATTCAGTGTCAGTTCATGGGGATCCCTGGGTGGCTCAGCCGTTTAGCGCCTGCCTTTGGCCCAGGGCATGATCCTGGAGTCTTAGGATCGATTCCCGCATCAGGCTCCCTGCCTTGAGCCTGCTTCTCCTCCCTCTGCCTGTGTCTCTGCCTCTCTCTCTCTCTCTCATGAATGAATAAATAAAATCCTTAAAAAAAAATTTAAAAAAATAAAAAAATGTCAGTTCATGTTCTGAGAAAACATTTTAGGCAGATGTAGCTATGATAAACAGTATTTTTTTGTTTGATCCAGGTAGTACTTTTAAGTTTTGTTGATCAAAATGGAACTCATGCTGACCGCTTTTTTGCAGGCATCTGTTACATAGGGTAAAAAGACTTTTATTTTCAGAGTAGAAATAATTTTGTTTTGTATTTTACTTCTTCTGGATGCATGCTTTGATTTTTACTGAAAGAAAGAGTAGCTACTGTATATTAATTAAATTTATTTAGTGAGCACTACTACTTTGCTGCCACAAAAGTTTATTTAATTCTCACAGCCAATTTTTATGTAGGTGCTGTCTTCATTTTACAGATGACCGAAAAAAGTTGTGAAGGGTTAAGTTATTCTGTCTACTGTGGTCTCTGACTTACATATTATACATTGTTCTCAGAGCTAGATAACTTTTAATATTTAAAAATCAAGTCCTTTTAAAAAAGAGAAATTTTTTTCTTTTCAGGGATTTATTAATGTACTGTTTTTTCATTCCCAGTTTATGGCTACAGTAAAGTGTGCCATGAAATAAAATGACTGAACAAGTCAGATAATCCAATGCTCCAGAAAATTCCATAAAGTAAATATTATGACTCCTATATTGTTGAGTTCACTGAAAAAAAAAAAAAAAAGAGGCATTTGTGTACTTCCAAAGTGGTATATGTTTTAAAATGCACGAGCACCTGAGTGGAGCAGTTGGCTAAGCAGCTGAATCTTCATTTCAGCTCAGTTCATGATCTCAGCGTTGTAAGATCAAACCCCACATTGGACTTTACACTCAGTGCAGAGTCAGCTTGAGATTCTCTCTCCCTCTCCCTTGGCCCCTCACACTTGTAATATGTCTCTAAAATAAATAAATAAATCTTTTTTTTTTTAAAGGCAAATACGAGATACCTTTTAAAAAGTATTTTCCTTGGAGTAAAAATAAAGATTGCCTCATGCCTAGTTTTTTTCTTACAAGTGAGTATTAAGAGTGCATGGTTAGCATTATGCTTTTTGAGAATCAGGGCAGTGCAAGCACAATAATATTTAAATTGGCGTAGGATGTTTATAAACAAATGGGTTTTTTTTAAGCAGTTTCAAGAAATATCTTTATTTTTTTCAAGGATTCAAGAACATAAAATATACAAATACTATATGAGTCTACTGTACCTATTTTAATTTTACTTTTAATAATACAGTATTTCAGTGTCCTAATGATTAACACCCATTTTATGGTGATAAAAATATATGGAGAACATATTAAAAGATATGGTTTCCTAGTAATAAAAATGTCCCATTATAGCTTGTCTTTATTTCTTTGTTCCTCAGGTGTTGGTGTCTGTTCAGTCCCTTATATTAGTAGCTGAGCCTTATTTTAATGAACCAGGATATGAACGGTCTAGAGGCACTCCCAGTGGCACACAGAGTTCTCGAGAATACGATGGAAACATTAGACAAGCAACGGTTAAGTGGGCAATGCTAGAACAAATCAGAAACCCTTCACCATGCTTTAAAGAGGTATGTTCAATAAAATTAATGAAACACTTTATTAAAGACATTATAGAATATAGTTTGTTAGTATTGTACTTGACTATATTTAGACAATCTGTGGTATACTAAACTATACTTTTTAATCATAAAAGATAAGTAATAATATAAATAGAAGCGAATTTTAAAACCCCCTACTTTCTAAAAGGCATCTGACTATATTTGGGGACAATTTTTAAATTTCTTATTTTTAACAGTTAGCATTCTACTAGCAAACTGTCTATTTTATTAAAATAGTCCTCATAAAAATAACTCTTTTTTATTAGAGGTCAAGGTACTTTCTACATTTGTCTTGCAGATAGAAATTTTTCCCTTAAACTAATATCCATGTGTGAATATCGAAAAGACCTCTTCTTTCCTTTAGGATAAAGTTGGACTTAGTAAGTTTCTGAAACCTGTCTTCATATTCACAAGTACTTTTTATTTCACCACATTCTGAAAAGGGATTATTCCTGTGGTTAGTTGTCTCTCCACAATCTTCCTAAAATATGATTGTATTCTTCATCCGTGGTATCAAACTACTTTATCACATCTTATTTTAACTGTATTGTGAAACATGTTTCTTTTTAAAAATTGCTTTTCTTCATCATCAGTTTCTTAAATTGTACTAGACACTCAACATTTTAGAGGAAAAATTGGCATGTTATCTGCCAGCAAATTGATTTTTAAGCTAACTAAGCAGTTATGTGTGGCTACTGTGTAGCATTGTACCTGAAATCCTCCTTATCAAATAGCAATGATGAGTATACTTTGAAAGAATGCAAAAAGATCATTTCTTCTTTCACTTTTGTTATTACTAAATGAATTCACACTTTGAATGATAAAGTTGGGTTTTTATTTTCACAAAGGCTTGAAATTTACCTTGAAATTCCATGGGAAATCACTTTTCTTCATATTACTGGAAATACAAACAAGTATTTCTTTGTGCTCTGAAGTGTATTCTGCCCCTTTTCAAGCTTGAGTTACTTATTTTAAGTAATTCATTTTGCACCCATATTGAATGTCAGCTGTTCTTAGGCACTGCGCTAAGGTACTCAGAACTCAAGTGCACTGAAGAAATTCATGCTATGAAAGGAGAATATAAGTTTTTCAAGGGCAGAAACTGACCTTCTTTTAGCCTTAAGATTCAAAGAGTGAATCCAGATATATAAACTACTTGATAAGTCTACTGGATTGTACTAAAGTTATTTTAACACTAAAACTGGACTCTTTTTTTTTTTAAGATTTTATTTATTTTTCATGAGAGAGACCAAAAGAGAGGCAGAGATAGATACAGGGAAAGAGAGAAGCAGGCTCTATACAGAGAGCCCTGTGTGGGACTCGATCCCAGGACTCCAGGATCAGGCCCTGGGCCTAAGGCAGGTGCTCAACTGCTGAGCCACCCAGGCGTCCCAAAACTGGACTCTTGATTCTTCCTTCCTTCTCTCTTTCAGTAAAAGCACCATCATTTAAGCCCTAAACTTTTACCACCTGTGACTTGATTCTTTTCCTAACATAACACATTCAGTGTAATGACAAATCCTGTTGGGCTCCATTCTTCAAAACATAATCAAAACCGGTGGTTAAAACCATCTTTACCATGACTGACCTATTTCAAGCCACCATTACCTCTTACTTGGACCGTTAAAGTAGTTTCCTCACTGGTTTTCCTGCATCCAGTTTTGTCCCTCTACAGAGATTCTCCACACATAATCTCATCATCTCACTCCGCTGACTTCGCATTATATGAAGAAAAACCCCAAGTCCTTACCATGGCCTACAAAGCCCTACCTTGTCTAGCCCCTGCCTTCTTATTCTTCAGCATTCTAGGAATTTAAAGGCTTTTGATACTGGATGTTAGGATGTGCAGCAACTGGAACTCTGATGCACTTCTGACAGGAATATAAATCAGTATAGCCTCTTTGGAAAACTCTTTTGGCAGGATCTGATCAGCTGAATATATGCTGAATGACTAGCAGTTCCACTACTTGGTATGTGCTTCATAGAAATTTGGTACATATTGAGTATAGAGAATGTTCATAACATTATTCATAACTGTCAAAAACTAGAAACCGTTCACTTGCCTATCAACAAAATCAATAGACATAAGCATAAGAAGCCAGGCATAAAAGAGTACTTTTCATTTTCATGATTCTTTTTATAAAAAGTTCAGAAATGAGTGAACTAACATGCTTAAAGAAGTCAGAATAGAGAGACACCTGGGTGACTCAGTTAAGCATCCAACTCTTGATTTCAACTCAGGTCATAATCTCAGCATTGTGAGACCAAGCCCTGAGTCAGGCCCCGTGCTCAGTGGGAAGTCTGCTTAAGATTCTCTCTCTCTCTCTCTCTCTCTCTCTCTCTCCCCACACACCTTCAAAAAAAAGTTTTTTAAAGAAAAAGAGGAAGTTAGGGTAGTGTATACCTATGGATGAGAATTATCGATGAGATAATCTTTGAGGCACAAAGGGGACTTCTGGCATACTTGATAATGTTCTGTTTCTCATCTGAGTAGAGATTACATTCGTGTGCACTGTGGGAAAATGCATCCAATTGTACATGTGATTTGTGTACTTTTCTGTATATGTTGAACTTCACTTTTATTTATTTATTTATTTATTATTTATTTATTTATTTTCACTTTTAAAATGTATTGAAATAAGCGTGTAAGTATTTATACTCAGTTGATGTATAATTTGTTGGTTCATACATAAACATTTTTTTCTGGAAGAAAAACTGTTAACATAAGGAACTCACAGTTGGGGGGTGACTTTTATAAAAAGCAGATAAGTATAATTTGAAGCGATCATTTTTCTTCCTTAGAACCTAGCTCACCTAGCTCTCAAGGGGCACCCCTGTTATGAATGCTTTCCTGATTTTCCCAATCACATGTGACCCTGAATTCCCAGGGGGGTTTTGGTCTTGTTTTTGCTTTTCTTTGTTTTTTCTTTATCTTATTTCATTTCATTTTAATTCTAGTATAGTTAACATACAGTGTTAATAGTTTCAGGTATACAATATAGTGATTCAACAATTCCATACTTTTTGTTTTTTAACTATCTTTTTTGGTGTGCTCACCTATCTGGTTCTGTGTTTGTTGTGGTTCTTCGTGTCACGTTATGCCTTACTTTTGTGTCCCCATAGGCATCAAATGCGGCAATTGTTAAATGTAATAATAGTACCTTACTGCTATTTTATATCCCTTCCCAATTTTTCCTAAGAATACTTTGTAGGTATTACTGCCCATTTTTAGGGAAGATAAGCTTCTTGGAATATAATGGTTCACCTAGGATATAGAATAGTATTTTTTTTTTTTAAGATTTCATTTATTTAGGGATGTCTGGGTGGCTCAGCGGTTGAATGTCTGCTTTTCGCTCAGGGCATGGTCCTGGAGACCCAGGATCAAGTCCCACATCGGGCTCCCTGCATGGAGCCTGTTTCTCCTCCCTATGCCTACCTATGTCTCTGCCTCTCTCTGTGTGTCTCTCATGAATTAATAAATAAAATCTTTAAAAAAAAAAGATTTCATTTATTTGAAAGAAAAAGAGAAAGAGCACAAGCAAGGGGAGTGGACAGAGGGAGAGGGAGAAGCAGGCTTCCCGCTGAGTAGGGAGCCTGATGCGAAGCTCCATCCCAGGACCCTGAGATCACGACCTGAGTTAAAAGTAGATGCTTAATGGACTGAGCCACCCAGGCACCCCCAGAATAGTATTTTTTAACTGTTACAGTATTTCCAAATTGGTCTAATTTCTCACTTAAATTTGTCAGTAGACTCCTACTGCTTATTATACAGGAAGAAATTCTGACTTTTCCAAGAGAATTTTTAAAAATTCCGTATGCAAACCACAATGACTTCAAGGAAGGTTAACTTTGGAGCACCTGGGTGGCTCGGTCATTAAAGCCTCTAACTCTTGGTTTCTATCTCAGGGTTGTGAGATACAGTCCCATGTGGGGCTATACACTGAGCCTGGAGCCTGCTTAAGATTCTCTCTCTCCCCTTCTCCCTCTACACCTCCCCCGTCCCCCACAAACATCCACTTGCATGCAAGCTTGCTCTCTCCCTCAAATAAATAAACAAGACAAGTTAACTTTATAAAATACAATCCACACTTGTTCCCTCTCTCAAATAAATAAACACCCTATCTATTTATAAAATACAATCTTAACTATAAATTAACCAGAAGATAAAATTAAGAAAGTAATAATAGTGCCTTTTTTTATGGCTCTGTTCTTATTTCTGTATCAATATCTTTGACATTTGTAATGTCTTTATTTAGGTATTTTTGTAGAGTTCTGTTTTAAAGGTAGAAAATTTGACAGTTTTTCTCTTGTCAATACTTTCCTAATTATTTTCTCCTGGCTATTTATTTACAGTGCTTACCTTGGTATTGCATTATATATGTCTTTATCATCCTCTCTGTGATATGATTAGCTGTTTGAATGTCTGGTTGCTGTAGATCTGGGCATTTCAAAACATGTCTTCTGATATCATTAGCCTGATTCTTCCTTGTTAATGTAAAATTCACTAAATTGAGTTTTGTGGAGACAAAATGATTGCAATTGTCTTTTAAATTTCATTTCTTTGTAATGCCACTTATTTTGTCTTCTAAATTCTGACCTGAACACATTTTGTTCCCTTGGTTGTTTTATTCTTAAGGTTATACACAAACATTTTTACTTGAAGAGAGTTGAGATCATGGCCCAGTGTGAGGAGTGGATTGCAGACATCCAGCAGTACAGCAGTGATAAGCGGGTAGGCAGAACTATGTCCCACCATGCAGCAGCTCTCAAGGTGAGTGAGCCTTCCTAACAGGAGCCCCTTGGTGGCTTTGGTCAAAGAGTCCTATATTCATTGGTAGAAGCCGTAGTCACCAGTGGTAAAGGAATCAGAAGGATTCAAAGAAACATTTATTTTAAGTTCAGAGGCCTAAATTACTACCCAAAAGTCTGTAGAAAAGATAGATTAAATTTGACAGCGAGTTGACACTTCCTGAAAAGGATGTTGACAACAACGTGTGCTCTGTGAATGAGTTTTTGTTCTTTTCCCTTTTCTCTTTTGCAGTTTACTTTTCAATCTACCCAAGGTCCCCACCACCAGTTCTCCACACCAATGACTCTGGCTCCCCTCTCTGTTCCCATCTCTCCCCTGCAGGACTTTTTTTTTTTTTTTTTTTTTAATTTTATTTATTTATGATAGTCACAGAGAGAGAGAGAGAGAGAGGCAGAGACACAGGCAGAGGGAGAAGCAGGCTCCATGCACCGGGAGCCTGATGTGGGATTCGATCCCAGGTCTCCAGGATCGCGCCCTGGGCCAAAGGCAGGCGCCAAACCACTGCGCCACCCAGGGATCCCCTCCCCTGCAGGACTTTACCGTCACTTTACCTCTTCTGTGAACTTACTGCCATTCGGTTGCAGTTTAAGTTTCATTTTATGGAAGCCTGCCTTGCCTTAGATTACTTGAGTTTAAGCTTGTATAACACTGTCTATCTATGAAAATACTCACTTGGGGAACCTGGCTGGCTCACTGGAAGAGGATGTGACCCTTGATTTCAGGGTTGTGAGTTGGAGCTTCAAGTTTACTTTTTTTAAAGTTTAAAAAAAATATTTTTTAATAATTTTTTTAAAAAGCTCTCATTTCACTGATCTAAATGTTTGTCTTTTCTACCACAGTTTTCATTTGTAGAGCTCTGGTTCCTCCTCTTCTCATGCTCTTCAATTCTTTTAGCGTATTTTTTCTTCCCCCTTCTGAATGATTATATACCTGATGGATTACATTTTGGCCCTCAGGGCCATTTTATTCTCTTTCTCTCTCAGTTGTATCTGTACTCTTAACTTTGGCCATTTAGTGTCTTTCTTTTTTTTTAAGTGTAGTTGACATAAAATTTTTATGTTTGCTTCAGGTATATAACCTAGTGATTCCACATTTATATATGTTACAAAGTCACCATGATAAGTCTAGCTCTTTGCTTTAAAGGCCATTCGCTCTTTTTTTTTTTTTTTTTTTTTTAAGATTTTATTTTTTTTAAGCAGTCTGCACATGCAACATGGGGTTTGAGCTCAGAACCCTGAGTTCAGGAGTTACATGCTTCTCCAGCTGAGCCAGCGAGGTGCCCCAAAAGCCATCTCTCTCTGTCTCTTTCTCTCTCTTTTTAAAATTTATTTATTCATGAAAGACACAGAGAGATAGAGGGAGAAACAGGCTCTGTGCAGGGGGCCTGATGTGGGACTTGATCCCAGGACCCCAGGATCTCGACCTGAGCCAAAGGCAGACCGTCAACCACTGAGTCATCCAGGCGCCCCAGCCATTTTCTCTTTAAACAACTTTTCCAACTATTACCTGGTTTTTGATTTCTCAGAATTATATTATGGCATCTTTTCTTGGATGCTCTGTTATTACTTAAGTGAAGATCTCTAATTAGAATTTCTCTTCCCTCCAGTCAAGTTTTCCTCTTTTTTTTTTTTAACAGAAAGTATAGCTAACATAATGTATAAATTTAAGATATAGAACATATTAACTTGATACATTTTATATAGTGTAATATGATTATCATTGTAGCCATAGCACCTCTGTCACATTGTATGATAATCATTTCTTTATTTTGGTTGGAACAATTAAGATATAGACTCTTACCAAGTTTGGTAATTGTAATATATTATTGTTTATAATCACTGCTCTGCTCATTACTCCAGTACCTATTTGTAGACTAGTTGCAAGTTTGTACACTTAAACAGCATCTTTCCCATTCTCTCACCCCCATGCCCTAGCTAGCCACATTTTACTCTCACTTTTATGAGTTTTTTTATTTCATTTATTTCAATTTAATTACAGTGTAGTTAACATATAGTGTTATATTAATTTTGGGTGTATAATATAGTGATCCAACACTTCCATACAACACCTGGTGCTCATCACAAGTACACTCCTTAATCCCCATCACCTATTTCATTGAGCCCCCCACCCACCTCCCCACTGGTAACCATCTGTTTGTTCTCTATGGTTAAGAGTCTCTTTTCTCTTTGTCTTTCTTCTTTTTTCCCATTGTTTGTTTTGTTTCTTAAATGACACATGAGTGAACTCATATGGTATTTGTCTTTCTCTGACCGGCTTATTTTGCTTAGCAGTGTACTCTAGCTCCATCCATGTTGTTGCAAATGGCAAGATTTCATTCTTTTTTATGCCTAAATAATATTCCATTGTGTATATATATGTCACATCTTCTTTGTCTACTCATCTGTTAGTGGATACTTGGCCTGCCTCTCTAATTTGGCTCTTGTAAAGAATGCTGCAGTAAACATAAGAGTGTATATATCCTTTTGAATTTAATGTTTTCATATTTTGGGGTAAATACCCAGTGTAGTATGATTACTGATCATAGAGTAGTACTGTTTTTAATTTCTTGAGAAATTTTCATAAAGTTTTCCATAGTGGCTGCACCAGTTTGCATTCCTATCAACAATGCAAGTGTTTCTTTTTCTCCACATCCCCAACAACACTTGTTATTTCTTTGACTTTTTTTATCTTAGCCCTCCTAATAGGTGTGAGGTGATAGCTCATTGCGGTTTTGATTTGAATTTTCCTGATGATGAGTTACGTTGAGCATCTTTTCATGTGTTTGTTGGTCATCTATATGTCTTTGGAGAAATGTCTGTACCTGTCTTCTATCCATTTTTTAATCAGATTATTTGTTTGGTATTGCATTACACACGTTCTTTGTATATTTTGGATACTAACCCTTTACTGGATATGTCATTTACAAATATCTTCTCCCATTCAATAGGCTGTCTTTAGTTGTGTTGGCTGGTTGTTGTTTTTTGCTGTGTGGAAGCTATTTGTTTAAGAGGGGGAGTGGCAATGGAAGAGGGAGAGAGAAAATCCTAAGCAGGCTCAATGGCCAGCGCAGAGCCCAACACAGAGCTCAATCTCGAAACCCTGAGATCATGACCTGAGCTGAAATCGAAATCGAGAGTCAGACGCCTAACTGATTGAGCCACTAGGCACCCCATATTTTTAATTTTAAATCATTTTTCTCTATCTTAAAATCTTCAAATATTATTCAACCCCTCTTTCATGTAGTTTACTTGGTCAGTACTAGATCTTATCAGTGATGCCTTCAGGGAACTACTGGGAACTACCCCCCCCCCCCCCCCCGCCCATTATTTCTTTTTTATGTCCCACAGCTTTATCTATTTGACCAGGTTCCTTGGACTTAGTTTTCCCCCTTCTAGTTGTTTCTGTAGTCCATAACCAAATTGGTCTTCTCCAAACCTATGTTTAGATACCTCCTTTCTTTTATACACAAAACCTTAGTGGCAAAAGTCCACTTTCTTTGGCTTTGTTATGTCATTTGGTGTCTTGCTTATATCTCAGATTCTTTTATTCTGTTATTTCTCTGTCACTCTGGCCTAGAAATATCTATCCCTGAATCAGTCCCAATTTACATAATTTCAACTACATCTTTGCTGCTGAGTGCTACTTGAGAAGAGTAAGCAGCTACTTAGCTTAATAATTCCACAATAAAAGCATAATATCCCACCTCAGCTAGGCCCTTATAATCATTATATTTTTCCCTCTCCTTCCCTAGTTAACGTGTTCTTCTGTTGTCCACAGTGAAAGAGAAATTGGGGTAGAGAAACAAATTACCAGCATGTTGGGATCCCTGGGTGGCTCAGTGGTTTAGCGCTGCCTTCAGCCCAGGGCGTGATCCTGGAGTCCTGGGATCAAGTCCCGCGTCAGGCTTCCTGCATGAAGCCTGCTTCTCCCTCTGCCTGTGTCTCTGCCTCTCTCTGTCTCTCTCTGTCTCTCTCTCTCTCGAATAAATAAATAAAATCTTAAAAAAAAAAAATTCCCAGCATGTTAATATATTTTAAAATCTTACAAATGTCTACAAGTATGTAGCTGTTTTTATCTTGTTTATAGAGGTCTTAGACATCCAACCCAAATTTAGGTTCTGTGAGGTCAGAGATTATATCTTCTTTAGTCTACTTCTTGCTTTAATATTGTCACTGTTGAACACGGTGCCTCATACGTAAAAATTGTTCTGTAAATTTTGGTTAATATTCAAAGTCATCTATTGACTACAGCAAATTGTCAAAGCCCTGGTGTGATATTTGAGATCATTTCTCTCCCAGTAGAAAATTATAAACCAAGACTTATTATTTGTAGAACTGTTAACATCCCTACGTCTGTATCTCAGTGGTAGCATGTGGTAGAATGCAAAACTGTGTGAGCTCTCTGGATCCTCTTCTTCACTGGTTTAAATTAGGAAAAAAAGGTGAGGGGGCACCTGGGTGGCTCAGTCAGTTAAGCATCTGACTCTTGATCTCAGCTCAGCTCTTGATCTCAGGGTCATGAGTTTGAGCTCTGTGTTGGGCTGTACATGGGTGTGGAGCCTACTTTTGAAACAAAAATTAGAATGTTTAAATTGTTTCTAAGGTATTTTCTGAGCATTAAGTGAAATAATTAGTGTAAAACAATTTGCAAATATTCTACATAAGACCTGGTACCGGGGATCCCTGGGTGGCTCAGCAGTTTAGTGCCTGCCTTTGGCCCAGGGCACGATCCTGGAGTCCCGGGATCGAGTCTCGTGTCGGGTTCCCGGCATGGAGCCTGCTTGTTCCTCTGCCTCTCTCTCTCTCTCTCTCTCTCTCTCTCTGTCTATCATAAATGGATAAATAAATCTTTAAAAAAAATAAAAATTTAAAAAATTTAAAAATTTAAAAAAAGACCTGGTACCTGATAAATACTTGTTTACATTCAGTAAAATAATGGTACGTTTTTTTTTAAGATTTTATTTATTTATTTATTTATTTATTTATTTATTTATTTATTTATGAGAGACACAGAGAGAGAGAGACAGAGAGGCGGAGACACAGGCAGAGGGAGAAGCAGGCTTCATGCAGGAAGCCTGACGCGGTCAAATAAGTAAATAAAATTTTTAAAAGTAAATTTAAAAAGCGTATACATCACACATGAATGGTATCTTATAAATCATTAGCAGTGCTGTTCCTGTTACTGAGATGGGGGCACGGGTAGGGTTTGTGAGCATGCTACTCTGGGCTTTTCAGCAATATCAATTATTTTGGAGTTAGAGATTTTTGCCTATGTTGTTCACTGCTTCTTACAGTAGCTAGTATAAGGAAGGTGCTCAATAAATATTTGTAGGCTTGATGCTTTGGGTTTTGTTTTAAACTCGGTTCCTCCCTCAAATGGTGTTATGTTAGAATGCCAGAGTTTATAATTCTAATATCACTTATTTTCCCCTGTTTAGCGTCACACTGCTCAGCTCCGGGAAGAGCTGCTAAAACTTTCCTGTCCCGAAGGCTTAGACCCTGATGCTGATGATGCCTCGGATATGTGCAGTGCCCCAGCAGATGCTGAGGAGACTCTAATGCATGATCAGGTCAAACCAAGCAGCAGTAAAGAACTCCCCAGTGACTTCAAATTATGAGCTGCATTGACATGGACTTCATAGACACAAAGGCTTTGAAGCACAAGCCAAATATGTCAATATTTGTATGTAAGAAACTAATTATGTAATAGTTATTGAAACTGAAACTATACTATGCCCTTAAGGAGATCCAGTTTAATTCAAGGTGATCTTTTATTTACCTGTACAAGAGTGTAAACTTTTTTGTGCTTTTATTTTTCAATTGTGAGAACCACTGATTGGTATGTTCAACAAATTTGTGTATACAAAGAAATGGATAAATCACTGATATATAAGGGAAACTACCTTAGGAAAGAATGTTTACTGAATGTTTATTTTATTTTTTTTTTACTGTAGAGTGAGGGGTTGTTAACAAAGAATATATATTGGTCATTCTTACAACTACTATTTAAAGTCAGCAACTTTTCACTGAATTTGATAGATTTTATGTTTGGCCATATCTTCATGCTCATCTTTGATTTCTGAAGACCTCCTACATACACTTAAATAAAAGTTAAATGGACATACTCCCTCTTTTTTGATTTACTGGTACATTTTTTAAATGAAAAATATGCCATAAAATGCATTATAGCTGGAGACTTGCACTTGTATGGATGAATTTATTACATTCAACGTATTTAATTTTATGCCTTCTAATTCTAAGATGCAGAAAAAATAAATGAACATGATTTTATTCTATGCCAACATTTGGGCCTGTGAATGTATCCGTTATTTGAATTTAAATATATGAGAAGGAATGGTCAACTTGAAAAGTCACTCTAAACTGATTTTTTCCTAAAGGGCTCCTTTTTTCCTGGACTCTGGTTTTATTACTAAAGTCACATGTATGTATTCAAACATTGAGGCTCTGTGGAGCAGAGAGGATACCTCTCTGGTGCTGTTACAGTACGTTCTGTACCTGCCATATAGGCTCATTTTCATGCAAATTCTTCTTAGAGCCAAATAAATAAAGACTTAGGTGTATTAGTATGTCTTGTTTCTAAAACAGTTTGCCATGGTGTGAAATGCTATTTCTACAAAGAATTGGACTCTTTCAAGACCTAAGCATGGGAAAGGAAAGGATATTTTTCAAAAACCAATTATCACAAACTAAAAGCTAAGGTGATTTTTGACAATATTTATATAAAATGAAGTGGCGTGTGGGAACCTTGAATCTGGAGCTACCAGAAGGAGAAGCTATATTCTGAAGAAAGAGCTGCTCTCTGAAGAAAAGGGGGAACTAGGAAGCATGATGCTGACATACAAGGCACAGTGCTCCCTAAGCTTGGATGAAGGAGGGGACAAACTGCATGGGACCAGAAAATGCAAAGTTCTAAAACACTTACTGTTAGGTGCAGTGTGTGGTAAGCTAAATACACCAAGGATGACAAAATAGAGTCCATTCCTGAGAAAGCAGAGTCCATTTAATGCCATCCACACACATGCCAGCTAAAATCTAGGTATGAAATGATCAGCAATAAGAAGCAAAATACAGTCATCTGTCTTCCAGGTTTTTGGTTTTTGTCTGTCAAGGGTCCTGTCAGGGATGGATGATAAAAGCTACTATAGCAAGTATAGTGTTTGCCTCCAGCTTGGAATTTTATTTTTAATCATTAAAATAAGGTTAGGTCATTTTTTCCAATTCACACCACTAGTCTTCAGAAAGCTTTACAAGAGGAAAGTAAACAGTACCAGTACTATAAGGTCCAGTTCATGTTTTTAAAAAACCAATATCTTAAAGTCTAAATTTGAGACTGATTACTCTTTAAAATGGTTCCATCTTGGATCCTGACATTATGCCAGCAAACATTTAAGCACTCATTCTGGTAGTAAGTACAGGTACCTGCACTTGAGGGTGGAATGACAGACATGGAAACATAATGTCAATATAATCGGTAAGTCCTCTGAAAAGAGTTCTTTACAGGCTACTATTGGGAACACAAGGGAAGAACACTCAGCTCAGGCAAAATGTCAGTGGGCATTGAGGCAATATGGTCAAGAAAGGCTTCATCAAGGAAGATAAGATATCTTGAGTGTTGAAAGATGAAGATAAAAAAAGTCAGGTAAGGACACCTGGGTAGCTCTCAGTTGGTTAACTGTCCGACTCTTGATTTTGGTTCAGGTCGTGATCACAAGATTGTGGGATTGAGTCTCTCATCTGGCTCCATGCTCGGCACAGTCTCCTTGAGATTCTCCCTCTCCCTCTCTCTCAAAAATAAATAAGTCTTTAAAAAAAGAAGTTGTTAGCCAAGCAGAAGTTATTACAGACATAAAAGAACAAAGGGAAAGCTTAAGTTAATAACATAATTGGGTTGTAAGAGATAATGTAGGATAGTCCAATGAAATGTAGGCTGTGATGTTAGATAGGAGAGCTTAGATCATAAAAGACTGTCTTGTTCAGAAGCTTTCCACCCTGTGGGTGAGGAAGATGAGGGGAGCAATCTGGTCATACTCTATTTTAGAGGATGATTCTACCAACTATGGGGAGGCAATAACGCTTAGGTTATTTCTGTCTTTCTAATTATAAATAATGCTCTAGTTAACATGATCAATACCTTTATTTCTTTATAAAAGCCCTCTAGACGCGATCCTGGAGACCCGGGATCGAATCCCACGTCGGGCTCCCAGTGCATGGAGCCTGCTTCTCCCTCTGCCTGTGTCTCAGCCTCTCTCTCTCTCTCTCTCTCTCTCTCTCTCTCTCTGTTACTATCATAAAATAAAAATAAGAAACAAATTAAAAATATATATACAAAAGCCCTCTAGTCCAGGTGGTAGATCATCAACTAGGACAAAGAGGTAGAGAAGAGTGAGGAAATAAACATATTTTTTGGTATAAGAATAACTGCAGCATGTTTACTGGCTGAGGAACCTGGGGCAGTGGTTGGGTGGTAGAGAGATGGAGAGGGTAAGCATGAAGGCCTTAGAAAAGGATGGAATACAGTCAAGACAATTGGTCTAGTCCTAAAACTATCAACTATGAAGTCTTAAAAGTACCAAAAATAAACTGCTTAGATACCATTGTAGCATTAAGACCGGTATCTACAAAGTTAGACAAATGTAGAAAGCACTATAAAACTTTTTTTGATGTCTTAAATTTGGTTTATGTAGGATGAGATGGGTGAGAGTGCAATGTTCTAGCCCATTGCCCACTGGGAGCAGCAGTTTTCTCAATGTAATTGTCTTCTTTGTTCTCATTAGATTTTTTCCTTATTTTACACAAGTGGATATTTGGAGTGAAAAAAGAGCACAATCAATTAAAATGCTACAAACATAAAATGCCAAAAAAATAACACAAATTGACAGACACATCGTTTTTTGTTTTTTATGGTTTTTTAAGATTTTTATTTATTAGAGAGCATGAGCTGGGTGGGGAGGAGCAGAGGGAGATGGGAGAAGCAGGCTCCCCACTAGGCAGGGATCCTGAGGTAGGGCTCAATCCCAACCCAGGGATCATGACCTGAGCTGAAGCAGACGCTTAACTGACTGAGCCACCAGGTGCCCCCAGATAAAACTTTATAATCACTTTTCCCTACATATTTTCACTGTCAACTTTTTTTGTGCTGTTATTTTTTTCACCTCTTCATAGACTACAATTTTTATAATATTTTCTAACTATTGAGTAGGAGTACAATTCATTATTTCTTCCAGCATGGTTAATATTTTTTTACTATTGATGGTAGGGATGCATTAAACATACAACCTCACTCACAGACACATATGGTGTTTACAGTATTCCAACAGGTTTGTGTCCCACCAACCCATAAATTCTAAATTTCGTTATTCCCATTAGAAAAGAACCAGGGCGCCTGGGGGCTCAGTCGGTTAAGTGACTGCCTTCAGTTCAGGTCATGATCCCAGGCTCTCTACTCAGCGGGAATTCTGCTTCTCCTCCCTCTGTCCCTATCCCTACCCCTTCCCCTTCTCATGCTATCTCTGTCTCAGTCTCTCTCTCTCTCCAAAAAAAAAAAAAAAAAAGAAAGAAAATGGGGACACCTGGGTAGCTCAGTCCGTTTCTCCCTCTGTGTTCACATGGTTCTCAGTCAGTTAGGTGTCTGACTCTTGGTTTCACCGCAGGTCATGATCTCAGGGTTGTGAGATCCAGCCCCACGTCGGGCCCTGCACTGGGCATGGAGGCTGCTTAGGACTCTCTCACTCTCTTCCTGTGGCCCTCTCACTCATGCTCTCTCACTCTCTCTCTCTCTCTCTCTCTAAATCTTTAAAAAAGGGATTTTTTAAAATCCCTGGGTGGCTCAGTGATTGTCTGCCTTTGGCCCAGGTCATGATCCGAGGGTCCTGGGATCAAGTCCCACATCGCACTCCCTATGGGAAGCCTGCTTCTCCCTCTGCCTATGTCTCTGCCTCTCTCTGTGTGCCTCTCATGAATAAACAAATAAAATCTTTAAAAGAAAAGAACAGAACCATGGTGCTTTTGTAATCTCTCTTTCTTTAACCAAGATATTTTAATCCTTTGGCTTATTTGAATTTTTGTCTCTTCTAGTAGTTTAATATTTAAGTACTTTTTAAAAAAGATTTTATTTATTTTACAGAGAGCACAAAAGCACAAGTAGGGGGAGCAGCAGGCAGAGGGAGAGGGAGAAGCAGGCTCCCTGCAGGCAGCCTGATGTGGGACTTAATCCCAGGACCCCGGGATCATGACCTGAGCCCAAGGCAGACCTTTAACTGACTGAGCTACCCAGGCACCCCAATTTCTAAATACTTTTATAAATGGCCTCCTTTCCTATCAGTTAAAAAAAAAAAAAGATTTGAAGCAGAAAAGGCTCGAAGTGTTCTGTTTCTACGAACACAGTGATGAGCAGATGGACACAACCCCTCTGCTCACCGTGCCCCAGGTCTGGGTGGAAAAACAAGCTCTAAGCAAGTAATTCAAGGTGCCTGGCGCCCAAAGACCCAGGGGCGCCTGAGCGCAGCTGCATCTTCTCCCGTAGGAAACCTGGTCCTGTGTCCTGTCGGTCACGCTCCTTTCCAGGCCCGTTGTGATGTCAGGGATGCAGCTGAAATCACTGGGCGTATTCTTTGTAAACTTATCCAGGAATTCCCCTGGAACTGCCTGGGCACCAGACTCTTCTGGTCACTGTCTGGCCAGGAGGACTGCAAGTGTCCTCTTGCGTCCCGTGGCCAGGCCATCAGAGTGAGCCCAGCGCTCTTCTCAGGAAACAAGGCCTCCGTCTGCTGACCATCAAGATCCGGCCCAGCTTCCCCACCAAAAGTCATGACTTCATTGCCCTTTCTCAGCCCTTCTCCATGCGCCAAGCCCTCAGGGAGAACGTCCCTTACAAATATTCAGCTGAGAAGCTGATGCTCATCCACCTGCGCTTTCACTGCAAACCTAAAATGAGATGCGCGTCCAGTCTTTGTGCGCTGCACACCATAAACCTTGTGTAACAGTCGTATTCCTGACAGGAGTCGGTTCCCACTGTGGCCAGGCATTGATGGGGATTTAATCTCACAACTTTAGCTATCTGATTATTGGAAGAACTTTCCATAGACATCTGACTGTACATTTCAAGCCTGGTTTTTCATCCAACATCACCAAGAACCTCTGGTGCGGAGCCCCACAGGACTTACTCATTTTTCACCCTAGGGCTTTCAACTTGTATTTTGTTCCATCATAGGTCAGCATAGGTGGCTGACCTATAGGTGTATTCCTGGAAGCCGGGCCTACGGGTCAATGGTTAATGATACCTTGATTATCCGTAGAAATGACTGCAAACTGCATAAATCTATCTCATTAAACCCAAATCAAATATATCCCCAACTCTGCAGATCCCCCAAATTATCACAGCCACTCTAATGCCATGTGATTGGAGAAGTATACCTGAGTGGAAGGCCGGAGAGACTTAACAATTGACCTGAAAGTATCTTACCTAAAAAAACAAAACAAAAACAAAGTACCCATTTTAAGTGCACAATCAATGGCTTTTAGTATATTCGCAGATATGTGCAAACGTCACCAACCCAATTTTTTTTAAAGACTTCTTTATTTGAGAGTGAGAGAGAGAGAACGAGCAGAGGGGAGAGGCAGACGGTGGGGGAGAGAAGCAAACTCCCCACTGAGCAGGGAGTCCAATGTGAGACTTGATCCCAGGACCCTGGGATCATGACCTGAGCTGAGGGCAGACAAGCCATCAAGGTGCCCCTCCTATGATGATCCTTTAAAATGATGTTAGTGGAACCTCCAGATTGTCAAAGGATTTTGGTTTTTGTTTTTGTTTTTAAAGATTTTATTTATTTATTCATGAGAGACACACACACACAGAGAAGCAGAGACACAGGCAGAGGGAGTAGCAGGCTCCACGCAGGGAGCCGGACACGGGACTCAATCCCGGAACTCCAAGATCACGCCCTGAGCCAAAGGCAGATGCTCAACCGTTGAGCCACCCAGGCGTCCCTGTCAAAGGATTTTGAGACCACTAATCAGTACCTGAAACAAAAAAGACAAAGCTGAATGTGTTGCTTACTAATAGCTTGCTGAGGTTGCCATAACAAAGTACCCAGACAGAAAGGCTTGACCAACGAGATCAAGGTGTTGGCAGGGTTGGTTTTTTTCTGAGGCTTCTTTCTGTAAGCTTGTAGGTGATTGTCTTCTCCCTCTGTGTTCACATGGTCTCTGTCTATGGGTTCACATGGTCCTAATCAACTTTTGATTAACAGCAAAGCAAAGTTTACTTTATGATAGTATAAGGCTCCCAAAAAGGGAGGGGATCTGAAACAATTGCCCTTTTTAAAAATTTTAATTAATTAATTTACATGGGGAGGAGCAGAAGGAGAGGGAGCATCTCAGGCAGACTCTGCACTGAATACAGAGCCCAACTGGAACATGACCTGAACCTAAATCAAGAATCATATGCCTAAACAACTGAGCCACTCAGGTGTCTCACTCCACAAAAATATGCTAAATCATATTTTTTATAATAAGTGCTAGTCATCAAAATAATTAAATAATTGGACATGTTGAAGTATTCCATTAATTGGTGAGTATTGTTTGCCTAAGTAATGAAATAAAGAACATAATTAGCATATTATTATATATCTAGTCCATAGAATTTATTTATGTTGACTTTATTTTTACAAAGTCTTTTTTTTAAAGATTTTATTTATTTATTTATTCATGAGAGACACAGAGAGAGAGGCAGAGACACAGGCAGAGGGAGAAGCAGGCTCCATGCAGGGAGTCCGATGTGAGACTTGATCCCAGGACCCTAGAGGCAAAGGCAGACGCTCAACTGCTGAGCCAACCAGGAGTTGCAAAAATGTAAATTTAAGTAAATGTTAAGTTGCATGTTTTCTACTTTTTCTTCTAAAACATCTAAAATGACTAGAATTAGGGCAGCCCAGGTGGCTCAGCGGTTTAGCGCCGCCTTCAGCCCAGGGCCTGATCCTGGAGACCCGGGATCAAGTCCCACGTCGGGCTCCCGGCCTGGAGCCTGCTTCTCCCTCTGCCTGTGTCTCTGCCACTCTTTCTCTGTCTTTCGTGAATAAATAAATAAATGAATAATCTTTCAATTTAAAAAAATGAATGGTACATCTGAGTTTAAAATTGTGAAATGTTTTCTAGCTGCTGTCCTTATCTGTTGTAAATAAAATTATAAATAAAATTATATTTCATGAGAACCTCCAGAACCAAAAATAGAACATGAAGAGTAGCAAAGGAATGAGCATTACTACTGTAAAAGGACACTTAATTATGCAAGAATCTGTCGCATTCATGCAAAGAGGGAAATTTATTCATTTATTTTTATTTTTTGTAAGTATTCTATTTATTTATTTTAAAAATATATATATTTGTTTATTTACTTAAACTTGACACTTCTCCCACTCACATTTTATTTTTTTTAGTTGAAGTTCGATTTGCCAACATACAGTATAACACCCAGTGCTCATCCCACATAGTGCCCTCCTTGGTGCCCTCACCCAGTCACCCCAACCCTGGCCCACCTTCCCTTCCATAACCCTTTGTTTGTTTTCCAGAGTCAGGAGTCTCTAATGGTTTGTCTCCCTCTCTATTTTTTCCCACTCATTTTCTCTCCTTTCCCCTATAATCCCTTTCACTTTTTCTTATATTTCCTGTATGAGTGAAACTATATGATGATTGTCTTTCTCCGATTGACTTACTTCACTCAGCATAATACCCTCCAGTTCCATCCATGTCGAAGCAAATGGTGGGTATTTGTCGTTTCTAATGGCTGAGGAATATTCCATTGTGTACATATATACCACAGCTTCTTTATCCATTCATCTGTCGAAGGACATTGTGGCTCCTTCCGCAGTTTGGCTATTGTGGACATTGCTGCTATAAACACTGGGGTGCAGGTGTCCCGGAGTTTCACTGCATCTGTATCTTTGGGGTAAGTCCCCAGCAGTGCAGTTGCTGGATCGTAGGGTAGCTCTATTTTTAACTGCAAAGACAGAAATTTAACAAGTGTCATTTCTCTTACTTAGGAGCTTCTGCAACTCAAATCCTACCTGTATTTTTAATTTATCAGAACATAGATTAATATGTAGAGATGTGGGGATTCCCTGGGTGGCTCAGTGGTTTAGCGCCTGCCTTTGGCCCAGGGCACGATCCTGGAGTCCTGGGATCGAGTCCCAGGTCGGGCTCCCAGCATGGAGCCTGCTTCTCCCTCCTCCTGTGTCTCTGCCTCTCTCTCTCTCTCTATGTCTATCATAAATAAATAAATAAATAAATAAATAAATAAATAAATAAATAAATCTTTAAAAAAGTATGTAGAGATGCCTTTTCCCTGGAGTCTAAACAGTATAAATCAAGAGGGCAGCTGTTCAAGGTCACTCTGTGTCCTTGGATCTTGAATGAGAGGGACCCTCGTGTATATTCTTTGATTTATTTTGTGGGTTTGTGATACATGGGTCCCTTTAGAGCTTCCTATCCAGGGCATGAGGCCCCCTTATGTGATTCTAAGCATCCAAAAGCATTCTAGAGTTGAGGGAGGGATGATAACTCTCTAAATAGGATCCAGCCCAGATTGTGTGAGTCAGAGAGGCATTGTTCCTGTATCTACATTTATGTCTCCTTTGTACCCATACTGTATCTAGGGAAGTCTTACTGAAAGCCTCCTAGTTTTTTCACCTGAATGAAGACCTATCAAAGGAATGGTTTTGTTTTGCTTTGTGGGACGAATAACACACCTTTCAGGGGAAGCATGCTAGTGGTTAGAGTCAACTTCCAGGAGCCCCAAGGACAAGGTGAACTAGGGAGACACCAGTAGGCTGCCTGGGTTCAGGCCCCACTTACCAGGGCAGTTTCCGAATAAGGAAATCTTTGCAGGATCTGGTTGCTTTTCATTGACTTTAGGTGTCTTGTTCTGTTCCACTGGACTTACATTCCTACCAACACTCCTACCTCAACCACATAAATCCTTACTTTCCTCTGCTTCTCCAGTCTTTGCTTTCAGGAATTTTCAGTATCTGTACTGACTTTGGTTCCGGGGTTGTTTCCAGTATGTTCACGAGGGGGGTTATTTTACTTATTTACCTACTTGCTCTGACCTGCATACCAGTCACATACTTCTCTCTTCCATCATTGTTCACCAGATGGAGAGACCATGGAGCTTTATTTTTTTTTTAATTTATTTATGATAGTCACACAGAGAGAGAGAGAGAGGCAGAGACATAGGCAGAGGGAGAAGCAGGCTCCATGCACTGGGAGCCCGACGTGGGATTCGATCCCGGGTCTCCAGGATCGCGCCCTGGGCCAAAGGCAGGCGCCAAACCACTGCGCCACCCAGGGATCCCACCATGGAGCTTTAATGGTCAGACGAGGTTCAAATCCTAGTGTAATCTTAGGCAAGATACCTGCCTTTCAGTTTCCTTGGTTGAAAAATTGGCTTAATAATATTTGCCTTAGAGTTATTGTAAGACTTAAGTGAGATATCTGTTTAACTGTATTTAACCCCATACCCGATTTATCTTATATCTTCAATCCACGT